>NC_041383.1:15000502-15090318 GCF_002162155.2 Triticum dicoccoides
ACCGCTCGGCCGCCCCGCGCGTCGCCATCGGTTGGTCACCTCATCACCACTCGGCCGCCCCACGCGTCGCCATCGGTTGGTCACCTCATCACCACTCAGCCGCCCTACGCGTCGCCATCGGTTGGTCACCTCATAACCACTCGGCTGCCCCGCGCGTCGCCATCGGTTGGTCACCTCATCACCACTCGGCCGCTCCGTGCGTCGCCACGCCGCGTGATGCGCCTACTTCACTCGGCCGCCCCGCGCGCCTTCAGACAGCTAAGTCATTTTACATTCTGTTATTTTCGTCTTCCCGAGTATTCCGTAAGTCACACATCACGTTCACTCGGAGGCCACGCCACCAAGTGTACCTCTACGCTCGCTTGCTTATTTTCACATACTTGCTTAGTACTGGTTATGTGACTCCCAAGTCCAACTTCCATTTTTTCGCATACATCATTCACGAACACCAGGTGTCGTTCTTCATTTCGAGTTTGCATCGGTCCTCCAGGGCTGCAACTCAGTCGAAACACTACACTTCCGTTTTATTTGAGCTAGTATTCCAATGAGTTCAGTCGGATCCGTCGCTTCGACAAGTTCGAACGGATCCTTCGGTCTTTCAGACTCTTGCTGGTTAACCAGCAAGCCCCTTGCACTCCCAGCGGGTGTCTATGGGTGTTATTCACACAAATCATTTAGCACACATCAAATTTCCTCGAGAAATTATTTCGTTGGCTTATGCCCTTTTTTACACAAGTTACGCGGTCACTCCACGGCCCTTTGCGCCAACTTCATTGCTGCTCGGACTCGGTCACCATACCGGTCCCAACGCACCACAACACTGACCTTGTCGCTCTGTTGGCTTCAAACACATCCGGCCAACCCCTCTGTGGAATCCTCTTCATCGATAATATAGACCTCGTCAGGCATGAGACAGATAAGTCCCTTTTATAATTAAACTTCACACATCACTCTTTTTGCGAGTTTGCCTCTTTCGAGCTTCACTCGGAAATTTCTCCTCATCCTTACCCGAGTCCGACTCGATGGATTGCAAATTATTCATTCAACACTATATTTCCCGTATTCCGACATGTCCATTGTTGAAGCCTGTAGTACGCTCGCGAGCTACGCCGCACTCGGGGGCTGCAACTCATTTGGAATGACACTCTCCTGAGTGGTCGAGTGCTTCATCACCAGTTAGATCCTTCACTTCAACAAGTGCATTCGGCCCACCACTTTGAGAAGTTTTATAATCACCCAGACGCTCTGCGCGCCATCTTCATTCCTACTCAGACTCAGTTGTCACGCTGGTCTTGTTGCGTCGCAACCACACTACATCAACCTCGTCGCTACATTAACTTCGAAAGCATCTGGCTAAATCCTTCGAAGACAATTTCATCCACTTGGCTGGACACGTAGTCCTTCACTCGACCACCTCACGTATCTTCACTCGGCCGTCCCGCACGTCGCCACTCGGTTGCGCACATCTTCACCGCTTGGTCGCTCCGCGTGTCGCCTCTCGGTTGTGCATGTCTTCATCACTTGGCCGCTCCACGCGTCGCCTCTTGGTTGTACATGCCTTCGCCACTCGGCCGCCCCGCATATTGCCACTCGGTTGTGCATGTCTTCACCACTCGACCGCCCCGCGCGTCGTCACTCGGTTGTACACATCATCGCCCCTTAACCACCTCGCGCGTCACCATCAGTTGGACATGTCTTTACCTCTACTCCCCCAACACGGGAACGACTAAGTTACTCATATGATCAAACCTCATATCACATTCTGTAGCAAGCTTGCCTCTTTCGAGCATCACTCGGGGGCTACGCACAGCCGTCGGCCATGCCGCCCTCAGGGGTTACGCCCATTCAATCGACCCATTGATCACATCAGGAATAACTTTCTGACCATACTTGCCCGGTCTGCCAAAAATCTATAAGGGTAGTATTGTCCACTCGGACGATCGCCCAAATCATTACCTAAAGTCATCATCAAAAACTGCAAAAAGGGTGAAAACAACACTCCTCTACGGATAACTTGGCCCTATCCTAGGTTCCAAGGCGTCAGTTTCACAAACTTGGACTCAGAGATGGCATGTGCTGGTGTTCCCCCGGGATAATGAGTAGCTTCTCCCCGGAGAGTCAGCCTACACACTAGCCCCGTCACTCGGGTTTCATGGCGCGTCCATGTCAGACCACTAGTCTATCTCCTCCGGGAGACATACAAGTGCCACTAAGTCTTTCCTTGCAAGTCAACATACCTCGATCAGTCGGAAGCACGTCTACTTGGACAAATACCCCTTTCATGCAAAAGGGTGAAAATGAAGCTCCTCTGCGGATACAATGTACTCTTACAAATACCCCTTTCATGCAAAATCTAACGGTAGAAGTACTAATGGAAAGATTACTCCCTGGAGTGTCCAACTTTTTTCTACAGTCGGCAGTTTCAAAGCCGAATTTATTCACCGTGCCGAGAGCATGAAGATTCACCTGCTTGACCGAGTTCCAAGCTGAATTTATTCCGTGTCGAGTGCACGAAGATCATTCCGACCGACTCAGCTCCAGGCTGAGCTTATTTACCATGTCAAGCACCTGAAGATGCATCCGATTGACTCAATTTCAGACTAAAAGATATTTACCATGTCGACTGCGTGGAGGTTTACCAGGAGACTTAAACCCTCTGCCCGACTCATCTAGTCCGACAGAGGCTCGGGGACTACACCCACGGGTGCACTCAGCGTGCCCCCACTGGAAGAGAACTCAGAAAGAAACATTTTGCTCGATGCAAAACCAGCTCCAGAATTACTCGACCTCCGAGTTAGAGAAGAACAAGTTCGATCAGTACCATCTAAGAAGAGTTTTAGTTCTCTCAGACCCCCGCCGACTGCCCGCAGTCAACGGTGGTCTCGAGGACTACACCCAGTGGGTGCACTCAGCGTGCCCCCACTGGAGTAATCTCCACTCGGTACGGCCTGACCAGTCCGAGTGATGAACACAACAACAAAAAAGACAAGCTCTAAGACTCCCGCCGTGGGTGCACTCAGCGTGCCCCCACTGGAATGGTATCCACTCGGAACGGTCCGCCCGGTCCGAGTGACGGCCAAACAACAAAAAAAGACACGTTCCAGGCGTGGAGAAATTTCGAGTAATCAGTTACTCGATGCAGGACCAGCTCCAAATCACTCCCAAAAAAATTGCTATAAGGTGAGTTTAAGGCTCCTCCGTGGACCTGTTTTGAGCCTTCTTCCAGGACTCAAAGCGTGAAACTCATAAGTTTGGATCTAGAGCCGACTAGTATTGACGTTCCTCCGGGATAAGAATGGCATCTCACCGAGAGAGCTGTCCATGCGTCGATCTTGTTGCCTGGATTTAGTGACACATCCATACTCTGATCACGAGTTAACCTCTTCCGAGAGATGATCGAATGTCACCAAGTTGCTCCTCGCGGGCACTTACCCCAGATCAGTCGGAAGCGCAGTGCCGGAATCCATTGAGATTTTGTTCAAACCTTGGTTGTCTGAAAGTACGATGACAACTACCGAGTAATCACCCGGGCCAAGTTGTGTCTTTCACAAACTCGTTCTGCAAAATCGCAATTGATTCGGGGGCTAATGTTGGGGATACACATAACAGGTAGGCCCACGAAGGGTCGAAATATCATAAAGCATGGGGTCCACATAACACGTGGGTCTAGATAAATTTCATACAGACATACTATCCACTCGGACAAGCAGCATATGATCCACTCGACCAAGCAGTATACCATCCACTCGGATGACAGTTCACCACTCGACCGCTCGACTCACTCGGATATACGAAGACCAGCAGGCAAGAAAGCAGTCGACATCATTCTCATGGTGAGGGCTTGGTAGTGGGCTGACATTATGGCATTCATGCCCCACTTTGTAACATAGGAGGTGAGGGGGTTGCGCACTCTATATAAGCCACCCCCACCACTAGACTTGGGGGATTCTTTTCTTCCACCTCTCTCTCTTTTCGCCATTAGTCTCAAGACTTAGCTCAGGCACGGGATCCGGCCCGGCGCGAGAGGAGGATCGAGCGGGGGAAGGAGCTGGCGCGAGGGAAGGAGCCGCACGGCCTGGAACCTGGCCGAGCCAAGGGCGAGGAAGGCAGCTGCGGGCGGCGGCTCTGAAGCAGAGGAGCAGGCAGAAATCAAGTCGGGGCGGCCGGAATCGAGCAGGAACGACCGGAGACGAGGCAGGCTAGGGAAGGGGAGCACGGAGTTGCGAGCGTGCGGGAGCGAGAGAGGAACCTAAGCATCTGATACGATGTTAGGAATGAGCAATTAGTATTTCATGAGAGTCAAAGGTCATTACATATACATGTGTGTGAAAGTGCAGAAAAGCTTCTTATACAATAGGGATGTATACAATGAACTATACACATCTAACAGGAATGACCAGGCTCAATGGATTGCTCCAGCGCAAGGCTTCCATAAAATAAATATAGATGCAGCTATCTCACGTCACAAAGACCGAGGTGCAATTGCGGCTATCTGTCGGACTGCTGTGGAACTTATCTGGGATCCTCGGTCAGAGTCATAAGGGATCAGGTTGATCCAGAGGCAATGGCCTGCGGGAAGGACTCTCTTTGGCTAGCGATTTAATACTGCACAAGATTCAGGTGTCAACTGATTGCATAACAACGGTCAAGCATCTCCATGAAGCTTACTTGGGATGTAACAGTCTGATTATAGATGGCATCAGGGAGAAGGAGTTCCAGGGGGCAGAGATACTCCACGAGGGAAGAGATCGTAATACTGAAGGTACACAACCTGGCAAGGGCAGCTTTGTCTTTAGATTTTGGTCGCCATATGTGGCTACTTGTTAAGCCAGATTTCTTGTTTATCCCCGACGTTGCTCCTTAGTTAATATAGTGTGCACTTCTCAAAAAAAAAAAAGCGCCCCTCAACTGGTTGCTCGGGCTGGACTAACGAGCTACTCGGCTCGTTAAGACTCGGCTCGTTAAGGCTTAGATTGTTAAGCTCATTAAGGATAATGAGCTAAATATAAAGATTGGCTCGGTTCGTTATATGTTCGCGAGCGCTCGCGATCAGCTCATTAGGAAAACTAGATGATACCCCGCACGTTGCTGCGGGAATTTGTAGTGAGGGGATTTCATGGAGTTGGAAATAGTAGGACCTATGAAAAGAAATATAAATGTATTGTCCACTTTGAATGTTTAAATGATAACTTCCATCTCTAAACCAGAAACAGTTAAGCGCCCTTGATTGTCCTCGCACTTCTACATCCCGGGGAAGCATGTGCATGAGAACTGCATTCTCCACTGCAATAGCACATGAATGCAAACTCAAGGAGCAGCCAGGCCGAGAATTCAGCTGAAGAAACACTGGCACCATAAAGCATATGTAAATTGCAATGTATAAAAACAAATTTAGGGAACAAAAACAGACCTTTAAAATCAGGAAGTACATTATTTGATCATGGACTATACTATCATATATCTGAAATTATGGATGTTCCGCTGTAAATTTATCCAAGGTGTTATGTTTCAACGAAATATTTATTAGCAAGCATAGTAGTGCAATATAGGCACCATATACCTCGAATTTCAGAGAAATGCAAGCATGTTCGTAATAGTCGTCGCTTTATATTTCCTTTTATTTATGTAGGTATCTGATTGTTGTGGCAACAGTAGAACACTACAGTGGGGGAAGAACAACAATGTCAACCCCATAAAATTCACAATGGAATACTACTCCCGTGGAAAAAATCACCTGAAAATGAACCCGAATATGCCATATGTTGTGATTCTACAAAATAATCAGAGGGGAGCAATAAAAATAGTACATCCGACATCCATACTAAACTAACCCGTGTGAGAGGAGAGGAGACACATAGATGCACGATTGAAGTTGGGCACTTAAGTGGTAGCTTCATCACTTTCTTCTTTCAGGATCTCTAATGAAACAAAACGAAGAAAAATACTGACCATCTAGCGCTTCCAATAAAAAACCAACTGGATTCGAGAAACAATAATAATCCATCACATCTAGACACATGTGTCAGCGGTAGTTGAGTTAGAGGAGTTTTGGGGAGAGAGACTGACCAGACTTGTTACCACGGACTTCACTGTGGACGCTTAGATGGAATAGAGCATCGTACTAAGAAAAACTTCCTACCACACATAAATCAGAGTGTCAAATGAAGCTAACTCAAAAAATAAAAAAAAACATTCATAGGTTCAAAGGATGGATAGCCCCCACCTCTGGCACAGTTGATGCTGCAGGAGGATAGCAGCGGCGAAACGTGCAACTCGTCGAGTTGATGCCTGGGCGTAGGGCTTGAGCAATCATAGCCCACAACGGCGGGGATCAAGGAGCTCCGAGAGATGTAGAGATAGAGGAAGGATCATGAGGCTCCGATGCGGCAGCAATGTGTGGATCTTAGATTTTGCCGACTCAGATATTTCTATCTTTCTTATTACGAAGATAGACAATTAGAGCTTTTTTTGCTTGCCGAAACAGACAGAAATCACAATCAAAAAAGGTATAATGAGGTATGTTTGTAACATCAATCGCATGATCCACGAAGCTACTCTAATTAATACTATATGATTATCATGACAACATGCAGCTCGCACTTTAGACTTACAATAACTGAAACACATATTTTTTTCACTTACGTGGATTGTGATTGGCTGTCCCAAAAGAAATTGAACAATACACTTGGAGGAATGAAACAGTAGAAGAACAGACTCTTCATGTTACTCAGAATATCGGGTTGCAAGGTTTTGTGGCGAACCCAAGGCTGCAACGTGATATAGGAAATCGGATAGCATATTTTGACAATAGTTCAGAAAGACCAAAACAATAGGCATGCATAGATGAGATGGCCTATATAATATAATACAAACATTAACTCTTCTGGTAACGAACACCCTGTTGAAATGGCAAAATAGTGGAGGAGGGTTAGGAATGGATCCATGGAGGAATCACGAAGAACCTAAGACAGTGCGAGGATCGAAGCAGGCCGAAGCAAAATGTCAGCATGTAACTTCTGCAAGAGCGGAAAAAGATTAAGGAAGAAGAAAAAAATAACAGCACATCAAGGTTAATTAGGGGATTTAATCGGGGATTAACATAAAAGGGATCAGTTAACCTCTCATGAATGAAATTCTCTGCACCTTTGAGGCAAGGCAGGAGTAGTGAATATAGTATAGACTATAAACACGTGTGTCTGGGTACCTGAAAACTAAATAAAACCAAGAAAGGAAACACAAAAGTGAGTAAAATATACTCAACAAAGTACTAGGCAGATATGAAACATCAATGAACATAATACCCATTATTATAGAGTTTAGTTTGCATATTGTGATAAAATCTCACAAAAACTTCTGGTGGCGCTAGTGATGTTGGGAGAGCAGACCAGACATGGGTAAGAAAGTAAGTTTGGCAGAGGGGAGCAGATCCCTGGTGCAAATAGCCCCTCTTCTTCATCTCCAAAAGCATGTTGTTCCAATCGGCTGGTCGCACTCCAGACCGGAGCGAAGGGAGTACAGGCTGATGGCTGTACGACGGGCGGCGGCAAGGTTGCTGGTGGCGCCACGCCGTCTCCGGATGGGGTATGACGGGCAGCCGCCGGCGGGTGAAGCCAATCCAGACGGCGGACGGCGGACGGCGGACATCGACGGCCGATCGAACCCGATGTGGGGCGCCCCGGGTGCGCCCCGGGCGTGCGATGTTTCCGTCGAAGCGCACCGCGGTGGAGGAGCATCGAGCCTGATCTGCCTGACTATGAGGTCGCGCGTGGTTTTGGTGGCTGCAGCTCCGTGAGATAATGTGGGGAGCGGGGAGATAAAAGAAGCGAAACTGAAGATCCATCTGGGATGCGATCGTCTGTTATTACAGAAGCCGAAGAGGAAACGATGGGTCATGAGACGTTTGGGTGACCAGATTATCTTGCTGCGTTACTACAGCTTTGGTGGTTCAGTTGACCCTGAGGAGGCGGTCTGGTCTTGCGTCAGGTGGGTCAAGTATGGCTGACGTGGCTAAATTGCTGATGTGGACATGTTGCATGTTAAGATAAATAGGTTAGTGGGGGTGAACTTCTTAGGTATATAGGATGCACTAGTAAACAAGATACGTCACATGCATATAATCACAACATACATAGGTCCAACCAGTAGGATACAATAAATCGAGAATATGAGAAGACGAGAAAGATGTGAATGTGGCAAATAGCCTGTCCATAGACTTAGGAGTGATCGAAGTCACCGAAAATTCTCTATAATGAACAAAATCACGCTACTACCGAGCTTAACGAGTAGCTCACGAAACTTGCAATCTCGATTGTTTAACTCGTTAGTGTTAACGAGCAAAAATTGCTGTTCGGCTCGGTTCATTAAGAAAACGAGCCGAGCTCAAACGAGTCGAGCAGCCGCGCTCATTAGACTTACCGAGCTTCGAGCTTTTTGTCTGTCCCTACTGGTTGCTCTCGGGAGAGGGCGATTTTGTTTTTCAGTTCTCACCAAGAAACCCACGGTCAGTCAAGAAAATTACCCAATTAATTGGGCCGCATCTTCTGGGCTGTGTTCCTGTGTGTGCGTTGCACTTCCCCGGTTAATAGAGTGATGACGTAGTCTAATTTGTTTTTGATTGATGACGTATAACCCTGAAGAAAAAAAAAAGATTAATTGATGACTTTCTTAGAATATAAAGGTGCCACTAGTCGAGTCCTAGTCGAAGTGGTCAGCAGTTACTACATGGAAAATTAACTTTGGTGCGCTTGGAAGCTGGACGGACGTGGTGGGGTGGGGGTGTACGCCGGACTCGGGAGTCGAACTGGCGCCGTTCAGAATACCGCCGGACGCGCGCTTGGGCTCTCGCGCGTATATATTCGTGCGTGGTCGTGCCCCCGGCCGCATCGCGCACGGCGCACACCCAGCTACAATCATGGCGGACGCAGCCCGTGACGGGCAGACAGCCCTGGCGCTCCGCCTCGCCAAGCTCCTCGCGCCGTTGGGCGACGCCAACGACGCAACCGCGATCGAGCGCAACGTCGCGTTCTCTCCGCTCTCCGTCCACGCCGCGCTGGCCCTGGTGGCCGCGGGCGCGCGCGGCGCCACGCAGGCCGAGCTGCTCAGCTTCCTCGGGGCGCCGTCGGCTAGCCAGCTCGCCGCTTTCGGGCGCCGCGTCGCCGACAGCCTCCTCGACGACGACCGCGCCGACACCGGCGGGCCGCGCGTGCTCTTCGGCGGCGGCGTCTGGGTTGGCGACCATTGCGGCGCGCTCGACAAGGTGTTCCGGGACGTGGCCGCCCATTCCTACAAGTCCGAGGCGCGCACCGTGAGCTTCGCCACCGAGGTACAGTATATAAAGATCACTAGAGGAATTACTCTCGACATGTTATTCTTCCATGTTCACATAATGCTCCTGCGATGTCATGTGCAGCCGGAGGAAGCTTTTTTTTCAGAACGAAGGCTCAAGAAGAGCCCGGCTTTAAATTAACAAAGCCATCAACCGGCCAGGATTACATCTAACAAACAAAGGAAACAAAGAACAAAACAGCAAGCCGATACAAGGTGCTGTGTAAAAGCTATCTGGCTACTACAAACTACTAGCAAGGATATGGAATAAAGCACAAGTCCAGCTAGAAGTCGAAGAAGCCCTCCACGGCGAGCAGAACAACACGCAGGCACCAGCAAAGCTTGGGGAAAACAAACAGTAGTTGGAGGAGCTCCGTTGTCAGCTCCATGGGCTCTGGCCGTCGATGTCGCCCTCCTCCACCTCTGAAGGGGGCTCCCTGCCCCCTCGCCCTGGCACGAAGGGCGCCGATCCGTCGAAAGATGGAGACGCCCACCCGAGGGCTAAAGAGCGATCGACGCCGTTGCCAACCGGAATACCACACCAGGACACCACCGCCAAACTACTTGGAGCTCATCCAAGGCAAGCATCGGCAATAACTGTTATCTGCACACGAGGAGAAGCAAGCTACACGGCAAGGCTGCTGAAGACCGAGCAACCCCCAACCGGAACAAGCACACTTCCCCCAAAGCTCACCAAAGACGGCACCCCCTTGAGGGTGATGGCGCCCACGGCGTCGCTGCCGCCCAATCCCGAGGGATTTGGGTTTTCACCTGGTCCACGAGCAACACGGGAGGAAGAGGAGGGGGAAAGGGGCATTTTTACCAGCGCCTACAGGTAGGGGACGGCGCCCATGGGCGTCGCCGCCGGCAGGCCGGCATAGCCAGCCCCGGATTTCTCCGGTCCCCTCTCCCAACCCCCACCTCGAGAGCAGACAAGGCTACGGTGCCCGGAGGCCGCCGGAGAACGGATCTGAGACGAGGGTGACAGGAGGTTGAAGAGGAAGATGCCTTCAGATCTGATGCGGGTGCCCCGAGGCCACCGCGCACCACAGCCATCGCCCGCCGTCACCGCGCCGCCCGCACGGCCGAGATGGACGGCCAGCACCCGCTGCCGCCGTTTGCTGAGGACGACGCAGCACCACCGCCCGAGGTCGCCACCTCGGCTCCGAGATCCTTCACAGGGGCGGAGCGACCAGATCCTCGCCGCCACCATCCCCGGCGGCCGCGCGGCGCTCCGGCGACCCCCTCCGGCGGCGACGAGGGAGAGGAAAAGGGGGAGGGAGCCCCGGCGGCGGGCTAGGGTTTGTGCCGCCCGGGTCGCCCCTGCAGGAGCGACGCGGGGGCCTTTTCGTGGCGTTTTTTCTCGTTCCACGCGCACCAACTGTTGGACGAATTGCCAACAGCCGGAGGAAGCTGTGAAGACGATCAACGAGCATGTGAGGAAAGCCACCAACAACCTCATCACCTCTATCATCTCACCTACGGATGTCGGCGCTGAGACCGATCTGGTGCTCGCCAACGCCGTCTACTTCAAGGGAGCGTGGCTCAACCAGTTCGGCTCTTACACGAGCCCGGGCACGTTCCACCGGCTCGACGGCAGTCCTGTCGAGGCGCAGTTCATGCCCATGTACTTCGGCCATTATGCCTCCTGCATGGACGGGTTCAAGGTCCTCAGGCTCCCCTACAGGCCTAACCTTCCTGCCGACGTCTGGGAGAACAAGTTAGAGTTCAAACGGAAGTTTCCGACGATGCCTCTGAGTTTCCAAGGATACGCGTCGGACAGGCCACTGTATCTTCCTGCGAATGTTCAAGACACTGACATAAATAAGGTGTTCAAAACTTTTCTTCTGGTCATTCCTTGTTATTTTTATTTTCAATAATGTCTCTTACGCAATAAATCTTGTGTTGTCTGTGCAGGCTCCAGATGCCGATGCCATGCAGTTCTCCATGTTCATCTTCCTCCCGGACGAGCGTGGCGGGTTTGCCGCCATGGTGGACACGATCACCGCGGCGCCAGGTCACCTCTACAGCATCCTGCCCAGGACGACGCCCGATCTCGTCATCCTCAAGATGCCCAAGTTTGAGATAAGCTTCGACTGGGACCTCGAAAGCGACCTCCGCCGGCTGGGCCTATCGCTGCCCTTTTCGCCGGAGGCCGCCGACTTGCGTGGCATGTTCGATAAGAACGACGGCAGGGGCACGGCGTTCCTGACCAAGGTTGTCCACAGGGCGGTGGTCAAGGTGAACGAGCAAGGAACGGAGGCAGGCGCGAGCACGGCTGGCATGCGTGGTGGCGGCCTGCCGCCCAGGGTTGTGGAGTTCGTCGCCGATCATCCGTTCACGTTCCTCATCATGGAGGAACGGTCCGGTGTCATCGTCTTCGCTGGCCACGTCCTTGATCCCACCAAGTGATTGGCAATTTGGCATCAATAAACTGAAAGTAGTAACTCGAACCAGCTGGTCAGCTTGTACCGTCTCGTTTGCAAGATTCGTCTTCTCTTTTTGCAAGCATCTCCTTGCACTGGGACGCCCCGAACTATCTAAGCTCTCTATTTTTTCACGTTCTTTGTTTGCAACATGAACCCTGAGATTTAGCTACTACGTAATATCTTTGAACGGCAAAAACATCTTATATTAATGTATAGAGAGAGTTTTTGAGATAATAACACCAGTGATGCTTCAACTTGCCAACGGATGTTCATTTTAGTGCCTGAACTTGAAAAATATGCTGAACTGATTCTACAACTTGCACGAACGTACCGAGAACTTGCACGAACGTACAGAAAATACGTTTTTTTTCATTTTCAAGAGGCACGGTCGTGCCTCTCGCGAAAACAAATGTGTTTTTTTGCGCAAAAAATTTATTTTCTTCGGAAAAAATTAGGTCGAAATGCTAGGGAAGACCGGTATAAAACCAAAATGTCAAAAAAACACGGAAAAAAACAGTTTAAAAAGCAGAAAACGCGTGCGGAAAAATAAAAAACAAAATCCGGAGGGAGCGCCCAGAGCGCGACACGTGGCAAATGGCTGAGAGCGCGCCAAGTGGCGCTGATTGTTGCGAGGCTCCCAAAGAAGTGCTCGTTAATTAGTTGCTCCCGCATTATTGGTGTGCAGACAGGCTTGGCTTCTTAAGGACACACATCGTCGAAGGTTGTTCCCGAGCGGTCCCAATTGATACTTGCGACGCGCTTTATAGTTGAGCAGACTCTTAGGAAAAATACTACTCCCTCTGTAACTAAATATAAGACGATTTTCCATTGTACTGCAGAAACGCCTCATACTTAGTTATAGATATTGCATATTTGTGAGTTAAAAAATTGATATTTATATTGTGAACAGTTATATCACTGCTTGCTCCTTTTCTTAGACTAAGTTTTTTTCGCGAATACGCAAAGATTGCGTATCATTGCATTGATAGGAGGGGGTGAAAAAATACAGAGAAGATTGCCGACATTGCCACGCGTACACAAGCCGGCGCGGGCACAAGTGGCCAGGAGCAGCTAGGAGAGGGGCTGCTCATCCCTCATCACACAATGCTAAGCCTATGTCTCAGGAATCAAGTTTGCCAAGCCGTTGGCGCCGGCACTAGCCCATGGGCGAGCGTCTTCTCGAATGGATTGAAGTAGACTTGTGACCGAGGGTTGTCGCTGATCGAACACACATCCATTCCGGTGCTTCCAGATGGCCCATGCGGTGAGAGCGATGATGGAGCTGAGTCCCTTCCGTAGAGCTGTGGGTGATGAAGTGCAGGTATCTATACACCAATTCGTGAACGGAGTGTCGGGGCTTGGGATCGTGGCATTCGATCGGCACCAAGATAGGACCTCGTGCCAGATTTGGCGGGAGAAGGGGCAGGAGGTGAACAAGTGGTGCATGTCCTCGGTGGTCTGGTCGCACATTACGCCGGGCGAGGCGGTCGGCCGTCCAGCACCGGTCCTGCAAGGCAAGCAAGATGAAAACCTTGATGTGAAGGGGTGTTTGAAAGTATTTTAGAGTGAAATCCTTTAGGCTTATACTGCATTCAGGCATGTACGTGTTAGACTTATTTTAGTTTCTTATTATACTAGTGTAAGGCCCATGATCTATTGCAAGTATTATTTGATGTTTTTAGTGAGTGCAATTATTTTGAAACATTTACTACCTCTTCCATATATATAGGGCCTAATACGTCTTTCGAGGTATTCTTTGACCAATAATAAAATTATTAGTGTATGAGATGTATGATATAAAGAATTATATCATTATAAACTTCTTTCACATATGAATTCGATGGTATACTTTGTGTAACATGCATGTCATATATCATTCTGCTAACATGTGGTCAAAGGTAACCTCGTAAAACATATTAGGCCCTGTATATGTGGAAGGAGGGAGCATATATAATTGAATGTTTAAGCATGTACTTGAAAAATTATTGTGCATGTAATTGAATGTTTAAGAAATTGGAATATAAAAATTTTGTATATTTTTTCTGGTACAGTTCACGTGATTTCAAAGGTCGCTTCTTTTGAGAAGTTACGAGCGGGGGAAAATAGCACACTGGTAACATGTTAGTCTAGTTATGATTGTGCTTTTCTTCATTGTTTTCTCAAATATGTCTTTTCACGAAGACAGATCATTTTCAAACAAGGGCTGACGAAGAGTCATATTTTCACCAAGGGATATGTCTTTTCACAAAGGCACTCCCTTTCTCGAAGAGATGTGTATTTTAACCAATAGACATGGCTAATAGTATGCCCCAACTACTAAGGTCTAATGCACTTGATTGTTCCTCAATATAATACAATGACAATTCTTTTGAGAGTGATGTGGCTTGATGTGGATGGTGCATTAAGAGTCAGTTTTAGAATAAAGATAGATTATATCGATTTTCTATATTTTGAAAAGGGCTCACTGAAGGTAGAGAACCGGAAATCTATATGGAAAGAAAATGATTACTACCTCTGTCCGGGTTTATTGGTCCTCATTGTATTTCGTGCCAAATTTTGACCATAGATTAAACTAAAAAAATGTTCACGCATGTCACCAAACATTATATTTTTGAAAACTATGTTCAAATACGAATGTAATGAGATGATTTTTTCTTGACATGCATTAACATTTTGTTAGTTAAATTTTTAGTCAAAATTTGGCACAAACTACAAAAAGGACCTATAAACCAGGATGGAGGTAGTAGGAAACATGTGAGTACATACATCATGGCTAATACTATAGGCAGTTGATGGCCATATGTATTTCAAGGAATATCATTTATAATCACTCACGAGGTTTTTTTTTTGGCATCGATCACTCACGAGGTTGACTATTAGATTAGACTTATTTTCCACAATATCTTCTCTCTTCTACTCCCTCCGTTCCTAAATATTTGTCTTTTTAAAGATTTCAAATGGACTATGACATACGGATGTATATAGACATATTTTAGAGTGTAGATTCACTCGTTTTGCTCCACATGTAGTCATTTGTTGAAATCTCTAGAAAGACAAATGTTTAGGAACGGAGGGAGTACATACTTATTATATTTGACTAGAAGCACATATAGAGGCCGACTCTTTTTTCTCTTTTTGGCATATATATTGGTGGACTCATAAGTGAGTGCATACTCCCCCTCATTTTTCTGTTTCTCTCTTTTCCACATTCCACATACTCCGAGTTATCGAATCTGTCGCAAGTTCCCTGGATGAGCTTTAGATTAACTGGTCCCTATGTTGTGAATACTTGTGCATGGTTGTCCCCCACCTTTTTGCCTTGATGAATATTGCTAGTGCGTGTACTTGTTGTTTGTAGTTGTTGCAACAGCTGCCTTCTCCAAGAAATGCATTGCTCTACTCTATGAGCATCATTAGGGTCTCGCTTGTCAGTTCCTAGGGGCGTTATTGGGATTCACATAATTATATCATGTTAAGACTGCATCTCAAGACATCTCCCAAGGCAAGTAGGCATCACGGATTCAATAGTGCACCTCTGTAATTGCATCTGGCAGCTTGCCGATTGTAGGAACAGTCCAGGGATCTGCATCACAGCACTCAAGGTGGCCATTAGTTACAGGGGAAAATGAAGAGGAATACCTTGAGAATATTTGTTCTTTTGAGAACATTATTTGCCCATTTGACTAAAAAAGAACAAAATACAAGGGAAAATGGAGAGAATTTTTTTTAGCCGAACATTGTATGAACACGGAATTTACATCAACTCAATAATATTTATGTGTGAGAATGAGACGAGAAAATTCAGTGACGTAATAATAATGACTGCAACATTATTATTACATCCGCCTCCTCGACGTTATGAAGCCATCCAAGCATCGTCTCCGCCGCCTCGACGGGGAGATGGCGAGGTATGGCGAGGAATGGTCCCTCGCCGAGATTACCGCCATCGCCAATGACGATGCCTTACACAACCGCCGCCCTCTCCCCCAGCTCACGTCCTCGGTGGCCGCGGTCACACTGCGCACGGCGCAGGAATAGGCGGAGAGGATCATCCGCGAGTGTCGGATGGCCTCCGGGAAGCCCTGCAGCGATGCCGCCACCTACCACCGCCCCAGGCCCGACTCTGACGACTCTGACGATGGGTCGGGCAACGATGACCGACGAGGAGCCGCCGACTAGCCTGGCATGACTTACGAGGTCACCGTGGAGTATAGGATAGTTTACGATTTTAGTTTTAGGTTTTTAATTCACCAAACGAAATATCGTCCGGTTTTATCTACAAATTATCGTACTTCTAAAAGTGAATTGCAAAAAACCACCACATTTAAAGTTCTCATCTGGAATTGCCACCACATTTCTTGAGCGCCCCAAAAATCTACCCCTTTTCTTGTTGATTTTCTCAATAAACACTGATGACCGATCTCGGCCAAATTAATCTGATTTCTGAAAGCCGGGGCCCGCCTATAACTGCTCACGTGGCATAAAACGGTCAACACCGTTTGTTGACTGTCAAATTAGACATGGGGGCTACCATTTTGTGGAATTTCCACGAGCACCTTGTGTGCAGGTGCAGTGCGCCGCCGGAGCAGCAGGCCATGGCACCAGGAGCGCGGCGATGAGGACCTGTTCACCGTACCCGACGCTCCGATGGGCTTGACCACCACTTGCACCGCCCTACTGATCCTCGTTCAGCACCACCACGTCCGAAGGCGCGGTCCATGGCGGCTTTGCATGATGAGGACAACGGCGGCGAGCTGGCCGCCATGATCCCAATGACGAGTTGGACCGCCGTTAGCGCCACCACCTCTTCCTCCTCGCCGCTCTAGGAGTCGGCCATCTTTGTGGCGCCGGAGTTGTCGTCGTGCGCTTGGGTCGTTCCAGTGGCCGTTCGCGGCGGCGTCCACGTACCCCTCGTTGCTCTGGATCCCGATCGCTGCGGCGGGAGTTGCATCCATGGACGGCGACGAGCACGGCACGGGTGGCAGCGCGCATCGGGCGCTCTGGTGGCAGCCATGGCGCGGTCGCGGAGCAGCTCGGGTCACGCTGCTCAAAGGGGCGACAACGCCGTCTCCGCAGCCCACAAAGCAGCCGAGGTGGTGGGTGGCCTCGGGCCTGTGCTGGAGCAAGTCGCCAGCGAGAAGCAGCAGCAGAGTATGCGCCGACGGCATGCAGCGGCGGCGGCAATTGCATGCGGGCAGAAAAGGTGCGGCAGGGGAGGAGAGCAGGTGGACGAGGGGTGGATAAGACCCTGACAGGTGGGCCCTCCTTCAAGTTAACAGTCAATGCCATTTTGTGTTGACCATATAGTGCCACTTGGACCTGACCAGCGGGCTCTAGTTGCCAGAAATCAGATTAATTTGGTCCAGACTAGTCATCAGTGTTTATTGAGAAAATTAACAAGAAAAGAGGTGGATTTTTGGGGCGCTCAAGAAATGTGGTGGCAATTCCTGATGAGAACATCAAATGTGGTGGTTTTTTGCAATTCACTCTACTTTCAATGAAATCGGCCGTGTTTATATCAAAAGTCGTCAGGTTTGATCGAATTCGGTCCCGTCGTTCGAGTTGTTGTGAAAATGTATGCGGCTACGGTTGGATGGCGTCCTCCCGCATCCGTGTCCGCGGACGGATGCGAGAGGAAATTTACGGGTTGCGTCTGTAGATGCCGTTACTATCATGACAATAAGGGAACAGTTTTTTTATTTATTTGAGATGTTTTCAGCGAAATTCTTGTGAGCAGAGTGCCCTGAGGCATGCTCTGCTCCCAAGTCCCAACCTGACTAAGAACAGGTGCGCACCAAATTCAGCTGGGAATATACAGACGGGCGGGCTTCACACTACACTGAATATAAACAAGCCCATTTGCATACGGATGATCATCGTCCTCGTCTATCATGGGAGGTGGCGGTGTAGGGTGTCGGGCGACATGGAGATCATCTGGAGGAGGCTTGAGCTGGAGAAGGTCTCCTCCAGCGAGATCTCCATCTTGCTGCTGCTGCCCCCCATGTTGTCGTCCACCATCTGGACGAGGTGCATCAGCTCCCGCGCCACCGCCACCATCCCCGTCCCGTTCTCCGCGCTCAGGAGGCACCGCACCGCCAGCTCCAGCACCTTGCGCACCTCCTCCGCCGCCGCCGGCAGCTGGCCCTGGCTCTTCTTCCCCGAGCCCGAGGACGACGACGCCAGCAGAAGTGTCGGGTCGATCACCTCGTGAAGCCTTCCCTCTCTGACCTTGGGCGCCACCGAGTCGAACGGGTTCTGGTGCCGCAGCCCCGTGAGCAGCTCGACCAGCAGCAGCCCGAAGTTGCACACCACGTCCCGCTCGTTCGCCCCGGCCGTTGAGGACGACGAGGAGGAGCCGTAGTAGTGGTGGTGGTAGCTGGCGGCCGCCGGGTAGGAGGAGGAGGAGGCGAGCTTGTGGCCGGCGATCTTGGCGCTGAGGTCGGCGTCGAGGAAGACGTCGCTGGAGCGGAGGTCGTGGAGGAAGGTCCGCGCCGTGTCGTGCGCCTGCAGGTACGCCAGCGCGCTGGCCAGCTCGATGGCGATGCTGACGCGGTGGTGCCAGCCGAGCGTGGCGACCGTCCGCCGCAGGTGGTCCTCCAGCGTGCCGCCGGCGAAGTGCTCGTGCACCAGCAGCAGCGCGCGCGCGCCGGGGTCCTCCGGGAGGCAGAAGCCGACGACGCGGGCGATGTTCGGGTGCGAGACCTCCGGGAGGAGCGACACCGCGTCCAGGGCCGCCCGCAGCTTGTCCTGCGTCTCGTACCCGATCCTCTGCACCGCCACCACGGTGCCGTCGTCGAGCACGCCGGCGTGGACCGCGCCCTCGGCGTCGACGGGCTTCTCGCCGCCGTCCTCGAACCGCCGCGTTGCCGCGTCCAGCTGCTCGTACGTGAACTGCCTCGCGTTGCACACGCCCCCGAGGATCTTGGGGATGCACGCCGGGTCCAGGTCGTCCCAACGGTGGGTAACGTCCCCGGAAGGCTGCCGGAGGAACATCCAGAACGAGACCGCCGCTGCGAGGAAGAACACCGACACGAAGAACCCGGCGAGCGCCACCGCCTTCTTGGAGCAGAACCTTCCCTGGCAACAAGCAGCGCCGTCGCCATCGCCGCACTCGAGCCGCTTGGAGCAGCCGGTGCCGTGCGCGAAGCCATCGCCGACGAGTCCGGGCGCGCACGCGCACCGCACGCCGCCGCGCACCGTCGTGGAGTTGACGAGCCTGGCGCCGTCGGCGCACGCAGCGAGCGCGGTGCCCCTCGGCACGGCCCACTCCACCTCGATCGCCCTCGTCACGCCCGCCGTGGCCGACGACCGGTTCTTGACCCAGCTGGAGAAGCCCCGGCACCCGAACCCGGCGAACACGCCGAGCCCGTCGCCGGGCTTCCACACGCTGCCGTCGGAGAGCGGGTAGCAGCACCCGGCGGCCGCGGGCTTCTTCCCGGCGCAGGCCGGCGCGGCCACGTCGTCGCATCCCGCGCGGCAGAGCGAGGAGTCCTCGCAGGCGTAGAGGCGGAGCACGTTGGCCGGGGCGACGGCGAGGAAGGCCGCCGCGCCGTCGAGCGCGGCCGCCGGGGACGACGGGCGCGAGAACGCGGCGTACGCCGGGTCGCACGGCGGGGCCGCGGGCGCGGCGTAGTCCAGGAGGAGGGACGCGCCCGTGGGGAGGAACTCCAGGACCCGGAAGGCCGCGGCGCCGAGCGTGAGGGTGAGCGTGGCATTGTGGCCACCGCCGCTGTTGTCGCAGGTGAGGTGGAAGGGTGCGGAGGAGTTACCATCGGCGCCTGCGCAGGCGGCGGAGGAGTTGAGGTGGAAGGGGAACGGGAGCACGAGGTCGCCGCAGCTTTCGGCCCTGCCACCGCAGCTGCCGCCGGCTGGCTCGGCGCCGGAGACGACGAGGAGGAGCGGGAGGAGGAGACAGAGGAAGGGTGGCGGCGGAGGAGACATGGGTGGCATGCAGATGCGGCAGCGGTGGACATGGCGCTGTGGTGGTGCACTGCTTTGCTACTAGTAGAGGTAGCATCGGTGATGACGGAAGAAGATTGGGGTTGGGAACGGTGAGCTCGATCGTACGAGCACGTCGGTTGGCGCGCGAAGTTGGGCGGTTTAGCGAGGCAGATGCATTGTTGTTCGTGTTCCATCTGCATGGTTCTTCGTTTCTTTTGGTTATCAGTTCACGTGCGGGTTGATTATGTGTCCCCCAGATCGACGATGTATCGTATACCGGGCCACAGAGCATCGAATCGGCCGTCTCCCCGCCGTCGGATCCTATCTGAGTGTGAGATCAGTACCGTCCAGTCATTGCGACGCAAAAATGCTACACTTACGAATAAATTCTACGTAACCTTTATGCTATTTTTTTCACACTTGTTCGTAAGTTTGCAACCTTTATTTATTTTTGTTCCCGTGATGTGTCGAAAACATATAAGGAAAAATGCAGCAAACCTTTCATGTTTGCAACAGATAGTTGAGAAAAACCATCGCATCAACGCAACATGGAAGCCAACACTTACAATAGTGTAAAATGTGAAAACAAACATGCATCGTCAAGAGAATATATGCAACAGGGGTCTCGAATCATTTTAATTTGTCACCCATGTGTTTGCAGCAAACGCATGCATGAGCTTACAGTATCTCAAAAGACATACGCAACATCAAAAATCACAAACAAAAAACACTAACCTTTGCCTATTACTTTTTTTTAAAACACCCCATATATTAATTAAGCCAAAAAAAGTTCTTACAATCATTCGTTACAGTATACACCACGCAGGGCGAAACAGAATTAAAAAAAATCCCATCAGACCTAAAACTAAAGCTAAACTTAGCAATCTCATGTGCCACCCCATTGGCAGTCCGACTTATCTTTGCAATATTAAAATTATGGATCATCCTAGATATACTCAGAGCCTCATCCATCAGATCAACCAGAGGGGACCTATCAAGCATCTCATTTGCAAGAAACGAATGTACGAAAGCACAATCAGTCTCTAAAATAATAGATTGGTGAAGGGTGATACCTATATAAAGTCCTGCGAGGCAGGCGCGGAGCTCAACTTCATTCACACTGGAACACCGGTCAATAAAGTCCCACGAAGAAACAATAATATCTCCAGAAGAATTACGAGCTACGACCCCCACACTGGCTGCATTAGTACTCTCCACAAAACTGGCGTCAACATTGATCTTCATATGATCATTAGGGGGGGGGGGGGTCCACACCACATGTTCTTTTAACGGTGCGTAATCCGCTACAGCTCCGCTCACCTTCTCCTAACCTTTGTTGGTAGCGTCCAATTTAGCGGTGTCATGAGTAGACGTGAAAATGGTCCAAAATTTGTCCGCAAAATGAGCAGAGGCATTAACAGATTCTTTCCCCTTCCCAAAAATTAAATCATTTCTCAAATGACATGCTCGCCAGAAAAGAAACAAGATTTGCTCCCTCTACCGCAAACCCAATTGCGCCAGCAAAATCAATAACCAATCTGGTCCGGTGCACTTGGTTCCCATTCTCGCCGCATCGCGCTCACTAGCAACGATCTAGGTCGGTGTAGCCCCGCTATTAATGACTCTACTTATCCGGGACCCATCTAACCCAGGCAACATCTTCCCGCGGAGATCTCCGTATTTTCAACCAAGCACTGCTCTCACGTCAAGCTTGGAGATTGATCACCAGGCCGGACAGTCTATGCGCAAGAGTTCTTAAAGCACGTTACTATCCAAACGGGAAGTTGGAAGACACTATCTTTTCGGGGAACGCCTCATCCTCATGGCAGGCTATAAACCATGGACTGGACTTGCTGAAAAAAGGTTTGCTATGGAGGGTCGGGAATGGTATCAGTATTAGAATTTGGAGAGATAATTGGATCCCCCGGCCTTTCTCTTTTAAGCCGATCTCTCCACAAGGTCGATGCCGTGTCCGTTTTGTGGCTGATCTTTTGTATGATAATGGTTCCTGGAAGTATGATCAATTGGTGAAGTATTTCGTTGCAGCTGATGTCACAGAAATTCTGAAGATTCGAGCGTCACCAAGAAAAGGAGGAGGACGTGATAGCATGGGGGCCAGGGCGTCACGGCCAGTTCTCTGTAAAATCGGCCTATGATATGGCCTTCCAGGAGGAACACGGAAATAATGTTGTTTCTTCGAGTAGCAACCCAGACGGTGATAGATCCCTATGGAAATTGGTATGGTCTGCTGAGGTTCCTCCCAAAGTTCAGAATTTTGCATGGCGATTATGTACGGACAGTCTCCCAACGTGGAAAAACAAACAAAGAAGAGGGCTAGAAGTTTCAAGTCTGTGACCAATCTGTGCTATGGAAACCGAGGATAATTTCCACCCGGTTCTTCGGTGCCCGCTGGCTCGTCAATTATATGAGGCCATGTCGGAGGTGTGGAAGTTGCCAGCACTTGGAACGATTCTGCACATAGGCAAGGAATGGTTATTTCAGCTCCTGGAGAAGCTGGACCAAACCACGCGCAACATGCTACTATTTACGTTCTGGAGGTGTAATCCGCTACAGCTCCGCTCACCTTCTCCTAATCTTTGTTGGTAGTGTCCAATTTAGCAGTGTCATGAGTAGACGTGAAAATGGTCCAAAAATTGTCCGCAAAATGAGCAGAGGCATTAACAGATTCTTTCCCCTTCCCAAAAATTAAATCATTTATCAAATGACATGCTCGCCAGAAAAGAAACAAGATTTGCTCCCTCTATCGCAAACCCAATTGCGCCAGCAAAATCAATAACCAATCTGGTCCGGTGCACTTGGTTCCCATTCTCGCTGCATCGCGCTCACTAGCAACGATCTAGGTCGGTGGAGCCCCGCTATTAATGACTCTACTTATCCGGGACCCATCTAACCCAGTCAACATCTTCCCGTGGAGATCTCCGTATTTTCAACCAAGCACTGCTCTCACGTCAAGCTTGGAGATTGATCACCAGGCCGGACAGTCTATGCGCAAGAGTTCTTAAAGCACGTTACTATTCAAACGGGAAGTTGAAAGACACTGTCTTTTCGGGGAACGCCTCATCCTCATGGCAGGCTATAAGCCATGGACTGGACTTGCTGAAAAAAGGTTTGCTATGGAGGGTCGGGAATGGTAATAGTATTAGAATTTGGAGAGATAATTGGATCCCTCGGCCTTTCTCTTTTAAGCCGATCTCTCCACAAGGTCGATGCCGTGTCCGTTTTGTGGCTGATCTTTTGTATGATAATGGTTCCTGGAAGTATGATCAATTGGTGAAGTATTTCGTTGCAGCTGATGTCACAGAAATTCTGAAGATTCGAGCGTCACCAAGAAAGGAGGAGGACGTGATAGCATGGGGGCCAGGGCGTCACGGCCAGTTCTCTGTAAAATCGGCCTATGATATGGCCTTCTAGGAGGAACACAGAAATAATGCTGTTTCTTCGAGTAGCAACCCAGACGGTGATAGATCTCTATGGAAATTGGTATGGTCTGCTAAGGTTCCTCCCAAAGTTCAGAATTTTGCATGGCGATTATGTACGAACAGTCTCCCAACATGGAAAAACAAACAAAGAAGAGGGCTAGAAGTTTCAAGTCTGTGACCAATCTGTGCTATGGAAACCGAGGATAATTTCCACCCGGTTCTTCGGTGCCCGCTGGCTCGTCAATTATATGAGGCCATGTCGGAGGTGTGGAAGTTGCCAGCACTTGGAACGATTCTGCACACAGGCAAGGAATGGTTATTTCAGCTCCTGGAGAAGCTGGACCAAACCACGCGCAACATGCTACTATTTACGTTCTGGAGGTGTAATCCGCTACAGCTCCGCTCACCTTCTCCTAACATTTGTTGGTAGCGTCCAATTTAGCGGTGTCATGAGTAGACGTGAAAATGGTCCAAAAATTGTTCGCAAAATGAGCAGAGGCATTAACAGATTCTTTCCCCTTCCCAAAAATTAAATCATTTCTCAAATGACATGCTCGCCAGAAAAGAAACAAGATTTGCTCCCTCTACCGCAAATCCAATTGCGCCAGCAAAATCAATAACCAATCTGGTCCGGTGCACTTGGTTCCCATTCTCGCCGCATCGTGCTCACTAGCAATGATCTAGGTCGGTGGAGCCCCGCTATTAATGACTCTACTTATCCGGGACCCATCTAACCCAGGCAACATCTTGCCGCGGAGATCTCCGTATTTTCAACCAAGCACTGCTCTCACGTCAAGCTTGGAGATTGATCACCAGGCCGGATAGTCTATGCGCAAGAGTTCTTAAAGCACGTTACTATCCAAACGGGAAGTTGGAAGACACTGTCTTTTCGGGGAACGCCTCATCCTCATGGCAGGCTATAAGCCATGGACTGGACTTACTGAAAAAAGGTTTGCTATGGAGGGTCGGGAATGGTAACAGTATTAGAATTTGGAGAGATAATTGGATCCCCCGGCCTTTCTCTTTTAAGCCGATCTCTCCACAAGGTCGATGCCGTGTCCGTTTTGTGGCTGATCTTTTGTATGATAATGGTTCCTGGAAGTATGATCAATTGGTGAAGTATTTCGTTGCAGCTGATGTCACAGAAATTCTGAAGGTTCGAGCGTCACCAAGAAAGGAGGAGGACGTGATAGCATGGGGGCCAGGGCGTCACGGCCAGTTCTCTGTAAAATCGGCCTATGATATGGCCTTCTAGGAGGAACACAGAAATAATGTTGTTTCTTCGAGTAGCAACCCAGACGTTGATAGATCTCTATGGAAATTGGTATGGTCTGCTGAGGTTCCTCCCAAAGTTCAGAAATTTGCATGGCGATTATGTATGGACAGTCTCCCAATGTGGAAAAACAAACAAAGAAGAGGGCTAGAAGTTTCAAGTCTGTGACCAATCTGTGCTATGGAAACCGTGGATAATTTCCACCCGGTTCTTCGGTGCCCGCTGGCTCGTCAATTATATGAGGCCATGTCGGAGGTGTGGAAGTTGCCAGCACTTGGAACGATTCTGCACACAGGCAAGGAATGGTTATTTCAGCTCCTGGAGAAGCTGGACCAAACCACGCGCAACATGCTACTATTTACGTTCTGGAGGTGTAATCCGCTACAGCTCCGCTCACCTTCTCCTAACCTTTGTTGGTAGCGTCCAATTTAGCGGTGTCATGAGTAGACGTGAAAATGGTCCAAAAAATTGTCCGCAAAATGAGCAGAGGCATTAACAGATTCTTTCCCCTTCCCAAAAATTAAATCATTTCTTAAATGACATGCTCGCCAGAAAAGAAACAAGATTTGCTCCCTCTACCGCAAACCCAATTGCGCCAGCAAAATCAATAACCAATCTGGTCCGGTGCACTTGGTTCCCATTCTCGCCGCATCGCGCTCACTAGCAACGATCTAGGTCGGTGGAGCCCCGCTATTAATGACTCTACTTATCCGGCACCCATCTAACCCAGGCAACATCTTCCCGTGGAGATCTCCGTATTTTCAACCAAGCACTGCTCTCACGTCAAGCTTGGGGATTGATCACCAGGCCGGACAGTCTATGCGCAAGAGTTCTTAAAGCACGTTACTATTCAAACGGGAAGTTGGAAGACACTGTCTTTTCGGGGAACGCCTCATCCTCATGGCAGGCTATAAGCCATGGACTGGACTTGCTGAAAAAAGGTTTGCTATGGAGGGTCGGGAATGGTAACAGTATTAGAATTTGGAGAGATAATTGGATCCCTCGGCCTTTCTCTTTTAAGCCGATCTCTCCACAAGGTCGATGCCGTGTCCGTTTTGTGGCTGATCTTTTGTATGATAATGGTTCCAGGAAGTATGATCAATTGGTGAAGTATTTCGTTGCAGCTGATGTCACAGAAATTCTAAAGATTCGAGCGTCACCAAGAAAGGAGGAGGACGTGATAGCATGGGGGCCAGGGCGTCACGGCCAGTTCTCTGTAAAATCGGCCTATGATATGGCCTTCCAGGAGGAACACAGAAATAATGCTGTTTCTTCGAGTAGCAACCCAGACGGTGATAGATCTCTATGGAAATTGGTATGGTCTGCTAAGGTTCCTCCCAAAGTTCAGAATTTTGCATGGCGATTATGTATGAACAGTCTCCCAACATGGAAAAACAAACAAAGAAGAGGGCTAGAAGTTTCAAGTCTTTGACCAATCTGTGCTATGGAAACCGAGGATAATTTCCACCCGGTTCTTCGGTGCCCGCTGGCTCGTCAATTATATGAGGCCATGTCGGAGGTGTGGAAGTTGCCAGCACTTGGAACGATTCTGCACACAGGCAAGGAATGGTTATTTCAGCTCCTGGAGAAGCTGGACCAAACCACGCGCAACATGCTACTATTTACGTTCTGGAGGTGTAATCCGCTACAGCTCTGCTCACCTTCTCCTAACCTTTGTTGGTAGCGTCCAATTTAGCGGTGTCAGGAGTAGACGTGAAAATGGTCCAAAAATTGTCCGCAAAATGAGCTGAAGCATTAACAGATTCTTTCCCCTTCCCAAAAATTAAATCATTTCTCAAATGACATGCTCGCCAGAAAAGAAACAAGATTTGCTCCCTCTACCGCAAACCCAATTGCGCCAGCAAAATCAAGAACCAATCTGGTCCGGTGCACTTGGTTCCCATTCTCGCGGCATCGTGCTCACTAGCAACGATCTAGGTCGGCGGAGCCCCGCTATTAATGACTCTACTTATCCGGGACCCATCTAACCCAGGCAACATCTTCCCGCGGGGATCTCTGTATTTTCAACCAAGCACTGCTCTCAGGTCAAGCTTGAAGATTGATCACCAGGCCGGACAGTCTATGCGCAAGAGTTCTTAAAGCACGTTACTATCCAAACGGGAAGTTGGAAGACACTGTCTTTTCGGGGAACACCTCATCCTCATGGCAGGCTATAAGCCATGGACTGGATTTGCTGAAAAAAGGTTTGCTATGGAGGGTCGAGAATGGTAACAGCATTAGAATTTGGAGAGATAATTGGATCCCCCGGCCTTTCTCTTTTAAGCCGATCTCTCCACAAGGTCGATGCCGTGTCCGTTTTGTGGCTGATCTTTTGTATGATAATGGTTCCTGGAAGTATGATCAATTGGTGAAGTATTTCGTTGCAGCTGATGTCACAGAAATTCTGAAGATTCGAGCGTCACCAAGAAAGGAGGAGGACGTGATAGCATGGGGGCCAGGGCGTCACGGCCAGTTCTCTGTAAAATCGGCCTATGATATGGCCTTCCAAGAGGAACACATAAATAATGATGTTTCTTCGAGTAGCAACCCAGACGGTGATAGATCTCTATGGAAATTGGTATGGTCTGCTGAGGTTCCTCCCAAAGTTCAGAATTTTGCATGGCGATTATGTACGGACAGTCTCCCAACATGGAAAAACAAACAAAGAAGAGGGCTAGAAGTTTCAAGTCTGTGACCAATCTGTGCTATGGAAACCGAGGATAATTTCCACCCGGTTCTTCGGTGCCCGCTGGCTCGTCAATTATATGAGGCCATGTCGGAGGTGTGGAAGTTGCCAGCACTTGGAACGATTCTGCACACAGGCAAGGAATGGTTATTTCAGCTCCTGGAGAAGCTGGACCAAACCACGCGCAACATGCTACTATTTACGTTCTGGAGGTGTAATCCGCTACAGCTCCGCTCACCTTCTCCTAACCTTTGTTGGTAGCGTCCAATTTAGCGGTGTCATGAGTAGACGTGAAAATGGTCCAAAAATTGTCCGCAAAATGAGCAGAGGCATTAACAGATTCTTTCCCCTTCCCAAAAATTAAATCATTTCTCAAATGACATGCTCGCCAGAAAAGAAACAAGATTTGCTCCCTCTACCGCAAACCCAATTGCGCCAGCAAAATCAATAACCAATCTGGTCCGTGCACTTGGTTCCCATTCTCGCCGCATCACGCTCACTAGCACGATCTAGGTCGGTGGAGCCCCGCTATTAATGACTCTACTTATCCGGGACCCATCTAACCCAGGCAACATCTTGCCGCGGAGATCTCCGTATTTTCAACCAATCACTGCTCTCACGTCAAGCTTGGAGATTGATCACCAGGCCGGACAGTCTATGCGCAAGAGTTCTTAAAGCACGTTACTATCCAAACGGGAAGTTGGAAGACACTATCTTTTCGGGGAACGCCTCATCCTCATGGCAGGCTATAAGCCATGGACTGGACTTGCTGAAAAAAGGTTTGCTATGGAGGGTCGGGAATGGTAACAGTATTAGAATTTGGAGAGATAATTGGATCCCCCGGCCTTTCTCTTTTAAGCCGATCTCTCCACAAGGTCGATGCCGTGTCCGTTTTGTGGCTGATCTTTTGTATGATAATGGTTCCTGGAAGTATGATCAATTGGTGAAGTATTTCGTTGCAGCTGATGTCACAGAAATTCTGAAGATTCGAGCGTCACCAAGAAAGGAGGAGGACGTGATAGCATGGGGGCCAGGGCGTCACGGCCAGTTCTCTGTAAAATCGGCCTATGATATGGCCTTCCAGGAGGAACACATAAATAATGCTGTTTCTTCGAGTAGCAACCCAGACGGTGATAGATCTGTATGGAAATTGGTATGGTCTGCTGAGGTTCCTCCCAAAGTTCAGAATTTTGGATGGCGATTATGTACGAACAGTCTCCCAACGTGGAAAAACAAACAAAGGAGAGGGCTAGAAGTTTCAAGTATGTGTCCAATCTGTGCTATGGAAACCGAGGATAATTTCCACCCGGTTCTTCGGTGCCCGCTGGCTCGTCAATTATATGAGGCCATGTCGGAGATGTGGAAGTTGCCAGCACTTGGAACGATTCTGCACACAGGCAAGGAATGGTTATTTCAGCTCCTGGAGAAGCTGGACCAAACCACGCGCAGCATGCTACTATTTACGTTATGGAGGTGTTGGTATGTGCGTAATGAGGTGGTGCATCATAAACCTGCCCCGCCTGTGAGTGCATCCTACAGGTTTCTTCAGAGCTATCTGGAGTCGCTCATTGCCACCAAAATAAATGGTGATATGGACCCCCGGAAGGACAAGGCGAGTTGTGTAAACTTTGCTAAACCCCCTCGAACTTGTACCACAGAGCCAGAGTTGAAGTGGGTTCCGCCCCAGCGAGGATGGGCAAAACTGAATACCGATGGTTCTTATGACGCCGGGGGTTCTGCCGGTTCAGGTATGATCCTGCGAGACGAGGTGGGTGGTATTATCTTCACTGCATGTAGGCAGCTGCTTTCTTGCCGGGACGTGCTGGAATCGAAGCTTAATGCATGCATGGAAGGACTGTCATTGTCATTACAAAGAAGTGAAACACCCATTGTTGTGGAGATGGACTCGGGCGTGGTTGTTTCCATGATCCAGGAGGAGGGAGTTGACAGATCAGTGTATGCTTCCATAGTCAATGAAATCAAGCATCTTAGAAGTTTGAGAGAGACGCGTATTACTCTTGTTTCCCGTAGCCAAAATAAAGCTAGTGATTGTTTAGCCAATTTTGCTAGAGTTAGCCAAAGAACTGTGACGTGGCTACCATCAGGCCCTCCCAGTGTCCTGGGTTTGGTGCAAGATGATTGTAAGGACCTTTTGAATGAGTAATATATGGTTTCTTCCCGCAAAAAAAAAACATCTTCCCGCGGAGAACTTTCGTTTCTGGATCCAACATAAGCTCGATAGATCATGATCTCATCCATGATGGCAAGCTTGATGACCCGCATTTGCAACATGGGAAGAGAAGCGATGGAGAATGAGCTCTATATATGACCTGCGTCCATGGCATATCACACTAACCTACATCCGCAGCCTATAGCAAGTGACGACACATGAAGACGAGCAAACATAGTGTGCATCCCGTGGAGGAGCAGAGAAGGGAGATGAAGTGGGAGGGGAAGCACCGAGGAAGGAGGGTGACTTTCCATGGAGTTAGCGCAACTATATGTTGCCATCGTTGCCAACTAAGAGATGAGATTAGGCTCGCTCGCCGGGATGATTGGATCAAGTGGTTGAGTGGAGTGGATCGTTAACCTATATTCATGTCAATGCGTATCGTTTTGGTGGGAAGGGATCATAGTTTTCAATAGCGCGCTAAGCATATTAGCGGCGGAACTCTTCCAAATGCTATAGCGTGCTATAGCGGAGCTATAGCGCGCTATTTAAAATGTTTGTTCATTTGTTTGGATCAAAGTCTCTTAGCGCAAGGCCTTTTGTAAACGCTATAGCGTGCTATAGCGGAGCTATAGCGGGCTATTTAAAACAGTGAAAGGGATGCTAATAGAAGGGGGAAATTTATGCCTGCGCCCTTCCCCTTTCACTACGTACGCCATCGATCATCTCTTTTTCTTATTTCTCTTAGAATTCGCCAGTCAATCTAGAATTCACGAGAATAACATGAAAATGGCAATGAAATCGAAGTCAAGGACAACAAACTCACTATAGAGCTCAGTTTCAAGGTGTGGGTGATCATCGTTGTCAAAGAACACATGTTGTCTAAGCATAGAGGGATAGCTAGTGCGTCGACGATGGCATGGCGGGACAAATTCAGTACTGCACAAATACCCCTTTTGCGGGATTTTTCGTCCCGGCAAGGCAATGGTGGTTTTTTTTTTGCCCATTGCTAGATGATTTTCTGCCGTAGTGAATGGTGGACGTGTGAGAGGGCAGATTAATTGGGTAAATCCTATTCATCGCCAAATGCAACAAACCCAGGAAAAGGAGTATCCCACGGTTGGTTTTGGTCAGGCCCATTTTGCCTCTTCTGTTTCATGTTTGCAAAAGAGAAATAGTTACTAAAGGGATAGGAGTGCACAAGCACAATGAAGAATAATCAAAATGGAGAGTGCATTCTGCAAAGTGATCTAAAACGTCTTATATTTGTTTAGACTGGGAGTAATTTTTAGGGGTTAATTATCCTTTTGCCCTCAGTGGTGTCCATGTGCTCAGTTTTGCCCTCAGATGCAAATTGTCCTCAGTTTTGCCCCTAGTCCGAGCACAGCAACTACGACGAGGCCAAACGGCCATATTTGATTCCATTCCGTCCGCCGGCGTTAGTAGTTGTGGGTCCGGAGCTTACACGTGGGACCGCGTGGACGTGGGTCCGGAGCTGACATGTAGGCCCCTGCAACTAAATCCCCAAATCATTCTAGCTCACACCCATCCGCCCGGCCGGCTGTCCTGCGCCGCCGCCGCCGCCGCCTGCGCCGCGGCCAGCACCTGCCCTGCCACCAGTTGCACGGCCTGCTCCGCCGCTACCTCCCTGCGCCTACGCTCCACGGCTCATTGTGACGCCCACCACCTTCGTGCGACGCCACGGGTGGGGCGCCCGCCACCTGCTCGATTCGCGGCGCGGCCTCCTTCCGTGCGCCCGGCCGGAGCGCTCAAAGGTGGGGGGCTGCTGGAGCTATTTGAACTAGGAGGAAGAACCCTAGGGCGAAATGGTGAGCAGCGCCGACCCCGGAGTATTTGGCGAGGCAGGCATCGGGCCGGAGATCCGCCGCGTCCACGACTGGGTTCCCGAGGGGTAAGTCTCGCCTCTTGTTTAGATTGAGCTTAGTTGTGCATTTGAACACTCGATTCGAGTAGGTTTGCCCAATTAGTGTGCTGATTGCGTCTCTGTTTTTTGCCGATTAGGATGGAGTTGCGGTTTGCTTTCATGGTGCACATTAGAAGGGACCGGTACATGTTCGATGCAAAGGATAAGAAGAAATACCAAGGAGGTTTTGATTATCGGTTGCCAATGGCTAGTAATTGGAGTTTCAGACAATTTGGGGAGGTAATTTGTAGCCAATATCCTTGGGGTTTGCTTGATGAAGTGGTATACAAATACTATGATGGGGAAAAGAATTGGGTGACAGTTAGTAATGATGAAGAGCTAGCTACCATGTTTGTTAGGCATAAAGAGAAAGATAATTTTCATGTGAGGCTGCAAGTTGATGTGCTTGAGCAGGCATTTGGACCTAGGATGGCGGGTGCAACATCTCGGGGAGAATCAAGTCGTCGTAATGGCATCTCTAGCCAGAACAGTTCAGTTGGTGCACGGCGACGTGGTGGCTCGACAAGTGTGGGCAACAGTAGTAGGGTCCCCCTTGAAGTGGAGCCTGATGGCTACAATTCTGGGGTTGATGAAGAGAAGTTATATTCTGATGTTATTCAGAATTTACGACGGGCACCTCGGGCTGAAAACCAAGATGAGGCTCACAATGCAGTCCATGTGGATGATGACGCGATGGGTGAGGACGGAGACCTTGCAGCTGTTGAATGGGACCCTTTGAACCCTCAAATGGAAGAAGGTACAGTTTTTGCATCCATGAATGAGTGTAGAAATGCACTTGTGACATACTGCATCAAGGTAGAACGTACTTTCAAAGTTGACAAGAGCGATCAAGTACGTTACAGAGTGCACTGTCCGACTGAGGGTTGTCCATGGAGGCTGCTTGCAGCTAAAATGCGGAATAGCACTAATGTTCAGGTCAAAGTGAATCCTTTTAAGCACACATGCCAGGAATCAACCCTTAGGAAGGATACAATCAGTAGAGCCAAGTCAAGATGGGTGGCAGAAGAAGTAAAAAAGTGGGTGAAAGAAAACCAGCAAGTGGGTCCAAAGGAATTGCAGAAGAACATCAAAGATAAGTTCAAGATAGATTTACCATACGTGAGGTTGTTCAATGGTAAACAACATGCTATGGATTCTATTTATGGTAACTGGCAGGAAAGTTTTCAATTGTTGTATTCATTCAAAGGTGAAGTGGAGAGGATAAGACCAGGTAGTATTGTAGATATTGATCACCACACCGTGGAGTACACATTCAGGGGAGTGACAAAGACCAAGGAATGCTTTAGAAGGGTTTTTGTCTTCTTTGAGGCTTGTCGCCGGGGTTTTTTGGCAGGCTGCAGGCCTTATTTGGCTATTGATGCCACTTTTCTCACAGGAAGGTTTAAAGGACAATTAGTAGCAGCTTGTGCAGTTGATGCACATAGTTTTGTATTTCCAGTTGCCTATGGTGTGCTGGAGACAGAGTCTGAGAAGAGCTGGACTTGGTTTTTGCATAATCTCCGCCGGGCTATTGCACATCCCAATGGGTTGGCCATTCATACAGATGCCTGCAAAGGTTTAGAAGTGGCCGTGGACAATGTGTTCCCTGGAGTAGAGCATAGGGAATGCATGCGTCACCTTGCTGCAAATTTCATGAAGAAATTCAAAGGAAAGGTGTATACCGACAATTTATGGCCAGCATCTTTGACATGCAGTGTGAAGAAGCACAACTACCACTTGAGGCAGTTATACATGAATCCCAAAGTGAAAGAATACTTGGAAACACACCACTCCAAGTTATGGGCCAGAAGCCAATTCAGTGAAGTGAGCAAAGTTGACTATGTGCACAATAATCTAGCAGAGTCTTTCAACTCAACGATCCGGAAACTAAAGGGTCATTATGTGGTGGATTTGCTTGACAGGATAAGGATAGCATACATGCAGAAATTTCATTATCGTGCAGGAATAGCCGAGGCAAAATTCATGGGCCACATTATCATCCCTGCCGTGATGAATGAACTGAAGCAGAAGACAATAGGCTTGGAAATGAACATGAAGCTTTGCTCGGGTACCACAACAGAGATATCATATTTGGATAAAGAGAAGAGGGAATGGAGATATCCAGTGGATTTAGAAGCTAGAACTTGCAGTTGTAGGCAATGGCAGATAACTGGGTTGCCATGCATTCATGCCTTGTTTTTCATCACTTCTCTCCCAGGTCCAGCAGGGAACATACAACAATATGTGCATTATTACTACTCTGTTGCAAGGTTCAAAGCCACATATGCTTATGCCTTGCCTGCTATGGAGGGAAAACAACAATGGGACATGGTGGACCCTGGATTCAAGCTTTGCGCTCCAGTTCTGAAGAGAGCAGCAGGTAGACCAAGGAAGAGTCGAATAAGACCTCGCAGCGAAGGAGCTGGACTTGAAGCGAGGAAGCGTAAGTGCACAAGATGTGGTGGGTCTGGTCATTTCGGTAAGTATTGTGATAACACAGTAGATCCAGCGTTCGGAGAGAGTTTCGATGAAGGCTTCGATGAAAATGTTGGTCAGCAGCCGGTTGCCTCAACAGATGATGAAAATGTTGGTCAACAGCCGGTTGCCTCAACAAATGATGAAAATGATGGTCAACAGCCGGTTGCATCAGATGAGGATTTTGACGAGGTTCCAAATGATGATGGTCAACAGCCGCATGATTTTGACGATGATCCAAAATATCCTCCAAATAATGATTCAAGTGAGGCTCCAAATGGTGATCCAAGTGAGGCTCTAAATGGTGATCATGGTGATCCAAGTGAGGCTCCAAATGATGATCCAAGTGAGGCTCCAAATGGTGATCCAAGTGAGGCTCTAAATGGTGATCATGGTGATCCAAGTGAGGCTCCAAATGGTGACCAACCTTCTGTTGTTGTGAGTTCTGCTAGGTATGTAAATCTTGCAAGGGTCAAATACTACTGTACATCTATCACTTGACACGATCTCATTACCGTTTATGTTTGGACCCTTTATGTTTTGCACAGCTCTATGGTAGGTTTGAAGAAGACGCGCAAGGTACCGACAACCAAGAGAAGAAGAGAAGAAACAATGAGCACAAGGTGCACGAGGAGCAAAGTGATGGCAAGAAGCTCAAGGAACAGACAGAAGCCCCAACGCTATCTATGAACAATTATGAAACATTATGAATAAGGAATGATGTTGTATTATGAAACATTTATCACTTGACATGTTGTATTTCTGTTGGATGATGTTGGACCTATGTTAGAAGTATGTTTGACATGATGTTTAAATATCTGTTGGATGATGTTTGAATGAGCACATGGTTTTTCCTTTTTTTGATTTTTTTAAATTTTCTTTTGCTCATTTAAATTCTGGTCAAACCTAACTGTGACCAAGATTTAAGCAAGTCTAAAACATCAAAATGAAAAACTAAGCCTGGATACTTCTTAGTCAATCCAAAATGAAGTTGTGGTGAGGTTTTTGAAATTTTCATGAAAAATGTGCTAAAAAGAGGGGTCCAAAGGTAGGGTAAACGGCCTCATTTCTAAGCAAGGTTTTTTTCGACCTTATCTAAATCAGCCAAATAACTTTCCTACACATATATTCTATATGTACAGACTATGTGCGCTGGTTTTTCCATTTTTTTATTTTTTTTAAATTTGTTTTGCTCATTTGAATTCTGGTCAAACTTAACTTTGACCAAGATTTAAACAAGTGTAAAACATCAAAATGAAAAACTAAGCCTGGATCCTTCTTAGTCACTCCAAAATGAAGCTGTGGTGAGTTTTTTAAAATTTTCATGTTCATTTCTCCAAAACACTTCTCTTCACTTCATACAAGAGAGTTTGAGATACTCGAGATATCATACAATACACATGAACTTATCATTTAAATGTATGTAAAGCTTGTTTATCAACTTAAATCGTTAGTATATGACATAAGAAGACTATGTATGCAGGTTTTTCATTTTTCTGATTTTTATTTAATTTATTATGCTCATTTGAAATCTAGTCAAACATAGCTTTGACTGCTGCAAACCCCTCCCAAACCCCGCTAAACCTAGCGCTGAATAAGGACCGTTCATCTAACCCTAGCGGTGATCAAGGGCCGTCGATCTAACCCTTCTAGAAGAAATCTGCGGGGAGGAGGGGGGCGATCCGCGAGATGCAATCTGATTGGCTGGGAGATTGTTTTTTGAACAAATATCGGACGCGCTGGATGGACCGTTGGGCCGTCTCGTTGTCTGGGCCTGAGATCGCAGTAAATAGCCCGTCTCAGCCTTTCCAGGCCTTGCATGCATGGAGGCGGCTACGTGGGTTTGCGCATGCGCGGGAGGCGGCGACGTGCATGCATGCGAGTGAGGCGAGCGAGGCGCGCTAGGCGAGCTAGGCGAGCTAGGCTAGCGAGGTGAGCTAGGTGGTTCAGGGCAGTGGTTCAGGGCAGCGGTTCACATGCACTGCCCGGTCAAAGATGCATCGTTTTCGTGCAAAAATTTAAGTGTGCAAAACGTAACGGATACACACACGCGTCCGGATTCACGCACGCACCGTTCTCATCCTTTCTCTCTTCCTCTCCCACCCACAGGCCTATAAATGGGGTGCCTCTCTTCCTCTCCCACCCACAAGCCAGATCCGATCCTCTCCAACTTCAAACACCCAAGCGACCAAGCCCTCCCCAAGCGAGACCAAGTGAAGAAGATGCAGTTCAACGGGCCGACCTTCCGCCGTCCGCCTGTGGTGCCGGAGCTGCGCTACCCACCGGGCGTGCTCGTGGAGAGGGAGCTCCGTGTGTAGGCTATTTGAAGGTGGAGGGGTTCCGTCGAACTCACCCGCGCCTTCCTCAGAGCCGGCTATGCCCACCTCCCACGGGGCTCGCCGAGGATGTTCACCCTCAACGAGGTTCGTGATCGCGGCGGCATCCTCCTACTGCTCACGGTCACCTTCACCAACCCATTTGACGCGCGCGAGCTCCTCGGCCAAGTCTTTTGGTGCGGCTGCGAGGCCATCTTCTTCACCATCTACAACATCTACACCAACTACGAGCGCATCTTCCCCGCTCCAGGCCAGATGCACTCCCTTCCCTACGACGACGAGGAGGAGGTGTGAAGATGAAGATGGTGTTGAAGGGGCGCGCGCGGCCAAGGTGGAAGAAGGAGGTCAAGATGAAGATGTTCAAGCCCGGAGTCAAGCTCGTCATGTTTGGTTTTTTATTTTGTTGCTTTTTTATGTCATGTCGTGTCGTGTCATGTTTCGTCATGTGTCCATGAACTGTCCGTGAACTTATCTAAGTTATTGTAATGGTACGGTGTGTTCTATCTCATTATGTGTGTTAAAAAATGTCCGTGCCCAAACTTATCATTTCTTCCCTAAACAAGTCATGAAGTTCAAGAACTTGTGGTTTTCATTAATGAAAATCGTAGGGGGTGAGAAGCCCTCTGTTTCATTCAAACAAAAAGTCATGAACTAACATGTAAATTTATTCCCTTTAAATCCTAAACCAAGTGCCACTCTAACCCTAAACCAAGTACCACTCTGACCAAAATCATGTGGTAGTGCAACATACATTTTCAACCTTCCAACCCTCCAAAATTTAAGTGCAAAACAAAGGAAAACCACTCTCACGCGTGTGCAAACATTCACGGTCTCACTATTTTTTTAAAAAAAATTCACAGTCTCACTATGTATACCTTCCTTCCCTACCCATGTCAAAGTCTTGCCATCTGTCCTAGCGGTTACCAGCGCAGCCCTAAACACCACAAACCCACGCGGTCCTGGGTTCGAGTCCCCAGCCGCACCAATTTTTTTGTGCATTTGCCACCCTTCATTTTTTTATACATATTATGTTTTCCTCAATGTAATGCCCTTAAAAAATGTTCATTTATTTTGGCACCTGGCGTAAACCTCTACCAGAGCTGAGGCACATTTTCCATGACATTTTGGTCTTTGATTTAAATCACGGTGTATTTGAATTGGATTAATTAACAGCTCCAAAAAATTTCTAACCTTAATTGTTTGGCTCCGAAATAATTCAATTAGCTTCCACAAAAAGTTTCAGCATTATAGTTTACTGCCTAAATTAAATCAGAATAGAAAACAAAAAAAAACGCAAGAAAACCCCTGAATGGGCCTAATTGGATGCAGTTGGCCCATTAGTCTAGCCTGCACTTGGCTCTACGCTCTGAATTTGGCCCAAGAGCAACCTTTTTTTCAAACAGAAAGGCAGAGCAGAGAGCTGCATTTCATTGATCAAAAGTTTCTGAATTCCTAATTTCTTCTCTTTTTTTCCAACATATTTAAATGTTGGTCACTTCTTCTCTTTTTGTTTCAACATTTAAACAACTTTAACCAACATTTAAACTAGGTGAGTTTCTCAAACAATTTCAAGATTACAAATTCCTTCATAATTCATGCCTTTCCATACATTTTCAACATTACAACCAGTGCGATTACCATACCTACAAATGCCCAAAAGTATTTGCAAATGGGTATTGGTAGTGCTTGATCTTCAAGCTTCCTAACCTTCTTCTTCAACATCCTAAGCTCAATAGCTAGCTCTCTGTCAGTGCGTGCTTCGCCATCCATCTCTTCTTCCGGAGCTCGTGGTGTGGCCACTGCCGTTCGTGGCAGCATGCGCAACCATTCTTCATGCTCTTCTTGCAGTTCATTCATCAGAGTCTTGGCCAGAGCATCGACCCAAAGAAAGAAGCATGTCACCTGCATGAACACTAAACAGATCAACCCATTGCTCAAACATCCCGACGACGAAAATGGTGCAATTGACCCGATTCTTACCCCATTCTCGCTGCACACGTAGAACGGACGATTCTGGTTCCTCGGTGTCTGAGAAACCCTTCGATCAACGCCCGCCCGGCACCGCGGACAGACGAAGACAGGCATGTCCACACGCGCCCGGCTCTGCATCCGCGAGGTGGCGCGGGAGCTTGAGGAAGACATGGAGCTCGGAGCCGAAGGGGATCTCAACGCCGCCGCGCCCTCCACTGCTAGCTTCCCACCGCCGCGCCCTCCACAGCTAGCTTCCCGCCGCCGTGCTCTCTCTCTCGCCGTGGTCACCGCCGTGCTCTCTGTCGCCGTGGTCACCGCCGCTGTCGCCCGCTTATATAGCACACCCGCCAACGGCTCTCTGCTCAATGGCTCTTTGCTGGGTCCCACAAGCCACGCGTGCAACGGTCTGAATAAAATTGGCCGTTTCTGCCGCCTGGTCCCACCTGTAAGGGCCGAGTCAAAAGGTTGACCTGACGGAGACGGCAGAGTTCACGGAACGAGTCGGTGCGCACCGACTAGGGGCAAAACTGAGCACAATTCGCATCTGAGGGAAAAACTGAGCACATGGACACCACTGAGGGCAAAAGGATAATTAACCCAATTTTTAGATAGTAAATACTACTCCCAATGAAAAGTGCATTAATATAAGACGTTTTTGCAGTTCAAAGGTAGTAGTAGCTAAATTTCAGGTTTAATGTTGCAAAAACATATACAAAATAGAGAGCCGAGATAGTTCGAGGCGTCCAAGAGTATTTGACAAAAAACTACCACATTAGGGGCTGCCGTCCCACTGAACTACCACATTCAAAAAAATGACCAAAAACTAACAGAAATTTCTAATTTTATCACTAAAAACTACCACTTTCAAAAAGTGGCCAGTTTAGACAATTTAAACACCTTTATGACATGCGGGACCCATCCGTCAGGGCTGATGTCGCAGCAGAGTCAACTCCGTTTATTTTGACCGTTAGGTTGACTGTTATTACATGTGGGCCCCACATGCCAGCATGAAGCTTCTTCTTCCTCCCCCCCCTCTCTCTCTCTCGCATTTCCACAAACACCCCGCGTGCATCTGCGAGCCACCTCTGTCGCCCTCCACTGCCGACGGTGGTGCTGACGGCCGGCGTCCGTCGAGCCAGGCTCTGACGGCTGCGGCTAGGACGTGCCCAATTTAGTAGCCGGCGTGGCGCGTCGCCGGAGCTCCCCTACTTCCCTCCCACATAAAGCAAGCTTCGTACGTGTGTGTGTGGCTTAATCAATCAACATGCTCCTGCACGAGCATGAGACTGGCCTACTAATTTCTGCGTTGTGCTCTCTGCCTTTCGTCAGACAGCTTGAGTGTGTGCAAGCTCCGCAGCTGCCTCGCCTCCTTCCGCTTGCCCCGCTGCTCCTAGCAGGTCCACGCTTGGGCCGAGGCTGCGGCTCGTCCGGCGTCAGGCTGCCACAGGGACGGCCAAGGTGGCCGAACATGACGGCGGACGCACGGGTCCAGCCTGAGCGTGGGCATTGGCAGCGGCTGGCGAGCCGAGCGGCGTTGCTCGGGGCGAGGCGCGCGTCGCCGGAGCAGCTCGGGGTCGACCGTGGCCAGCAGACCCAACTACTCTGTGTTCTCGGCAGTGCGGAGAGCTCATCACCAGCGGCGGCATGGTGATGCTCATCAGTGTTTGTTGAAATGCTAATTAGAGAGATGGGAGGAGGAAGAAGGAGGAGGTTGATGCCGACGTGTGGGTCCCACCTATCAGAGCGGCCAACATCCCGGTCAAAACAAACGGCGTTGACTTTTCTGCCACAACAGCTCTGGTGGGTGGGTCCTGCTTGTCATAAACATGTTTAATTCGTCTAAAACGGTCATCAAGCGTTTTTGGTAGTTTATAAGGATAAAGTTAGAAATTTTTAATAGTTTTCAGTCATTTTTTTGAAAGCGGTAGTTCAATAGAACGGTAACACTTAATGTGGTAGTTTTTTGTCAAATACTCGGCGTCCAAGGACATGCTTGTAAAAAGAGAACACGAATCTTGCAAACGAAACGGTACAAGCCTGCGTTTTGATTTTCGGCCGAAAAAAATGAATTTCGGCCGAATTTCGGCCGTCTCGCTAGGGCCCGATATATGGGCCTATCGGCCGAATAATTTGGCCCAGTTTAAATTTTTTTTGCCCGGCCCAGCTTCGAGAGCCTTCCAGTTAGGCTTCCGCTGAGACAAAACCACGAACCCACGCTACCTAACCCTAAATCGCTCTTTCCCTGTCCGTCCTCCTGTGTGCGGCGCCGCCGCTGCGCACAGGCCACATCTCCTCGCCCTCCTCGACATCTCCGGCCAAGGCGCTCACTTCTCCGGCCCTCCTCCACATCTCCTCGCCTCCACCCCATCCACTTCCTGTTGAAGACTGCGGCAACGGAGCTCGGCGGCTGCGGCCCTTCTCCAAGACTGCAGCATGGTGCTCGGCGGCTGCGGCAACGGAGCTGATGGAGCGCGAGCCGACCAGTTCAACGGAGGCAGTAGCACGGGGCAGCGGCAGCAGCATGGAGGGCGTCCGCTTGACTGGAAAGGTACAAATGGTCTTGATGCAGTTTCAGTACGTGTATGCAGTTTCAGTTCTTGAGCAATTTCAGATCGATGTTGCTTTGTTTTTTGGTTATAATCTGTGTCTGCTTGTGCTGCTTTAGATTTAGGAGAGGTCCCTGGTAAATGGCTCGGCAAATGCATATATCATACGGGGTTAAGAAAAAGTGAGTCTTGATGAGTTGAACGTACAACAGTGAGATTATTAATCTGAAATATACATGCATCTGGTAGTCACCAAGGAGTCTCACAATGTTTTGGTTTGGTATACAATCTGAAACACACATGCATCTGGTATTCACTAAGGATGCTCACGATCTGGTACTATTTATTTTGGTCCAACAAAAAAGTGGGTTACAAACGTTATTCTGAACATCCTAAAATATATAATCGTTCCATAGATCTGGGGTGTGTGCTTGTTTTTGAGCTGTTGAGATGATGCTTGTGTGCAATATTAAAGTTTTTTTTCATCACCTCCAACCACTCGCTTGTATGTTTGCAGAAGCATCTCATGTTTGAATTGATCATTTATTTAGATCTACAGTACGTCCAATAATAATTCAGTTGTGTTGTGTATTTAACTAAGTAGATGTTGACCGATGGTTAATTTCAATGTTCAGCGGTACCATTAAGTGGTGGTTCTAGAACTAAGCTTCGCAGTATCTTTCTCAAGAATAGATTATTATTTTTGACTTGTCTTTTTGGCAAACTAGAGCATCAGGTTGTATTTTACTTATTCCTTAGTATCTAAACTAGAGCATTAAGCTGTACTGTTTTTGTTCCTCATTCATGTGAGGACACCCAAGTAAGCAAGGGTTGCTTCTCTAGTTACCTACTCTTCATAACTGACCGTTGTTCTTTTGTCATGTGATTTTGAAGAGAATGTATTTGTTGATAGTGAGAGTGAGGATAATGATGGGGTGAGTGAGGATGGGGAAGATGCTCCATCCATGCATGATCAGCAAGAGGCGCAAATGCAAGTGGAAAAAGAGACACAAATTCAAGTGGAAAAGGACGCACCTCCAAGAGATGGCAATTTGGAGACCCGTAGGTCTGTACGGCTTGTCAAGAAGAAGACCAAGGGCGTCAATAGCCTATACCCTGTTGCTTAGAAATCTGTTGGCAAGTCTCTTCTTTCTAGTGTTTTGTGATTCATGATAATTGCTTAGAAAATTTTAGTTACTTGGAGCTGCTAGTTTCTTAGATGTATACACTTTCTATCCATGCCTAGCCTTCGTTGTCATGTTAAGCAATGTATTTATGTTATCCTGAAATGTTACCACTTGACTATTGTTGCACTAGACACCTCCATGTTAGTCCATTTTATTTCATTATGCACAAAGTGGAAGAAGAAAATTCTGATGTTGAACTACATCCATCCTGATTTTCCTTTTGTATGACAATTGACAAATGGCTAGTCCAAGCCAACAGTGGGCTGTTTGTGTCTATGTTGTTTTCTTTGTATCCTTAGAGTTTTGTTGTGCTCGAGTAAAAAATGTAAACTAGAATTCATCATTCTAGTATATGGAGGCATTTAACCTTTGCTCCTGAAGCTTTTTGGTGAATAAAAAACTATATTGCTGTAGTAGATTTGTTATTTGATTCATGAGCATGCATAAATTTGACTATTGTTCTACTAGCCACTTGTCCTGTTAGTCCATTTTATTTTTAATGCACAAAGTGGCAGAAGATAATTCCGATGCAGAACTACCTCCATCCTGACCCTTCCTCTGTTTTCTCTAAACCATAAATGGCACTTGAAGAATAACTAAGGATATCAAGAAGCTTTTGGATGTAGGCAAGCTTGGAGCTGCTGTTTCAATGTCATACTTTGATAGTTGCCTTTTGGAGCTGTTGTTTCTATGTGTAATACTTTAAGTCTGTTGGCTCTACCGGACTATTTAAACTCTGAACTATGCTGTGATGGTTGAACTGATGTTGGACTGTTAAGGGTTATGTTGGAGGCCACTTTATAACTAATGTGTGCCTGTTATGTTGGACAGATGCAGTTTTATTAATCCCTAGAGCTTATTTGCTGAAATTTACATGATCAAACCTGATGGTTGTTGCACTGCTATATTTGTGGCCTGTTTTATTTCAAATCTTGTTTGAATTTCGGCCGAATTTTGGCCAAATTTCGGCCAAATTTTGGCCAAATTTTCAAATTTTGATTTTGAAATTTCGTCCGAGATTTTGCCGAAAAATTTAAAATTCCCGAAATTCGGCCATTTCGGCCAAGGACGAAAAAAAACACAAACCGAAAATCAAAACACAGGTACAAGCTAGCCAGCTGGTCTGAGCTACTACTTTCAGCTTATTTCATACTTATTGATACCAATCACTTGGTCGGATCAAGGACGTGCCCTGCGAAGACGATGACACCGGACCGTTCCTCCATGATGAGGAAGGTGAACGGATGATCGGCGATGAACTATACAATGTTGGGCGGCAGGCCGCCACCACGTAAGAGAGCTGTGCTCGCGGCTGCCTCGGTGCCTTTCTCGTTCACCTTGACCACCGCCCTGTGGACAACCTTGGTCAGGAACGCCGTGCGCCTGCCGTCGTTCTTATCAAACATGCCACGCAAGTCAGCCGCCTCCGGTGAAAACGGCAGCGATAGGCCCAGCCGGCAGATGCCGCTTTGGAGGTCCCAGTCGAAGCTTATCTCAAACTTGGGTAACTTGATGATGGTGAGATCAGGCTTCGTCCTGGGCAGAATGTTGTAGAGGTAACCTGGCGCTGCGGTGATCATGTCAACCATAGCAGGAAACCCATGGAGCTCGTCCGGGAGGAAGATGAACATGGAGAACTGCATAACATCGGCGTCTGGTGCCTGCATAATATCAAATAGTAAGTAGATAGATTCATGATGAAACTAAAAATTCGCCCAGATGCAGAGGCAGAGGGGTCTTCCTCCTGTCCTAAAACAAATAATGAAACTAAAAATAAATTAATAAACAGTCATTGAGCACAAAATGATTTGATCACCTTATTGAGGCCATGTCTGCCACTATCAGTGTCTTCCACATTCGCATCAAGATATAGAGGCGTGTGTGCGGGGCTTCTTGAGAAATTCAGAGGGAACGGAAACTTCTGTTGCAACTCTAACAACTTCTCCCAGACGGTAATATTTTATTTAAATCAAAACAAATGTTAGAAATTAGAAAACAGAAATAATTAAAAGGGAGAAGCTTACCTGGGCTCCTCCCTGTGCAGCCCAGCCAGCTGGCCGGCCCAGCCAGCAGGCGGCCCAGCCCGCCTCCCTCCTCTGTCGTCTTCGTCCTCGACAGAGGGAGGGGAGTGTGGCCGGCGCGCGCGCGCGCCACGCCACCTGCTCGCCTGCCTGCCTGCCCTCCCCTCCTCATCCCGATGCCCCGGACGACGCCACGCCCTCCCCCCTGCTCTCTCTCACTCTCCCGCGGTTCTTCCCTCCTCTCCCTCGCTCTCTCTCTCACGGCCGAACACCACCATCGCCGCCGTTCGCCATAGTAGCCGTCACCGGCCACCCCTCGCCCCTCCGTTGAGCTCAGGAGCTCCGCCTCGACCCCCTTTTCCTCCCCACCGATCCACGGGTCTCCGGAAATCCTGCATCGCCGCCCACGTCGCCGTTCCCCTCCTCGGCCACCGGAGATCGTCGCCGTCGAATCGGGAGCTACTGGACGTCCCCGAGCCCGCTAACCATCCCTGCAGCTCCGCGGTGAGCCACTGACCCGATTCCCCCTTGCCCCGTCGTCCCTAGCATCCTGTAGCTGCCGCCCCCTTGAGCTCCGAAGCTCGCCGCCGCCGTGCCTCGTCGCCGCCGTGGCTGGAGCCGTTGTAGCTCGAAGCCGAGCACACCATCGTGCTCCACACCTCACCAGGAGCACGTAGCACGCACCAACGCCTCCCCTAGCGCCCTGCATCGCCTAACCCGCCGTTGGCCAAACTCCGGCCGCCGCTCGCGAGCTCGCCGTCGTCGGTACCGGCCACCTCAGGCACGGCCACCACCATCGTTCGATGCGCGGGAGCAAGGGCTCTCCAACGAGCCCAAGCACGGCCTCGCCCGTGCCCTGTAGCGCGTTTCCGCATCGCGCCGCCGTCTCGGGCCTCGCCGGCGTCATGTCGCCGGTGGGTTGACCCACCTTGACCACGGCAGAACCCCCCTGTGTCCCTGACAGGTGGGCCCAGCCCTGTTAGCTAATTAGGATTAGCACTAACCGAATTAGTTAAACTAACTACCCCCCCTGACACTGACCAGTGGGCCCCAGCGCCACTAATTCCTAATTAGGATTAAATTAACCCTGTTAAACCCCCCTGTCACTGACGTGTGGACCCCACACGTCAGGTTTGACCTCAGCCAGCCGCAGTTGACCACTGACGTCATGCTGACGTCATGCTGGCGCAATATATATATTTCTGGATTTAATTTAAATCAGGAAATTCCAGAATATTATTTAAACTTCAAAAATTCATAACTTTTATTCTGTAACTCCAAATTAGACAAATTATATATGAAAAATGATCAGAAAAATCCAATCTATCCATCTGTACTATTTTCATGCATGATCAAACAAGTTAAATTGATGTTTTAAGCAGAACAAGGAAAAGCACTTTAAAAGGCCATGTTTGAGTTTGAAATTTGAATCTTTGATTCAAATTGGTTCAAACCCTTCTGGTTTTAGTTGCATTAGCCGAACACACTCATATTGCCATGTTTCATGCATGCATCATATTGTTGCACATTGTTTGGTGATGGTTGTGTATCGGTGTCCTTTGCGACAGGTTCTGCCTCCGAGGAGTACCGTGATTACCCTAACGAAGAACCGTATCAGTGCATCGAACCATCAGGCAAGCAACCAACCATTTGATCATATCGATACAATCCCATGTTCTCGCTCCTGCTCTCTTTTACTGCATTAAGACAACGCGTTTCAAACTGCTGTGTGCTACGGTAGTTGAACCCATTTCCTCTGCATGACCTGTCATTGCCACAGTAACTAGATGAAACCCACTAGCATGTGTAGGAGTTGATTGAGCCATATGTATGTGTTGTTCCTACCTTGCTATGCCTGCTATGCTTAGAGTCGTGTCAGGTCTGGTTCATCTGGGTGATGGGCTAGAGTGAAATGATTATGTCGGTAATGAGAGTGGTGTGGTGAACACGATTTGGTAAAGGTATCGATGAGAGGCCATGTAGGAGTACATGGTGGGTTGTTTCATTGAAGCCGACCTTAAGCACTGAGATCTGTATGTGTGATTTAAGATACAGCTACTACCATGCATTGGGCCCTGAAATATGACCTTATTCACCCTAGCTCTCTGTCCAGGAGTTGCAAGTAGTTTCTGGTGTTTGTAGTCTACTGGAGGCCGTGGACAGCGCTGACCGTAGGGGTGGGCTGTGATGCGGTAGGTACGTGGCCGGGTGTACCGAATACCCGTTAGGTATCTCGGGAACCCTGTTCACATCGTTCGGGGCCGTATGGGAAACCTCGGCCGGACTCCCTGCGGATGGAACCTGGATAGGCGATATGAGGTGTTACCGGCTAGATCGTGAGGCCGCAAAGTGATATGAGGCGACACCCTTGGGGATACCGTGCGTGAGGCGACACCCTTGGGGATACCGTGCGTGAGGCCGCAAAGTGATATGAGGTGTTACCGGCTAGATCGATGTGACATCGAGTCGGGGTCCTGACAGCGTTGGCATCAGAGCCGGACTGCCTGTAGGTTCTCCAAGCCAAACTGGTCGATGTTGAGTCTAGAAACTCTTTAGTTATATGTAGGGGAATTGTTTGTGGGTTGGAACGTAAGGCTCTTTTTACTCCTTTGTCTTATGACATTCTGATCTGAGTCAGTCCATTCTTCCACCGGGGGTTAAGGAATTAGGATCTATTCTCTCCATCAGGATCACGTGTTACTAATCAGTAGTACCTTATAGGTATGAAGGATACAAGCCTAGTTCAGTTCTTTTACCATATTATGTTGCTAGGATGGTCTCAGAACTTTGATATGATGATGTTAAGTGTGTATGAAATCCTTTGTCAAATGTCTCAAAATCCTTCTTGAGCATTTACAGTTGTTATGCTGCCGAAATTTTGCTAGAAATTCTAATGCCTTTGCATTATGATTATGCTTTCAGATGGCCACTCGCGACCTCAATCAAGTGGTTCGCCTGACTCGATGCCTAGATGTACCCGGCCATACTGCCAAGTTGGTCAGGGTAATGACTGAGGCTGGATACCGCTGGTATCCTGAGTACACGGTCGAAGAGCAATTTCGGGACTTCAATCAAAGCCAGTATCTCTGCACTGTCAGGATATTTCCATCTTATCCTGGGTCCACCGAGCCCCTTCACTGCTCCTATGGACTCGGGGTTACTATTGAGATGGCTTTGCAGGACGCCGCCTACTCTATGATGACCATTATGCGAGTCAGATCTGGTCTATTTCGGGACTCTGATTTCCGGTATATGCCAGGATCACTTCCGGGAGCACAAGGGTATCTCCAGGCTATCTATGCTGACCCCACCCAGGAGGATTCACGGACTCGCACCACTGCTGAGATGCTCGAGGATAAGGACCGTGAAAATCGGGCCTTGAGGTTAGAGCTCTTCAATGCCCGTGCTGACCACTGGGCCACTTTGACTCGGTTCGCACCGGCGGTGCAAGCTGGAGATTCAGATATGCGCGATCTCTGTCCTGTGAGATCTGCTCTGCCAGACGTGATGGGTTGGCGTGATGTAGGAGGCATCACCCCACCTCGCGGTCCCCGCAGGCCACCGTCTGTTGGTCCAAGACCTCATCCTAGCCCCTATGGTCCACAAGCTCCGCGAGATCGTCTGTTTCCGGATGATCATGTTGAGCTTCCAGGCTATGGAGGTGACTTCTACGAGGACTACTACGGATCGGTCTGAGTTAGTGGTTGTATCACTAGTTCGCACTAGCTGTGTCGTCTATCGTCCTGCGTGACTCGTGGGATATGACCTAGTTTGTACTCTTTCCGGAGGTGTAGAAAAATAATGTATAGGAGCTTGGAATGCCTCCGATGAGATGTAATCCTCTTTTCACCGTAATAGTACTTTGTTTGGTCTTGTACTAAACCCTGTATGGTGTGTATGACGATGGAATAAAGAAGCAGTTTCTGTATTTACCATGTCATACGGATGATCATCTTGCATTTCGAGTTATTCCTTACATTTTATATCCTATGTCGGAATTTTATCATCCTGACTAAATCATTGTCTTGTTTACCTAGGATGGTCAACACGCGCGCTAACCCTGCTCCTCAAGAGCAGGCCGAAGGCAGTGAAGTCAGGGATGCAAATCTGCCTCATCCCCCTTCACTAGCCGAGGTTATGATGGAAGCTGAGAGAAACAAGCGGGAGACCAACCGTTTGTTGGAGCGTATTGAACAGAACACGGCACACCATCAGAGGACTAACGTGGTGTCACTCAGTGATTTTATCAAATTGCATCCACCCACGTTCCACCACTCCGTCGAGCCTCTCGACGCTGATGACTGGCTTCGCAGTATCTCTCACAAACTGCGTTCCGCGCTGGTAGCGGAGGCTGACAAGGTCACCTTTGCTGCATATCATCTTGAAGGCCCCGCCAGTCTATGGTGGGAGAATTTTGGAGCTATGCGCCCAGCGGGCCATGTCACTACTTGGGCTGAATTCAGCGAGGCTTTCCGTGAACATCACATTCCGGAGGGTCTCATGGACCGTAAACGTGAGGAATTTTGCAGTTTCACCCAAGGCCGACTTTCTGTGGATGCTTACAGCAGGGAGTTTGGTAATCTCGCACGATATGCAACTGAGGAGGTGTCTACTGACGCCAAGAAGCAAGCAAGGTTCCGTAAGGGACTTAGTCCTGAGCTTCGCCGCGACCTCCGTCTGCATGAGTGCACATCTTTTCAGAAACTTGTCAACAAAGCCATCAGTGCTGAAACTGGTCAGACTGACTATGACGCAACACGCAAGCATGGCCGTGATATGGGTTCCTCATCCGGTGCTGGTCCTCAGAAGCGCCGCGTGTGGGTACCCAACACCGCCCTGCCACCCAGGTTCACACCGAGGCCATCCTTCCAGGCGCCTCGCCCCGTTCAACAGTCTGCACCAGCCAAGGCCTATGGGGGTCCAACTAACAATGCTCCTCCACGTACCTGTTCCGTGACTTGTTTCAAGTGTGGGGAATCTGGCCACTATATGCGTGAGTGTCCCCAGACCACCCAACCAGTCTGCTAAAGCTGTTGGCCGTGGCAAGCCGACAGGAAAAGTGTTCCACGCCAAGCCGGTCACCGCTTCACGTGGCCATGTCAACTGTATCTCTGCCGAAGAAGCTCAAGAGGATCCCAACGTCGTTCTCGGTACGCTTCTTGTTAATTGCCACCCGGCATCTGTTCTTTTCGATACAGGAGCCTCTCATTCTTTTATATCCGAAAATTATGCTCGTTTGCATAATGTTGCATTCTGTGACATGCCATCCACTATGGAAATTTCTACTCCCGGGTCTAGATGGCAGACCTCTAGGGTAAGTTATGGAAATGAAATCCAAGTCGACAGACTTGTTTTCCTCGCGTCTTTGATAGCCCTTAAATCTTCAGATATTAATATCATTTTGGGTATGGACTGGATGTCAGCTCATCATGCCCAAATTGATTGCTTCTCTAGGACTGTTCAACTCACTCACCCTTCGGGCAAGATGGTCAATGTCTTGACCCGATTAGCCAAGCGACAGTTATATTCTCTTAACGCCAGCCCTTTGCCAGACCTTGAGGACGTGCCGGTAGTCCGTGACTTCCCGGATGTCTTTCCAGAAGAATTGCCAGGTGTTCCACCTGACAGGGATGTTGAGTTCGTAATAGACCTCATTCCAGGAACCGTTCCGATTGCTAGAAGACCCTATAAGATGGCACCCCTAGAACTAGCCGAGCTTAAGAAACAACTCGATGAGTCCTTGAAAAAGGGTTTCATCCGACCTAGCTCATCTCCGTGGGCTTGCCCCGTCCTATTCGTCAAGAAGAAGGATGGTACGGACCGGATGGTTGTAGATTACCGACCTATCAACTTGGTCACAATCAAGAACAAATATCCACTTCCCAGGATCAATGACCTGTATGATCAGCTCGCTGGATCCTCAGTCTTCTCCAAGATGGATTTGAGGTTGGGCTACCATCAAATCAAAATCAGAAACGGGGACATTCCTAAAACGGCCTTTGTTACTCGTTATGGCCAATACGAGTACACCATCATGTCCTTCGGTTTAACCAACGCTCCAGCCACCTTTTCTCGGTTAATGAACTCAATCTTCATGGAGTATTTGGATAAATTCGTCGTAGTTTATCTCGATGATATACTCATCTACTCCAAGAACGAGGAAGAACATGCCGAACATCTAAGGCTAGTGTTGAAGAAACTTCGAGAGCATCGCCTTTATGCCAAGTTTTCCAAATGTGAATTTTGGTTGTCAGAAGTGACCTATCTGGGTCATGTAATATCTGGTAAAGGTATTGCTGTTAACCCTGAGCGAGTTCAAGCCGTCCTTAATTGGACTCCACCTGAATCGGTCAAGCAAGTTCGGAGTTTTCTGGGCTTAGCGAGCTATTGTCGTCGCTTTGTCGAGAACTTCTCCAAGGTTGCTAAACCTCTAACCGAACTCCTCAAGAAAGATAAGAAGTTCGAATGGACTCCACAATGTGAGCACAGCTTTCAGGAACTGAAAAGACGCCTGACTTCTGCTCCCGTACTGGTACCGCCAGACTTCTCCAAGGACTTTGTTATCTACTGCGACGCCTCGCGACAAGGACTAGGTTGCATCCTTATTCAAGATCGACATGTAATTGCCTACGCTTCACGGCAATTGCACCCACATGAGGAGAATTATCCTACTCATGATCTAGAGCTTGCAGCCATAGTCTATGCACTTAAAACCTGGCGACATTACCTCCTCGGTAATCGTTGCGAAATATTCACTGATCACCAAAGTCTGAAGTACATCTTCACCCAACCGGATCTGAATCTCAGGCAAAGACGTTGGGTTGAATTGATCACAGACTTCGACTTAGGAATAACCTACACCCCAGGGAAAGCCAACGTCATGGCTGATGCGCTAAGTCGTAAATCTTATTGTAACAACCTGATGTTACAACAAAGTCAACCGCTTCTCCATGAGGAATTTCGGAAGCTTAACCTTCACATTGTACCTCAAGGTTTTCTTTCCACCTTGGTAGCAAAACCTACTCTTACGGATCAAATCATCGCTGCTCAAAAGCGAGATAAGGGAATATCTAAAATCAAAGAGAACATTGCTAGCGGAGGTGCTAGTTGTTTCTCCACAAATGATCATGGTGTTGTGTACTTTGAGAACCGTCTAGTGGTTCCCAAGAACCAGCATCTACGGCAGTTGATCCTTAAGGAGGCTCATGAATCTCCTCTCACTATTCATCCCGGTAGTACTAAGATGTATCAGGACCTACGCCAGAGGTTCTGGTGGACTAGGATGAAGAGAGAAATTGCTCAGTATATTGCAAATTGCGACGTCTGTCGTCGTGTAAAAGCAGAGCATTAATGGCCTGCTGGCACCCTTCAACCCCTAGCTATTCCTGAATGGAAATGGGATAAAATTGGTATGGATTTCATTACCGGTTTTCCCAGGACCAAGAGAGGGAACAATGCTATTTTCGTCGTGGTCGATCGTCTTTCCAAAGTAGCCCATTTCTTACCTGTTCGTGAGAGTATAACCGCTAGCCAGCTGGCAGACTTATACATCTCCCGAATAGTGTCCCTCCATGGTGTTCCTTTGGAAATTAACTCGGATCGAGGAAGTCTTTTCACCTCTCGATTTTGGGAAAGCTTCCAAAATGCTATGGGAACCCGTCTCTCCTTTAGCACCGCCTTCCACCCTCAGTCGAGTGGTCAAGTGGAACGCGTCAACCAGATTCTAGAAGACATGCTTCGAGCCTCTGTTATCTCATTCGGAATGGACTGGGAGAAGTGTCTTCCATTTGCCGAATTCGCTTACAACAACAGCTATCAGTCTAGCTTGGGTAAAGCCCCTTTTGAAGTTCTCTATGGACGACGGTGTCGAACACCCCTTAGCTGGTCAGAGACCGGGGAAAGACAATTCTTTGGCCCGGATATGATTCAGGAAGCAGAAGAACAAGTTCGTATCGTTCGTGAAAAGTTGAAAACAGCCCAATCTCGACAAAAGAGTCAATATGACCGAAAACATAAGGCTATGACTTTCGGGGTTGACGAGAAGGCTTATCTTCGGGTCACCCCTCTGAAGGGAACCCATCGTTTCGGTATCAAAGGCAAGTTGGCTCCTCGTTACATTGGACCTTTTCGCATTCTCGCCAAACGAGGAGAAGTTGCCTACCAGTTGGAACTACCTCCGCACCTCTCCAGAGTCCACGATGTCTTCCACGTTTCTCAACTCAGGCGTTGCTTCTCGGATCCTATCCGTGAAGTGGACCACGAAACGCTTGATCTCCAAGATAATCTTACATATCGAGAGTACCCCATTCGTATCCTCGATCAGGCCGAACGTACCACCCGACGTCATAATATCAAGTTTCTCAAAGTTCAATGGTCGCACCATTCTGAGGATGAAGCAACTTGGGAAAGGGAGGATCGTCTTCGACTCGAGTATCCCGCCTTCTTCCCGGAGGAACCCAAATCTCGGGACGAGATTCTTTTGAGTGGGGGTGAGTTGTCACACCCTAGCTAGTCATGCATCAGAGTGTGTGCATCATGTTTAAAATTCCATTTAAATTGAAATGGGGATTTGTGAAACCCTCAGAATCATTTCTGAAAAATGACCCAAATAAAAATTTCTCCAAAAGGGTCCAAGAAAATGCTCATGTTGCTCTCTGAAAATATTGGACAGAGATAAAAATCAAATCAATATTTTTAAGAGCTCATAGGTATTTATTTTGGGCATTTGGAATTAATGCATAAATATTTGCATTGGAAATATATTAGTTATATATATTAATATATGTCCAAACATTATGTCATTTATAAAGGAGCTCTGGAATAATATATCTAGCTCCTGCAAAAATTGGCATAAGGTAAATAAATGATTTAATATTTTATTTAAATCAAAACAAATGTCAGAAATTAGAAAACAGAAATAATTAAAAGGGAGAAGCTTACCTGGGCTCCTCCCTGTGCAGCCCAGCCAGCTGGCCGGCCCAGCCAGCAGGCGGCCCAGCCCGCCTCCCTCCTCTGTCGTCTTCGTCCTCGACAGAGGGAGGGGAGTGTGGCCGGCGCGCGCGCGCGCCACCGCGCCACGCCACCTGCTCGCCTGCCTGCCTGCCCTCCCCTCCTCGTCTAGATGCCCCGGACGACGCCACGCCCTCCCCCCTGCTCTCTCTCACTCTCCCGCGGTTCTTCCCTCCTCTCCCTCGCTCTCTCTCTCACGGCCGAACACCACCATCGCCGCCGTTCGCCATAGCAGCCGTCACCGGCCACCCCTCGCCCCTCCGTTGAGGTCAGGAGCTCCGCCTCGACCCCCTCTTCCTCCCCACCGATCCACGGGTCTCCGGAAATCCTGCATCGCCGCCCACGTCGCCGTTCCCCTCCTCGGCCACCGGAGATCGTCGCCGTCGAATCGGGAGCTACCGGAAGTCCCCGAGCCCGCTAACCATCCCTGCAGCTCCGCGGTGAGCCACTGACCCGATTCCCCCTTGCCCCGTCGTCCCTAGCATCCTGTAGCTGCCGCCCCCTTGAGCTCCGAAGCTCGCCGCCGCCATGCCTCGTCGCCGCCGTGGCTGGAGCCGTTGTAGCTCGAAGCCGAGCACACCATCGTGCTCCACACCTCACCAGGAGCACGTAGCACGCACCAACGCCTCCCCTAGCGCCCTGCATCGCCTAACCCGCCGTTGGCCGAACTCCGGCCGCCGCTCGCGAGCTCGCCGTCGTCGGTACCGGCCACCTCAGGCACGGCCACCACCACCGTTCGACGCGCGGGAGCAAGGGCTCTCCAACGAGCCCAAGCACGGCCTCGCCCATGCCCTGTAGCGCGTTTCCGCATCGCGCCGCCGTCTCGGGCCTCGCCGGCGTCATGTCGCCGGTGGGTTGACCCACCTTAACCACGGCAGAACCCCCCTGTGTCCCTGACAGGTGGGCCCAGCCCTGTTAGCTAATTAGGATTAGCACTAACCGAATTAGTTAAACTAACTACCCCCCCTGACACTGACCAGTGGGCCCCAGCGCCACTAATTCCTAATTAGGATTAAATTAACCCTGTTAAACCCCCCTGTCACTGACGTGTGGACCCCACACGTCAGGTTTGACCTCAGCCAGCCGCAGTTGACCACTGACGTCATGCTGACGTCATGCTGGCGCAATATATATATTTCTGGATTTAATTTAAATCAGGAAATTCCAGAATATTATTTAAACTTCAAAAATTCATAACTTTTATTCTGTAACTCCAAATTAGACAAATTATATATGAAAAATGATCAGAAAAATCCAATCTATCCATCTGTACTATTTTCATGCATGATCAAACAAGTTAAATTGATGTTTTAAGCAGAACAAGGAAAAGCACTTTAAAAGGCCATGTTTGAGTTTGAAATTTGAATCTTTGATTCAAATTTGTTCAAACCCTTCTGGTTTTAGTTGCATTAGCCCAACACACTCATATTGCCATGTTTCATGCATGCATCATATTGTTGCACATTGTTTGGTGATGGTTGTGTATCGGTGTCCTTTGCGACAGGTTCTGCCTCCGAGGAGTACCGTGAATACCCTAACGAAGAACCGTATCAGTGCATCGAACCATCAGGCAAGCAACCAACCATTTGATCATATCAATACAATCCCATGTTCTCGCTCCTGCTCTCGTTTACTGCATTAAGACAACGCGTTTCAAACTGCTGTGTGCTATGGTAGTTGAACCCATTTCCTCTGCATGACCTGTCATTGCCACAGTAACTAGATGAAACCCACTAGCATGTGTAGGAGTTGATTGAGCCATATGTATGTGTTGTTCCTACCTTGCTATGCCTGCTATGCTTAGAGTCGTGTCAGGTCTGGTTCATCTGGGTGATGGCTAGAGTGAAATGATTATGTCGGTAATGAGAGTGGTGTGGTGAACACGATTTGGTAAAGGTATCGATGAGAGGCCATGTAGGAGTACATGGTGGGTTGTTTCATTGAAGCCGACCTTAAGCACTGAGATCTGTATGTGTGATTTAAGATACAGCTACTACCATGCATTGGGCCCTGAAATATGACCCCGCTCGACTTCTTATTCACCCTAGCTCTCTGTCCAGGAGTTGCAAGTAGTTTCTGGTGTTTGTAGTCTACTGGAGGCCGTGGACAGCGCTGACCGTAGGGGTGGGCTGTGATGCGGTAGGTACGTGGCCGGGTGTACCGAATACCCGTTAGGTATCTCGGGAACCCTGTTCACATCGTTCGGGGCCGTATGGGAAACCTCGGCCGGACTCCCTGCGGATGGAACCTGGATAGGCGATAAAACTGGACTAGAGGCTTAAGTGTTTAGGTAGGTCGTGGTCTACACCCACGTCGGCTTTCGCTTGAAGTCTGCCGAGCACATGTCGTGTGCAGACGCTAAGTGGTGGAAACATGTATGAAGAAGTACACCCCTGCAGGGTTAACATAACCTATTCGAATAGCCGCGTCCGCGGTAAAGGACTACTTGGTTGCATATACAGTTCATAGACAAGTAAATGGAAACTGCTAAAAGCCTCAAGATAAGTGTGAGTGCCGAGGATGGCTCTTCCGTAGGAAGACGGAGGCGGATCCTCGGTAGTGTATTGAAGTGGAGAGTAGTGGACTCGTGTGCGCAAAACCATTTCAAGTTGAGGTATCGTAGGATAGTCTAGCCAAGAGTCAAAGCTGGCTTGCTGCAATAACTCCACCAACCCTTCTTGATAATATGCATGTATGTAGGATCTGATGTAAGTCTTGCTGAGTACCTTTGTACTCATGTTGCTATAATCTACATTTTTACAGAAGACGCTGCAACCCCTTCTGATGGGTTCTATGTAGACGTTGACATCAACGAGTAGGATAAAGACCCAGGTGGTGACCCTGAGCTTGTGAAGGACCACGTAGTATAGCTAGGATTTCCAAGCCTCTTTTATTTTACTAGTTGTCTGTACTCAGACAATGTACTTCCGCTGCTGGTTGTATGACTGTATGACTTGAATGCTGGGTCGTGTGACCCGTATCTTTGTGTATGCTATGTATGGCTCCCTGAGCCTTAAATAAAGTACTTGTGTCGTAGAGTCATGTTGTGATGCTTCGTTGTATTTGCACATATCGAGCATATTGTGTGTATGATTGAAATGCTTGGTATGTGTGGGATCTGACTATCTAGTTGTTTATCTTTAGTAGCCTCTCTTACCGGGAAATGTCTCCTAGTGTTACCGCCGAGCCATGGTAGCTTGCTACTGCTCTGGAACACTTAGGCTGGCCGGCATGTGTCCTTCTTCGTTCCTGTGTCTGTCCCTTCGGGGAAATGTCACGCTTTGAGTACCGGAGTCCTGTTAGCCCGCTACAGCCCGGTTTACCGGAGTCCTGCTAGCCCAGTGCTACAGCCCGGACCCACTTGCTGATGACCGACACATTCGAAGCTGGGTCATGGATGCCTGTCCCTGTAAGTCTGTGCCACTTTGGGTTTACGACTAGTCATGTCAGCCCGGGCTCCTTATCATATGGATGCTAGCGACACTATCATATACGTGAGCCAAAAGGCGCAAACAGTCCCGGGCAAAGGTAAGGCGACACCCGTGGGGATACCGTGCGTGAGGCCGCAAAGTGATATGAGGTGTTACCGGCTAGATCGATGTGACATTGAGTCGGGGTCCTGACAGATGCATTTTTCTTTTCTTTCTTTCTTCAGAGGCCAATGCCACCCTGCAGCAGCAGCTGGGCGAAGGCAACACCACCCTGCGTGGCAAGGAGGCAGAGTGTAGCAAGCTGGCCGAGGAGCGGGATCGCCTGGTCGCCCAGCTTGCTGAGCAGGCGGAAGCCCTCAAGGCGGCCCAGCTGAAGGTGAAGACGACTGAGACCAACCTCCTCGCCGATTTTGAGATCGAGCGCTCGGCCTGGGCCGACAAGGAGGCCCAGATGACGGCCTGCTTTGGCAGCATTGAAGACTTGGTCGATGGTAAGTCTCATTCTCTTGATTTCTTGTTTTGAATTGTCAGCTGTTGCTTATAACCTTGGCCTTTTTCTTCATCCGCCTGGACAGACTTCTTCCCGGGCCATTCTGTAGGCGCAATCCAGATGATCGAGGCCCAGTGTGAGGAGCGAAGGGCGGAGGGTGCGCAAATCGCCGTTGATGCTCCTCGGACTCTTGGCGAATAGGTCCTGAGCATTCAGGCCCGGCTTCGGCCTGCCCATCACACACTATGCCGCCTCCAGCGCATCGGAGCCCAGGCGGTCTCCGCCCTCTGGCCGGGCTTGCCGGCTCCGCGCACTCCAAGTCGGACTGCCGACTGGCTGGGGGTGGCGGCCGGCCGCCTGGAAGCCTGGAAAGGCTCAGCAGCCTGGGCAGGGGCGTGCCGGGCCTTGGAATTCGTCAAGGCGTGGTACCCTGGGGTAGATCTAGCCCAGTTGACCATGTTCCGGCTGGAAGCGCAGGAGGAGCTGGTGGCAGTGGAAGCTGAGCTCATCAACAGGGCGGCTGCGATCGTCGACTTCATCGACACCAGCGTCTTTGTCCGAGAGGTGGTCGAGGAACGCGGCGAAGCTCCGCAAGAGTGGCTCGGGTTGAACCCGGATGACAGCGAAGATTCAGCTGAAGTCATCGACTCCAGCGACGAAGGGGAAGACGGGAAGGAGAAAGAGGAGGAGGAGGAGGAGGAGGAAGATGAGGAGAGCGACGTCGATCTGCCAGAGGTCGGGGCGGACAGTCAACCCCAACCTGACCGAGCCTCAAGCAACGAGCCGCGCACCAAGGTGACGGCTGCTACTGAAGGCGTCCAGGTGGGGGCCGACCAGCCACCCGTTCCTCCGACGGATGCCACCGACTCCGTCCTCCAGCCCTCCGCCACCCCGTCTGCAGCTGGTGATTCCTCGGCCCAGATGGAGTCGCCTGCCACACCAGGTGGTGCGGCCGACTCCAGCATCCAGCCAGAGTCTTCTGCCACACCGTCCAACGCTGCCCGGCCGGATCCTTCTGCTGCACCAAATGGCGCCGCCCAGCCGGAGTCTTCTGCCGCTCCTTAGGATTTTATCAGCTTTCTTCTTGCTGCACTGAACATTTTGTTAAATTTGCACAATTCCACGCGCGGGCTGTAGCCTGCGGGCTGTATATCAAAACTTTGTTTGAATGCCGGCCGAAGGCCTTTATCTATGTAAATATTCTATCATTGCTTATGCTTGCTGTGCCGACCTCCAGCCTTTCTTTCCTTTTTCTCCTTGGTTTTTTATTTTGCTGCCCTCCCTTGGCTATGCTCTTGCCAGCCGAGCAGCTGCTCCGCGGACTGTGGCTGGGTTGAGTACTTTAGCTATTTGTGGGAGGGCTAGTACTTAGCCATTCGGAGTGTTTGGTAATGAAAGCGCAGGTCCGCCGTCCGGCTGGCGAGCAGCCGGACGCTAGGTGCGATGCCGCCCTCTACTATATGCGTTTTCTTCCTTAGTCGTTGATACGTCCATTTTGCATCATGCTTTTATGACAATATTTATTGCATTATGAGCTGTTATTTCACGTTATGTCACAATACTTATGGCTATACTCTCTTATTTTACAAGGTTTATATGAAGAGGGAGAATGCCGGCAGCTGGAATTCTGGGCTGGAAAAGGACCAACATTGGAGGCCTATTCTACGCAACTCCAAAAGTCCTGAAACTCCACGGAATACCTTAAAATAAATAAAGAAAAATCATCACCAAAGATGAAGGCCAGGGGGCCCACACCCTGCTCACGAGCGTGGGGGGCGCGCCCCCTTGGGCGCGCCCCCCTACCTCGTGGGCCCCCTAGTGGCTCTCCGACGCCCATCTTCTCCTATATGATGTCTTTCGATGAGAAAAAAATAGAAGGCAACCTTTCGGGATGAGACTCCGCCGCCACGAGGCGGAACCTTGGTGGAACCAATCTAGGGCTCTGGCAGAGCTGTTCTGCCGGGGACAATTCCCTCCGGGAGGGGGAAATCATCACCATCGTCATCACCAATGCTCCTCTCATCGGGAGAGGGCAATCTCCATCAACATCTTCACCAGCACCATCTCATCTCCAAACCCTAGTTCATCTCTTGTATCCAATTCTTGGCTCCAAGTCCGGGATTGGTGCTAGTAGTTTGCTAGTAGTGTTGACTACTCCTTGTAGTTGATGCTAGTTGGTTTATTTGGTGGATGATCATATGTTCAGATCCTTTATGCACTTTATTACCCCTCTGATTATGAACATGAATATGCTTTGTGAGTAATTACGTCTGTTCCTGAGGACAAGGGAGAAGTCTTGCTATTAGTAGTCATGTGAATTTGCTATTCGTTCGATATTTTGATGAGATGTATGTTGTCTAGCCTCTAGTGGTGTTATGTGAACGTCGACTACATAAGACTTCACCATTATTTGGGCCTAGAGGAAGGCATTGGGAAGTAATAAGTAGATGATGGGTTGCTAGAGTGACAGAAGCTTGAACCCTAGTTTATGCGTTGCTTCGTAAGGGGCTGATTTGGATCCATATGTTTCATGCTATGGTTAGGTTTACCTTAATACTTTTTCTGTAGTTGCGGATGCTTGCAATAGAGGTTAATCATAAGTGGGATGCTTGTCCAAGTAAGGGCAGTACCCAAGTACCGGTCCACCCACATATCAAATTATCAAAGTACCGAACGCGAATCATATGAGCGTGATGAAAACTAGCTGGACGATATTCCCATGTGTCCTCGGGAGCACTTTTCATATTATAAGAGTTTGTCCAGGCTTGTCCTTTGCTACAAAAAGGATTGGGCCACCTTGCTGCACTTTATTTACTTTTGTTACTTGTTTCTCGTTACAATTTATCTTATCACAAAACTATCTGTTACCACTTATTTCAGTACTTACAGAGAATACCTTGCTGAAAACCGCTTATCATTTCCTTCTGCTCCTCGTTGGGTTCGACACTCTTACTTATCGAAAGGACTATGATAGATCCCCTATACTTGTGGGTCATCAAGACTCTTTTATAGCGCCGTTGGCGGGGAGTGAAGAGCCTTTGGTAGGTGGAATTTGGTAAGGAAAAATTTATTTAGTGTGCTGAAATTTTCTGTCACCTGTTACTATGGAAAGTAATTGTCTGAGGGGCTTGTTCGAGGTATCTTCACCCCGTACAGTAGAGCAAAGAGTTGCTCCTCAACCTACTCAACCTACTGAACCTATTGAAAATGAAACTCCTTTTGAGATTCCTTCGGGTATGATGGAAAAACTGCTAGCTAACACTTTTAAAGAGATGGAACAAAGCATCCTGATGAACATCTACGCTATGTGGATGACGTTTGCAGAATATTTAAGCTTCCAGGTATACCCGATGATGTTGTTAAGAAGAAGGCCTTCCATTTATCTTTGAAGGGAGACGCATTGATATGGTACATGCTATGTGATGATATGAGATCATGGAACTATAAAAGATTGAAATTGGAATTTCATCAAAAGTATTACCCTATGCATCTTGTTCATCGTGATCGCAATTATATATATAATTTTTAGCCTCGCGAAGGAGAAAGCATCATTCAAGCTTGGGGAGGCTTAAATCAATGTTATATTCATGACCCAATCATGAGCTCGCAAGAGAAGTGATTATGCAAAGTTTTTATGCTCGGCTTTCTGATAACAATCGCACCATGCTCGATACTTCTTGTGCTGGCTCTTTTATGATGAAGACTATTGAATTCAGATGGAATTGATTGGATAGAATTAAACGCAACTCTGAAGATTGGGACCTCGACGAAGGTAAGGAGTTAGGTATGACACCTAAGTTTGATTGTGTTAAATCTTTTATGGATACCGATATTTTCCGTAAGTTTAGCACTAAATATGGACTTGACTTTGAAATAGTAGCTTCTTTCTGTGAATCTTTTGCTACTTATGTTGATCTCCCTAAGGAGAAGTGGTTTAAATATCATCCTCCCATTGAAGTAAAAGTAGCTACACCTATTAAAGTTGAAGAAAAAACTGTCACTTACAATTATCCTATTGTTCCCACTTCTTATGTTGAGAAACCGCCTTTCCCTATTAGAATGAAGGATCATGCTAAAGCTTTAACTGTTGTTCTTAAAAGCAATATTAGAACTTATACACCTTCTGAGCAAGTCAAAGTAGAACCTAATATTGCTATTGTTAAAGATCTCTTGTCTGATAATATTTATGGGCATGTTATTCAATTCTGTGGTGAAACTGCCAGAATTGCTAAACCTTGTGTTAGAGATAAACATAGGCCTGTGGTAGGCGTACCTGTTATTTCTGTTAAAATAGGAGACCATTGTTATCATGGCTTATGTTATATGGGTGCTAGTGCTAGTGCAATACCCATTGACTTATACAGAGAAATTATGCATGATATTGCGCCTGCCGAGTTAGAAGAAATTGATGTCACAATTAAACTTGCTAATAGAGATACTATTTCTCCAGTGGGAATTGTTAGAGATGTTGAAGTCTTGTGTGGAAAAACCAAATATCCCGCTGATTTTCTTGTTCTTGGTTCTCCACAAGATAGCTTTTGTCCCATTATATTTGGTAGACCCTTCTTGAATACTGTTAAGGCTAAGATAGACTGCAAAAAGAATGTTGTTACTGTTGGCTTGGATGATATGGTTCATGAGTTTAATTTCTCTAAATTCAGTAAACAACATCGTGAGGAAGAATTGCCTAGTAAGGATGAAATTATTGGTCTTGCTTCTATTGCCGTACCTCCTAGTGATCATTTAGAACAATATTTGCTAGACCATGAAAATGATATGTTCATGAATGAAAGAAGGGCAATACAATTTGCCTGTTGAAATCCTAGGGGATCCTCCTTCACCCAAGGGTGATCCCGTGTTTGAGCTTAAACCGTTGCCTGATAATCTTAAATATGCTTATCTTGATGAAAAGAAAATATATCTTGTTATTATTAGTGCTAACCTCTCATAGCATGAAGAAGAAAGATTATTGAAAACTCTGAAGAAGCACCGTGCCGCTATTGGATATACACTTGATGATCTTAAGGGCATTAGTCCCACTCTATGTCAACATAAAATAAATTTGGAAGCGGATGCCAAACCAGTTTGTGATCCTCAACGATGTTTGAATCCTAAAATGAAAGAAGTGGTAAGAAAAGAAATACTCAAGCTTCTGGAGGCAGGTATAATTTATCCCGTTGCTGATAGTCAGTGGGTAAGTCCTGTCCATTGTGTCCCTAAGAAGGGAGGCATTACTGTTGTCCCTAATGATAAAGATGAGTTGATTCTGCAAAGAATTATCACAGGTTATAGGATGGTAATTGATTTCCGTAAGTTGAATAAGGCTACTAAGAAAGATCATTACCCGTTACCTTTTATTGATCAAATGCTAGAAAGATTATGCAAACATACACATTATTGCTTTCTAGATGGTTATTCTGGCTTCTCTCAAATACCTATGTCAGCTAAAGATCAATCAACGACTACTTTTACATGCCCTTTTGGTACTTTTGCTTATAGACGTATGCCTTTTGGTTTATGTAATGCACCTGCTACCTTTCAAAGATGCATGATGGCTATATTCTATGACTTTTGTGAAAAAATTTGTGAGGTTTTCATGGATGATTTTTCCGTCTATGGTTCCTCTTTTGATGATTGCTTGAGCAATCTTGACCGAGTTTTGCAGAGATGTGAAGAAACGAATCTTGTCTTGAATTGGGAAAAGTTCCACTTGATGGTTAATGAAGGTATTGTCTTGGGGCACAAAGTTTTTGAAAGAGGTATTGAAGTTGATAAAGCCAAGGTTGATGCTATTGAAAAGATGCCATGTCCCAAGGACATCAAAGGTATAAGAAGTTTCCTTGGTCACGCCGGATTTTATAGGAGGTTCATTAAGGACTTCTCAAAAATTTCTCGCCCTCTAACTAATTTATTACAAAAAGATGTACCATTTGTCTTTGATGATGATTGTGTAGAAGCATTTGAAATACTTAAGAAAGCATTACTCTCTACACCCGTTGTTCAGCCACCTGATTGGAATTTACCCTTTGAAATTATGTATGATGCTAGTGATTATGCTGTAGGTGCTGTTCTAGGGGAAAGAGTTGATAAGAAATTGAATGTTATCCATTATGCTAGTAAGACTCTAGACAATGCTCAAAGAAAGTATGCTACTACCGAAAAGGAACTTTTAGCAGTTGTATTTGCTTGTGATAAATTCAGACCCTATATTGTTGATTCTAAAGTAACTATTCACACTAATCATGCTGCTATTAAATATCTTATGGAAAAGAAGGATGCAAAACCTAGACTCATTAGATGGGTTCTCTTGCTGCAAGAATTTGATTTGCATATTGTTGATAGAATAGGAGCTGAGAACCCCGTTGCAGATAACTTATCTAGGTTAGAGAATGTTCTTGATGACCCACTACGTACCTATTGATGATAGCTTCCCCGATGAGCAACTAAATGTCATAAGCACTTCTCGTAGCACTCCATAGTTTGCTGATTATGCTAATTATATTGTCGCTAAATTTATACCACCTAGCTTCACATACCAACAAAAGAAAAAGTTTTTCTATGACTTGCGACATTACTTTTGGGATGACCCACATCTTTATAAAGAAGGAGTAGATGGTGTCATTAGACGTTGTGTACCTGAGCATGAACAGGAACAGATCCTACGCAAGTGTCACTCCGAAGCTTATGGAGGACACCCTGCTGGAGATAGAACTGCACATAAGGTATTGCAATCTGGTTTTTATTGGCCTACTCTCTTCAAGGATGCCCATAAGTTTGTTTTGTCTTGCGATGAATGTCAAAGAATTGGTAATATTAGTAGACGTCAAGAAATGCCTATGAATTATTCACTTGTTACTGAACCATTTGATGTTTGGGGCTTTGATTATATGGGACCTTTTCCTGCCTCTAATGGATACACACATATTTTAGTTGCTGTTGATTACGTTACTAGGTGGGTAGAAGCTATTCTAACTAGTAGTGCTAATCATAACACTTCTATTAAAATGCTTGAGGAAGTTATTTTTCCGAGGTTTGGAGTCCTTAGATATTTAATGACTGATGGTGGTTCACACTTTATTCATGTTGCTTTCCGTAAGATGCTTGCTAAATATGACGTTAATCATAGGATTGCATCTCCTTATCACTCGCAGTCCAGTGGTCAAGTAGAGTTGAGGAATAGAGAGCTCAAATTAATTTTGCAAAAGACTGGTAATAGGTCTAGAAAGAATTGGTCCAAGAAACTTGATGATGCATTATGGGCCTACAGAACTGCATATAAAAATCCTATGGGTATGTCTCCGTACAAAATGGTCTATGGAAAAGCTTGTCACTTACCTCTCGAACTAGAACATAAGGCATATTGGGCTATTAAAGAGCTCAACTATGATTTCAAACTTTCCGGTGAGAAGAGGTTATTTGATATTAGCTCACTTGATGAATGGAGAACCCAAGCTTATGAAAATGCCAAGTTGTTTAAAAAAAAGTTAAAAGATGGCATGACAAAAGGATACAAAAGCGTGAGTTTAATGTAGGTGATTATGTACTGCTATACAACTCTCGTTTAAGATTTTTTGCAGGGAAACTTCTCTCCAAATGGGAAGGTCCCTACGTTATCGAGGAAGTCTATCGTTCCGGTGCCATAAAAATCAACAACTTCAAAGGCACAAACCCGAAGGTGGTAAACGGTCAAAGAATCAAACATTATATCTCAGGTAATCCTATAAATGTTGAAACCAATATTATTGAAACCGTAACCCCGGAGGAATACATAAGGGACACTTTCCAGCCCGCTTTAGACTCCGAAAAGGAATAGGTATGTGGTACGATAAGTAAACCGACCCCAAAACAATTTTTAAGGCAATATTTCTCCGTTCCGGAATATTTAGAAAAATGGAAAAATAAGTGGCAGTCCCGGAAGGACACGAGGCCTCCACGAGGGTGAGGAGGGCGTGCCCTACCCCCCTGGGCGTGCCCCCCTACCTCATGAGCACCTCTTGTGCCCTCCGGACTCCGTTTCCTTGCACGATACATATTTTGGTCAGTAAAAATTCATTATATATTCTCCCGAAGGTTTTGACTCTCGTATCACGCAAACCTCCCATGTTCTTGTTTCGAGCTGTTTTTCTGACAGGTCTAGATCATCATGACGACCCCAAGTGCTTCCAAGGACCAGTTCTTCGAGAAGGTGATCAACCCTTACCTCGCGGAGGTGCTGCAACACCCTCAAACCATTGAGATGCGTGATGGGTTGCTGCACATCCGCGGTGTTGAGGGACCAAAGGGAACCGGAAGCGTGGAGTTGAGGCTCGAAGCAGTGGAGCAATAAGTTTTCAAGTGCCAGGGGATGGTGGAGCGTGGAATCAACGCTACCCACAAGATGCTCGTGGAGTTCACCAACAACTATGAGCCGGATGCCAAGAAGACCGAGGAGGCCATCTTCAAGCTACATGAGAAGATCGAGCACCTCCAAGCCCAAATCTTTGATCTGCAAAACCAAAACTATGAGTATGAATATAGATTCAAAAGGATGAGTTTGGCAGCAGATTTGAGGATTCCGGAGACTCGATCATTCTTCTATGATGGTGAGCCTATGCCATGGAAGGTGGACGACAAGCTTGCATCATCAACAACACCTCCACCGCCAACAACAAAGAAGGAGACATAATCACATGGGTATGGGCACTCCCCTTGGCAACTGTCAAGCTTGGGGGAGGTGCCCAGGTATCGTATCACCATCACAACTCCTATCTTTACCATTTTTCTTAGTTCGATCCTATTAGTAGTATCTTGATTTAGTAGAATAAAGTCATGGCATGATCTAGTTTTGACTTTTGCTTTACGATCCTTCTTTGTAATCGAGTCCGTGAGCTATATAATAAAGATTAGTGTTGAGTCAAGGGCTTGATTTTTTTGCCATGATCTTGGGTGAATAGAAGAAAAGAATAAAAAGAATCAAAGAGTTCATATTGATCTTAGTGAAAGTAATGACTTCACATAGAAAGAGTATGATGATTAAAAGTTGTTGGGAGTTGGCAATTATAGCTTTGGTCATCGCTGCAATTAATAGGAAGTAATAAGGAAAGAGATGTTTCACATATAGATATATTATCATTGACATCTTTTATGATGGGGAGCACTCATTAAAATATGACATGTTAAAGAGTTGAGGTTGGACAAGGTAGAAAACATAATGAGTTATGTTTTCTTATATCTGAGATAAAGTATGTTGTCATGGATCCTCTAACGTGTTGAGCTTGCCTTTCCCCCTCTTGCTAGCCAAATTCTCAGCACCAAGTAGAAATACTACTTGTGCTTCCAAATACCCTTAAACCAGTTTTGCCATGAGAGTCCACCATATCTACTATGGATTGAGTAAGATCCTTCAAGTAAGTTGTCATCGGTGCAGGCAATAAAAATTGCTCTCTAAATATGCATGACTTATTAGTGCAGAGAAATAAGCTTTGTACGAACTTGTTGTGGACGCAATAAAAGCGACAAACTGCATAATAAAGGTTCACATACAAGGGGCAATATAAAGTGATGTTCTTTTGCATTAAGATTTTGTGCATCAACCCTAAACGCGCATGACAACCTCTGCTTCCCTCTGCGAAGGGCCTATCTTTAATTATTATTCTCTACCTTATGCAAGAGTCACGGTGATCTTCACCTTTCTTTTTTCATTTTATCCTTTGGCAAGCTCAGCATGTTGGAAAGAGTATGATATATATATATATATATATATACATATATATATATATATAATTGGATGTAGGGGAGCATGAATTATTATACTTGACATTACCCTTGAGGTAAACGGTCGTGGGGCAAAACTATAAGCCCCTATCTTTCTCTGTGTCCGATTAAAACTCCATAACCACAAGTATCGCGTGAGTGTTAGCAATTATGGAGGACTAAATGATAGTTGAGTATGTAGACTTGCTTTTGAGCTCTGACATAGACTCTTTCTGATGTTATGATAAATTGCAATTGCTTCAATGACTAAGGGTATAATTTGTTGGTGCTCAATAAGGTTTCTGATTCATGCTTTGGCTTTGTGAAAAGATCATCACTTGAACATGAGTAATCATATGACAAAATCTATATATGTTGCTGTTATAAAATAATCTGATGCCTTCATGTCCGTATTTTATTTTTATCGACGTCTCTACCTCTAAACATGAGGACATATTTATTGTTATCGGCTTTTCGCTTGAGGACAAGCGAGGTCTAAGCTTGGGGGAGTTGATACGTCCATTTCGCATCATGCTTTTATGACAATATTTATTGCATTATGAGCTGTTATTTCACATTATGTCACAATACTTATGGCTATACTCTCTTATTTTACAAGGTTTATATGAAGAGGGAGAATGCCGGCAGCTAGAATTCTGGGCTGGAAATGGAGCAAATATTGGAGGCCTATTCTACGCAACTCCAAAAGTCCTGAAACTCCACAGAATACCTTAAAATAAATAAAGAAAAATCGTCGCCAAAGATGAAGGCAAGGGGGCCCACACCCTGGGCGCGCCCCCCGTACCTCGTGGGCCCCCTGGTGGCTCTCCGACGCCCATCTTCTCCTATATGAAGTCTTTCGATGAGAAAAAAATAGAAGGCAACCTTTCGGGACGAGACTCCGCAGCCACGAGGCGGAACCTTGGCGGAACCAATCTAGGGCTCTGGCAGAGCTGTTCTGCCAGGGACAATTCCCTCCGGGAGGGGGAAATCATCACCATCGTCATCACCAACGCTCCTCTCATCGGGAGAGGGCAATCTCCATCAACATCTTCACCAGCACCATCTTATCTCCAAACCCTAGTTCATCTCTTGTATCCAATTCTTGGCTCCAAGTCCGGGATTGGTGCTAGTAGTTTGCTAGTAGTGTTGATTACTCCTTGTAGTTGATGCTAGTTGGTTTATTTTGTGGATGATCATATGTTCAGATCCTTTATGCACTTTATTACCCCTCTGATTATGAACATGAATATGCTTTCTGAGTAATTATGTTTGTTCCTGAGGACAAGGGAGAAGTCTTGCTATTAGTAGTCATGTGAATTTGGTATTCGTTCGATATTTTGATGAGATGTGTGTTGTCTCATCAACTAGTGGTGTTATGTGAACGTCGACTACATAACACTTCACCATTATTTGGGCCTAGAGGAAGGCATTGGGAAGTAATAAGTAGATGATGGGTTGCTAGAGTGACAGAAGCTTAAACCATAGTTTATGTGTTGCTTCGTAAGGGGCTGATTTGGATCCATATGTTTCATGCTATGGTTAGGTTTACCTTAATACTTTTGTTGTAGTTGCGGATGCTTGCAATAGAGGTTAATCATAAGTGGGATGTTTGTCCAAGTAAGGGCAGTACCCAAGCACCAGTCCACCCACATATCAAATTATCAAAGTACCGAACGCGAATCATATGAGCGTGACGAAAACTAGCTTGACGATATTCCCATGTGTCCCCGGGAGCACTTTTCATATTATAAGAGTTTGTCCAGGCTTGTCCTTTGCTACAAAAAGGATAGGGCCACCTTGCTGCACTTTATTTAATTTTGTTACTTGTTGCTCGTTACAATTTATCTTATCACAAAACTATCTGTTACCACTTATTTCAGTACTTGCAGAGAATACCTTGCTGAAAACCGCTTATCATTTCCTTCTGCTCCTCGTTGGGTTTGACACTCTTACTTATCGAAAGGACTACGATAGATCCCCTATACTTGTGGGTCATCAGTCGTCTTTTCGTGTGGGGCACTATTTTGCAACCCTTGCCCGCCATACAGTCGCTCTGCGAGCTGTGGCTTCTGACAACGGAAGTTTTTGGTGCCGGCACACTACTTGTCCGGCCGCAGGAGGTGGCATATTCTAGAAGGCGGCGAGGCTACAATCCGACTGGTCGAACCCGGTGCCAGGAGGAAAAAATAAAACTACACCTTCTCATAGGCATATAACACTTATCATATAGATAAAAGAGGGCAGTCGCCGAGCTGTTCTCGGAGGACCCGGAGTCTTTATACATAGTACAAAAGGTAGCGTGATACATACTGCTTTCAACTGTAAAACCTTCGGAGGAGGTTTGCGTTCCATGGCCTCTCTGTCTCTTTGCCTGAATCATCTTTCTTCCGTGCTCTGGGCTTCTGGGCATCGATCAGATAGTAGGCATCGTTGCCCAGCACCTTACTGATGATGAAAGGGCCTTCCCAAGGTGCCGAGAGCTTGTGCTGTCCGTTTGTTCGCTGGATCAGCCGGAGCACAAGGTCTCCCTCTAGGAAGGATCTTGGCTTCACCTTGCGACTGTAGTATCGGCGCAGACTCTGCTGGTAGATGGCCGACCGGCTGAGTGCCAGCAGCCGGCCCTCCTCCAACAAGTCGATGCTGTCTGCTCGCGCCTCCTTGGCGTCTGCCTCGGTGTACATGGTGACTCTTGGGGAGTCGAATTCGATATCTGTCGGGATGACGGCTTCGGCACCGTAGACGAGGAAGAAGGGCGTGAAGCCGGTTGACTTGTTCGGAGTTGTGCGCAAACTCTAGAGGACGGCCGGCAACTCGTCGAGCCAGCAGCCGGCCGAATGCTCCAGAGGCTCGACCAATCGGGGCTTGAGGCCGGACAGAATGAGGCCGTTTGCATGCTCCACTTGGCCATTTGACTGTGGTGGGCAACGAACGCTAAGTCCAGGCGGATGCCCTATGTTGCACAGAAACGAGCCAAAGCTCCTTTAGCGAAGTTGGTGCTATTATCGGTGATGATGCTGTGTGGTATGCCGTATCGCGTTGTGATGCCGGTGATAAAGGTCACGGTAGTCGGCCCATTCAGCTTCTTGATCGGTTTTGCCTCTATCCACTTGGTGAACTTGTCCACATCAACAAGTAAGTGAGTCATACCACCGCGGGCCGTCTTGAATGGTCCTACCATATCCAGCCCCCAAACAGCAAAGGGCCAGGCTATTGGAATGGTCTTGAGTGCAGAAGCCGGCACGTGTGGCTTGGAACGGAACATCTGACACCCTTGACACTTCTGGACTAGCTCTTTGGCCTCTTCTAGGGCAGTCGGCCAGAAGAACCCATGGCGGAAAGCTTTGGCCACAAGTGATCTTGAAGCCGCGTGGTGGCCGCACTCGCCTTTGTGGATATCCCTGAGTATTGCCTGGCCTTGGTCCGACTCCACACAACGCTGATAAACCCCTGTGACACTTCGTCGCACTAGCTCTCTGTTGACTATGGTGTAGGCTGCTGCTCGCCTTGCACTTGTCGGGCTGAGATCTCATCGGTCGGCAGCTCTTTATTCACCAAGAACTTGAGGATTGGCTGAGCCCATGAAGGCGCCGCGATTTCTTCGACTGCCACTACTGCAACTTGTATGAGGGTGGTTGGGCTGGGAAGCGGCGGGTTGGCAGCTGCTTCCGCCTACTGTGCTGAAGAAGTCCCCGGGCCGACTGCTCAAGTCCCCGGGCTGTCTGCTGGAGTCCCTGGGCCGGGTGCGGCTGCAGCAGTCCCTGGGCCGCCTGTCGAAATCCTTGTGCCGGCCTCTAGGAGCACCAAGTCGGATCCGACTGCTTCGGGAGGGGCCGGCACAAAGATGGAGTCTGAATCAGGAGACAACTTCAGAAGGCGGCGTAGGGCGACGCCGGCTGGTATTGCTTGTCGGGTGGAGCCAATCCGTGCCAAGGCATCTGCTTGCTCGTTGTCGTTTCTTGGCACGTGAAGGAACTCGCACACATCAAAGTATCCGCTGAGTTGCTGCACGAGGAAGCGGTAGCTTGCCATGTTTGCATCCTTGGCGTCCCAGTCGCCTGACGACTGCTGGACCACCAAGTCGGAGTCACCATAGCACAGGATCGGGCGGATGCCGAGTTCCTTGGCAAGCCGGAGCCCGTGTATGAGTGCCTCTTATTCAGCTACATTGTTGGAGGCGGCGAAGTGGACTTGCAGCACGTATTTGAGCTTGTCGCCCTTGGGAGAGGTGAGGACGACGCCGGCTCCCAGACCAGTGCGCATCTTTGAACCATCAAAATGCATCCGCCAATGAGTGGAGTCTGGTGCAGGCGGCAAATACTGGGTCTCGGCCCAGTCGACGAGGAAGTCGGCCAGCACTTGTGAGTTGATGGCGGTGCGAGGCTGGTAGTAGATGGTGTAAGGAGCCAGATCAATAGCCCACTTGGCCACTCGGCCAGAGGCGTCTCGGCTCCCAATGATCTCAGCAAGCGGAGCCGTGCAGACGACGGTTATCGGGTGCTCTTGAAAGTAAGGCTTCAGCTTCTTGGCGGCAAAATGCACGCCGTAACACAGCTTCTGATAGTGTGGGTAGTTTTTCTTGGAGGCGGACAGTACTTCGCTCTAGTAATACACCAGTCTCTGGACCGACAATGCTCTGTCCTTCTCCTTGCGCTCTACCACCATGACTATGCTGACAACCCGACTGGTGGCTGCAATGTAGAGGAGCATGGGCTCCTTCTCAATTGGAGCCGCCAGGATAGGTGGGGTTGCCAACATCTTCTTGAGTTGGAGAAATGCCTCGTCCGCCTTGTCGTTCCACTTGAAAAAAGTGGTCTTCTTCATGAGTTGGTACAGGGGAAGGGCCTTCTTGCCCAACCAGCTGATGAAACGGCTGACTGGCGCCAAGAAGCCGGTGAATTTCTGCACGTCCAGCAGTCGGGTGGGTACTTTCATCATCTCAATTGCCTTGATCTTCACAGGGTTGCACTCTATGCCGCGCTCTGAGACCAGGAAGCCGAGAAGCTGGCCGGCTGGCACTCCAAAGACGCATTTCTCTGGTCTGAGCTTGATCTGGAATCGGCGCAGGTTATCAAAGGTTTCCTTGAGACCTTCTAGCAGAGTGCCACGCTTCTCCGTCTTCACCACCACATCATTCACATAGACATGGGCATTTCTGCCGAGCTGCTTGAGGAGACACTTCTGCATGCATCGCTGAAAGGTGGCACCGGCATTGCGCAAGCCGAACGTCATCGTCAGGTAGCAGAAGGCTCCAAATGGTGTGATGAAGGCGGTCTTCAGCCTATCGACCGGGTTCAGCTTTATCTGGTGGTAACCTGAGCAAGCATCCAAGAAACTCAACAGCTCGCATCTGGCTGTGGAGTCTATTACTTGGTCAATCCTTGGCAGAGCAAACAGATCTTTAGGGCAGGCCTTGTTGAGGCTTGTATAGTCAATGCACATACGCCACTGCTTGTTCTTCTTCAGTACTAGGACTGGGTTGTCTAGCCATTCTGGGAAAAACACCTCCATGATAAATCCGGCTGCCAGAAGCCGGGCTATCTCTTCTCCAACAACTCTCCTCTTCTCTTCCGACAGGCGGCGCAAGGGCTGCCTGACCGGCTTGACGTCAGGTCGGACATGTAACTTGTGCTTGGCGAAATCCGTCGGAACACCCGGCATGTCTTTGGGAGACCATGTAAATATGTCCCGATTCTCACAGAGGAAATCGACGAGCTCGCTTTCCTATTTGCTGTCTAGGTTCGCACCTACGACAACATGCCTCTCCGGGTGCTCCGGGTCCAAGGGTATCTTCTTTGTTTCCTTCGCTGGCTTGAACAAGCCCTCTACATCCGACTCCTTGGGGGTGGGTGACATTTCCGGCTGCTTGCCTGCCATTGCCACCACCCGCTCTAGGAGCCGCTTCTCGGCTGCGATCACGAGGGACTCGGCCAGCCGGCTACTGTCCGCGGCACAGGCGGCCGACTTCTTGTAGTCTCCGACTACAGTTAGGATTCCCTTGGTACTTGGCATCTTCATCTTGAGGTAGGCGTAGTGTGGGACCACAATGAACTTGGCCAGGGCAGGCCGGCCAAGCAGCGCATGGTAAGGGCTCTCCAGGTCCACCACCTCAAACCAAACTGGCTCTCAGCAGAAATGATTCTTGTCTCCAAAGAGAACATCGATCTGAGTCTTGCCAATTGGTGAGCAACCAGGGACTATGCCATGGAATACAGTCCGACTGGGGAGGAGCTGCTTCTGTTTGATTCCCAACTTCTCCATTGTGTCACGGTACATGATGTTTATGCTGCTGCCGCCGTCTATCAGGATCCTGAAGAAGCGAGCCGCCCGCCTCTCCGTTGCAAGGGTTGCATCTAGGACTTAGGCATAGGAACCGGGGGACGGCATCACTTCCGGGTGGTCTTCCCTGCTCCAACTGATGGGCTTTTCTGACCAGTGCATGAACTCTGGGGTGCTCGAGGCCACTGCATGCACCACTTGCTGTTGTTGCCGTCTGCTGTGCCTATCATCGGCCACACTGGTGAACACAACATAGGCTCCATGCTCTGCGGGATACTCATCTTGAATGGCACCGACTGGTCGGGCCACCGGCTGCTGGGGCGGAGGAGGCGGCGGACCGGCAGGCGGAGGAGGTAGGAGGCCATCTCCCTTAGCAATCCTGGTGAGCCAGTGACACTTCCGGGTGGTATGTTTGGACGGCTTCGCGCCACTGTGAAACTTGCAAGGGGCGTCAAGGGTCTGTTCGTACGAGAAGCCGGGCAGCCAGTTGGGCTTGCCGCCCTTCTGACGCTTGGGCGCCGGCTGTCCCTCTGGCTGCTGATCCTCGACTGTCGCCACCTGCCGGCTGTTGGAAGCCGGCTGGGTGACCTTCCGCTTGTTGTTGTTTGGGGGGTGTCTCCGACTGGTCTAACCAGCCAGAGTCCGAGGTGCTTGAGGCGCTACCTTGCCAGATGCATCGACTAAGATCTCTGCCTTCATGGAGGAGTCGGTCGTGGCGTGCTTGTCGGCGATGATCAGCAGCTCATCGAGGGTCTCGGGCTCATCGCAGAGGAGTCGATGCTTGAGGAGGGTGCCCTCTCGGCACCCGGCAGTGAAGTACTCGATGGCCTGCACCTCGTGCACGCCCTCGCAGGAGTTGCGCAGCTCGGTCCAGCGCGTGAGGTAGTCGCGAGTCGACTCCGTGGGCCCTTGGACGCACAAGGAAAGCTGTCGGGGCTTGGGAGCCCGCTTGTAGGTGCTGGTGAAGTTGCGGATGAAGACCTCAGTGAAATCAACCCAGATCTTAATGCTGCGGGGCTTCAGGCTGTTGAGCCACGTCCGGGCAGTGCCTTGAAGCATGAGCGGGACGTATTTCATGGCAACGCGCTTGTTGCCGTTCTCTATACTGACGGCCGTGGAGTAATCGACCAGCCAGTCCTCCGGCTTCACGGAGCTGGTGTACTTGGGCGTGTCTCGCAGGAGGGTGAACCCTTTGGGGAAGGGCTCATCTCGGATTTGGGGGCCGAAACAGGGCGGGCCCAGCGCATCTTCTTCTTCTAGCGCCAGGGATCGGTTGAGATGATCGATCCGATGGCGGGCATCGTTCTCTCCGACTCCCTCTCGGCGGCCAAGGCGGTTGCCGAGTGTCGGATGCGTGACAGGAGGCAGAGTGGGGTATCTCGCTCCACGAGGCGGGGGAGGCAGCTGGTCGCCTCGCCGCTCTACTGCACAAGGGCGGCCGTCCTCGTCCCGCTTGATGGAGAGGCGCGTCCGGCTGCGGCTAGCAGCCGGCTCATTGCCCTTTCCTCCACGGGCGCCACCGGTCGGTGTCCGGGATGTCGCCCCATGATCTTGGTGTGGAGGCGGCTCGTTGTTTCGTCGGGCTGGGGCTTCAGCGCGGCAGGCGGCCTCGTGCTGCGCGGCTGCCGCGTCGAGGAGCTGCTGGACACGCTCCGTCATGTGGCGGCACTTGTCGCCGTCCTATTTGTCCAGCTCATCCGTCACCGCCTGGGCGGCCCGGATGTTCTCTGCAGGCGTGGCGTAGACGGGGCGCTCCGTCCCGAACATGCTGGCGATGGTCGCGCCACGCTACCGAACTGTGCCGAGGCAGCAGGCCCCTCAGGAGCCGGTGTGCCGCATACGGCCCGGTCCATCTCGCGTCGGTAGGCGTCCGAGAGTCGGCGCATACTGGCCAGGCGGCCACCATTATCGAGAAGCTGGAGGCGGCGTTCCTCCAGCACCTCAGCGTCCGCGCCCTCGGGAATGGGCGCCGTGAGATCGCGCAGAGCTGCGTTGAGGGGGTCTTGAGCACGCTCGTCTGAGTGCTCTCCGCTGTTGATGATGAGCACCTCCGTGACGGTGCTCCTGCCACTGTGCTCGCGAGGAGGCGGCTCGTCATAGATCACCACATTGGTGGGGAACATGTCGAGCGACGCCGTGTCGGAGTCGACGATCATCGGATCGGTGGAGCCGACGGACTCCAGGTCCGCAGCAGGCTCTCTGGCGACATGGAGCTCGTCGAGGAGGCTGACGAGGCGGCTCTCAGGGCAGCTGGTGCCCGCGTCGGAGGCCGGCTCGTCGGAGAGGTCGATCTCGCCGACAAGGTCGGCGAGGCAGCTCGCCGCGCAGGCGATCTCCGCACCATGCAGGGCGTCAGAGCTGACGCCGTCGGGCATGCTGGGCTGGCTTCACTCGCCAGGAAGGAACAGGGTTCCCGTCCAGAGCAGATCTCCGGGAGACGGTGCACCTAGCCCCACGGTGGGCGCCAAATGTCGGGGGTTGGGTACGACATATGCCAAAGGATGGCTTATCATGGTGGGGGCGAGTAGAACGTAGCCGGTGCCTGGAAGCGGGATAAGACGTAGACACGTACACCGGCGAACTTTACCCAGTTTGGGGGCTCTCCGTGGAGATAATACCCCTACTCCTGCTCTGCGGGGTCTCCGCATGATCACTAGGCACTTGTGCTACAAGTTGCTCCTTGAGCTGTGTCCAGAGGTAGGAGAAGGCAAGGCTAGCTCTTCCCTGCTCTAGGTAACTGGCTAGTTCTATCAGGGTTGGAACCCTTTGCATGGGTGGCCTAGGGGGCTTATATAGGCCTACCCCCAGGGGTACAATGGTAATCCGTCCGGGTGCTGGGTCCGGTTGTCAGTGTCTCCAGCCTCCGGCTTCTCCGCCGACCGTTAGGGCCCGCTGCTTGGTGGGCCCTGCCGGCTGGTTGGTGGCTGCTTACTGTAGCCATGTCGTTGATGACGGGGGCTTGGTCATATTAGTGTGGCTACAGTCCCGTCGCCTGGTGGGAGGACACTATAGCCACACCTGGTCTTGTCAGCTTAATGGCATGCTTGACTCGGGGCAAGGGACGGCCGCCTGCTGGAGGCCGGCCTCTTCTGAATCCGCCTGGTTGAGCTTCCGCCGCCTTCTACGGGGTCACTGCCCGATAGGGCCCGCCACCTGCAGGCCGTACCGACAGGCCGTCGTGGGGAACAGGACTCCGCCTGCTCGGAGTGACGTCACGGGAGACATGGCACAGTGCCCCGTCGTGCGGAGATCTCCGCCTGTACGGAGCATTGTAGCTACGCCTGTCCCGAGCATCGGAGGGGATGGGCTTCACTGTAGCCACGCTCTATCTTGTACTCTCGATGGGGGGCTCGGCCGCACCGGAGTCGTGAGGCGGCCGCCTGCCTGACGCCGCCCTCTCTGGAGGCCGGCCAGCAGGAGTCGGTCACTCGGATCGTCGTAGGCTTGGGTCAGCCGCACTCTGGCATCCGGCCGCTGAGCCAGCCGGCTCCCTGAGGGCGGAGCTTCAGCCTAGGGTCCAGCTAGGCGGAGCTGGCCCAAAGTCTTGATAAATCCAGGGACTCGGGTGAGCCTACCCGTGGCCCGTTACTCCGACATTACTCATCTTGTCTTGATATGTGTGATATTACAATAACTAGCTAGTGTTACTACACGTCTTTCTTTCTTCATTAATTACTTGCCACATCATCTATTTTGCCTAAATATGTGTGATGTTACTCTCACTGTGCGTAGTCTAAGAAAGTCATTGATCAACCTTTTCTTTTTTGAGGTTTATACGTCATCAATCATTTTTTTAGATTTTTTTTAGGCAAAATCATTTTTTTAGATGATTCGTCATCAATCAATTAACCGGGGAAGTGCAACGCACACAGGAACACGGCCCAGAAGATGGGGCCCAATTAATGGGATAATTTTCTTCAGTGACCGTGGGTTTCTCGGTGAGAACTAAAAAACAAAGTCGCCCTCTCCCAAGAGCAACCAGTTGAGGAGCGCTAACTCAGGAGCCTCCTAAAAGACACTTGGGGCGAGATGAGACCACGCCACATGATGCTCCCTCCGGGAATTTTTTATCTGGATTTTCGGTTTTTCACCGGACTTTCTTAACTTTTAAAAAAAAATAAATTTATTCCTCTAAAAAAACATATCTTCTTTGCTTCGTGCGTCTTGAAAATGTAAAAAAAATATTTTTTTTCTTCCATGAGAGGTACGGCCGTGCCTATGGGAAATGTAAAAAAATCACCTTTTTTTACTTCCGTGAAAGGCAGGGCCGTGCCTCTCAGAAATGTAAAAAATGTTTTTCTATTTTTTTCTGTGAGAGGCATGGTTTTTCTTTCACGAGTTGCACGGATTTGCTTCCACGAGAGGCACGGCCTCTCGGAAACGTAAAAAAAGTTATTTTTTCGTGAGATGCATGGTTTTGCTTTCGCGAGAGGCACGACCGTGCAACTCGGAACCAAAAAAAAACATGTTTTTCTTCCGCGAGAGGCATGGTTGTGCCTCTAGGAAACGAAAAAAAACATGTTTTTCTTTTCTTTTTTTCGCGAGAGGCACGACCATGCCTCTCAGAAATAGAATTTTTTTTCTTTTTTTCCTTCCGTGAGAGACCCAGTTTTTTCGTCTGGTCCTCTGTGAAAACAAAGTTTCATCAAGAACTATCAACATGGGATGTATTATCGAGGATCTCGATGCGAGGATTCCAAGGGTGAAAACGGTTTGAAATTTTGACACACGGTTTAAAAGATAAAACGTTTTGAATGAATGAAACTACAAAAAGGGAAAAATTCCTAGGTTGCGACAAGTGATGCACATGCAATACGCCAGTACTAGGGAAAAGCCTAGCAGTGCGCCGGTTTTTGGCTAGCAGTAGCGCGGGTAACCGCGCTACTGATAAGGCGCTATAGCTAACGTACACAAGTAGCATGGGTTTACCAGCTCTACTGCTATACCTACTTAGCAGAAGTGCTGTTGAATGCACGTGCTACTGGTAGTTACTAGTAGCGTGCCTATACTCCGCTACTATTATTATTATTATGTATTCTATTTCTTTTTTATTTTATGTCGTATTCATACACTGTTATACAAGTTTTCATACAGTAGGAATTTAGAGATTGTTATTACATCATAATGAGTTATTGCATCATGTTGGAAATATGCCCTAGAGGCAATAATAAAATGGTTATTATTATATTTCCTTGTTCATGATAATTGTCTACTGTTCATGCTATAATTATATTGACCGGAAACCGTAATACATGCGTAAATACATAGACCACAACATGTCCCTAGTGAGCCTCTAGTTGACTAGCTCGTTGATCAACAGATGGTCTTGGTTTCCTAACCATGGACATTGGAGTCATTGATAACGGGATCACATCATTAGGAGAATGATGTGATGGACAAGACCCAATCCTAAGCATAGCACAAGATCGTGTAGTTTGTTTGCTAAAAGCTTTTCTAATGTCAAGTATCATTTCCTTAGACCATGAGATTGTGCAACTCCCGGATACCCTAGGAATGCTTTGGGTGTACCAAATGTCACAACGTAACTGGGTGGCTATAAAGGTACACTACAGATATCTCTGAAAGTGTCTGCTGGGTTGGCACGAATCGAGACTGGGATTTGTCACTCTGTATGACGGAGAGGTATCTCTGGGCCCACTCGGTAATACATCATCATAATGAGCTCAATGTGACTAAGTTGTTAGTCGCGGGATCATGCATTACGGAACGAGTAAAGTGACTTGCCAGTAACAAGATTGAACGAGGTATTGGGATACCGACGATCGAATCCCGGGCAAGTAATGTACCGATTGACAAAGGGAATTGTATACGGGATTGATTGAACCCCCGACATCGTGGTTCATCCGATGAGATCATCGTGGAACATGTGGGAGCCAACATGGGTATCCAGATCCCGCTGTTGGTTATTGGCCAGAGAGTAGTCTCGGTCATGTCTGCATGATTCCCGAACCCGTAGGGTCTACACACTTAAGGTTCGGTGACGCTTTGTTATGGGAATTAGTACCGAATGTTGTTCGGAGTCCCGGATGAGATCCCGGACGTAATGAGGAGTTCTGGAATGGTCCGGAGGTAAGATTTATATATGGGAAGTCCTATTATGGCCACCGAAAAATGTTCGGGATTTTTCGGTATTGTACCGAGAAGGTTCTAGAAGGTTCCGGAGTGGGGCCCACCTGCATGGGGGGACCCACATAAACGTGGGTAGTGGGGGCAAGGCCCCACACCCCTGGTCAAGGCGCAACAAGAACCCCCCTTAGAAGGAATAAGATCATATCCCGAAGGGATAAGATCAAGATCCCTAAAAAGGGGGGATAACAATTGGTGGGGAAGGGAAATGATGGGATTTCTTTCATCCCACCTTTTCCAATGCCCCAATGGACTTGGAGGGCAAGAAACCAGCCCCCTCCACCCCTATATATAGTGGGGAGGCGCATGGGAGCTGAATCCCTTGCCCCTGCCGCAGCCCTCCCCCTCTCCAACCCACCTCCTCCTGAGTAGTGCTTGGCGAAGCCCTGCCGGAGAAGTACAAGCTCCACCGCCACGCCGTTGTGCTGCCGGAGCTCTCCCTCAACTTCTCCTCTCCCCTTGCTGGATCAAGAAGGAGGAGACGTCCCCGGGCAGTACGTGTGTCGAACGCGGAGGCACCGTCCGTTCGGCGTTAGATCGAATATTCCGCGATTTGAATCGCCGCGAGTACGACTCCCTCATCCGCGTTCTAGTGACGCTTCCGCTTAGCGATCTTCAAAGGTATGAAGATGCTCATCCTCTCCCTCTCTTGTTGCTAGAATCTCCATAGATTGATCTTGGTGATGCATAGAAAATTTTGAATTATTGCTACGTTCCCCAACAGTGGCATCATGTGCTAGGTCTATTGCGTAGATTCTATGCACAAGTACAACACAAGTAGTTGTGGGTGTTGGTTTGTTCAATCTGCTTACCGTTACTAGTCCTATCTTGTTTCGGCGGTATTGTGGGATGAAGCGGCCCGGACCGACCTTACACGTATGCTTACGTGAGACAGGTTCCACTGACTGACATCCAGTTGTTGCATAAAGGTGGCTAGCGGGTGCCAGTCTCTCCCATTGTAGTCGGATCGGATTCGATGAAAAGGGTCCTTGTGAAGGGTAAATAGCAATTGGCATATCACCGTTGTGGCTTTTGTGTAGGTAAGAAACGTTCTTGCTAGAAACCCACAGCAGCCACGTAAAACATGCAACAACAATTAGAGGATGTCTAACTTGTTTTTGCAGGGTATGCTATGTGATGTGATATGGCCAAAAGAATGTGATGAATGATATGCGATGTATGAGATTGATCATGTTCTTGTAATAGGAATCACGACTTGCATGTCGATGAGCATGACAACCGGCAGCAGCCATAGGAGTTGTCTTAATTTATTGTATGACCTGCGTGTCAATGATAACGCCATGTAATTACTTTACTTTATTGCTAACTGTTAGCCATAGTAGTAGAAGTAATAGTTGGCGAGACAACTTCATGAAGACACGATGATGGAGATCATGATGATGAAGATCATGGTGTCATGCCGGTGACGAAGGTGATCATGCTGCACCTCGAAGATGATGATTAAAGGCGCAAAATGATATTGGCCATATCATGTCACTTTATGATTTGCATGTGATGTTTGTCATGTTTACATCTTATTTGCTTAAAATGACGGTAGCATAAATAAGATGATCCCTCATTAAAATTTCAAGAAAGTGTTCCCCCTAACTATGCACCGTTGCGAAAGTTCGTTGTTTCGAAGCACCACATGATGATCAGGTGTGATAGATTCTATCGTTCGCATACAATGGGTGTAAGCCAGATTTACACATGCAAAACACTTTGGTTGACTTGACGAGCCTAGCATGTACAGACATGGCCTCGGAACACAAGAGATCGAAAGGTCGAACATGAGTCGTACAGTAGATACGATCAACATGAAGATGCTCACCGATGATGACTAGTCCGTCTCACGTGATGATCGGACACGGCCTAGTTGACTCGGATCATGTATCACTTAGATGACTAGAAGGATGTCTATCTGAGTGGGAGTTCATTAACATAGTCTAAAATATCTTTGCAATATGTCTTGTAGATCAAATGGCCCACGCTAATGTTGCCCTCAACTTCAACGCGTTCCTAGAGAAAACCAAACTGAAAGACGATGGTAGCAACTATACGGCCTGGGTCCGAAACTTGAGGATCATCCTCATAGCTACCAAGAAAGCATATGTCCTAGAAGCACCGCTAGGTGAAGCACCCATTTTCCCAGCAACTCAAGACGTTATGAACGCCTGGCAGTTTGTAGTGATGATTACTCCCTGGTTTAGTGTGGCATGCTTTACAGCTTAGAACTAGGGCTCCAAAAGCGTTTTGAGCAGCACAGAGCATATGAGATGTTCCAAGAGCTGAAAATGGTTTTCCAAGCTCATGCCCGGGTCGAGAGATATGATGTCTCCGACAAGTTCTACAGTTGTAAGATGGAGGAGAACAGTTCTATCAGTGAGCACATACTCACTATGTCCGGGTTACACAATTGTTTGTCTCAGTTGGGAGTTAATCTCCCAGATGACTCGGTCATTGACAGGATCCTCCAGTCGCTCCCACCTAGCTACAAGAGCTTTGTGATGAACTACAATATGCAGGGGATGGAGAAGTCCATTCCTGAGCTTTATTCAATGCTGAAATCAGCGGAGGTGGAAATCAAAAAGGAACATCAAGTGTTGGTGGTGAATAAGACCACTAGTTTCAAGAAAGGCAAGGGTAAAAAGAACTTCAAGAAGGACGGCAAGGGAGTTGCCGCACCCGGTAAATCAGTTGCCGGGAAGAAGGCAAACAATGGACCCAAGCCCGAGACTCAGTACTTTTATTGCAAGTGAAATGGTCACTGGAAGCAGAACTGCCCCAAGTACTTAGCGGACAAGAAGGCTAGCAACACCAAAGGTATATGTGATATACATGTTATTGATGTGTACCTTACCAGTACTCGTAGTAGCTCTTGGGTATTTGATACCGGTGCGGTTGCTCATATTTGTAACTCAAAATAGGAGCTGCGGAATAAGCGGATACTGGCGAAGGACGAGGTGACGAGGCGCATCGGGAATGGTTCAAAGGTTGATGTGATTGCCATCGGCACGCTACCTCTACATTTACCTACGGGATTAGTTTTAAACCTCAATAATTGTTATTTAGTGCCAGCTTTGAGCATGCACATTGTATCTGGAGCTCGTTTAATGCGAGATGGCTACTCATTTAAATCCAAAAATAATGGTTGTTCTATTTATTTGAGAGATATGTTTTATGGTCATGCCCCACTGGTCAATGGTTTATTCTTATGGAATCTCGAACGTGATGTTACACATATTCGTAGTGTGCGTACCAAAAGATGTAAGGTTAATAATGATAGTCCCACATACTTGTGGCACTGCCGCCATTGTCACATTGGTGTCAAACGCATGAAGAAGCTCCATGCAGATGGACTTTTGGAGTCTCTTGATTATGAATCATTTGACACATGTTAACCATGCCTCATGGGTAAGATGACCAAGACTCTGTTCTCCGAAACAATGGAGCGAGCAACCAACTTGTTGGAAATCATACATATTGATGTGGGCGGTCCAATGAGCGTTGAGGCTCGCGGTGTCTATCATTATGTTCTCACCCTCACTGATGACTTAAGTAGATATGGGTATGTCTACTTAATGAAACACAAGTCTGAGACCTTTGAAAAGTTCAAGGAATTTCAGAGTGAGGTGGAGAATCAACGTGACAGGAAAATAAAGTTCTTATGATCAGATCATCGAGGAGAATATTTAAGTCACGAGTTTGGTACGTGATGGGGTTATGTACCTAGGGTAGGGTCATGGACCTGATCTAAGTACCTTACCCAAGGACACCCTTAGAAGAAGTCGCCTTCCAGTCGACCAACGAGGGACACACTCGACTGTCTTGAAGGACTCGATCACGAAGACTCACTCGACCACCAGAAGGTCAAGAGGCACTCTGCACTGCAACGGCCTGTAATCAAGTAGACTTTATGATAGTAAAGGCACTTTATGTGGGGCGTTACCAGTAACGCCCCAGACTTAACTCACCTTAAACCCTCTCCTACGTGGGCTGGCTGGGGTCCTGGCGCACTCTATATAAGCCACCCCCCTCCACAGGCAGAAGGGTTCGGCACCTTGTAACTCATATACTCATAATCCACTCAACCGCCTCCGGGCTCCGAGACGTAGGGCTGTTATTTCCTCCGAGAAGGGCCTGAACTCGTACATCCTTTGTGCTTACAACCTCTCCATAGCTAGGACCTTGCCTCTCCATACCTACCCCCCACTCTACTGTCAGGCTTAGAACCACGACAGTTGGCGCCCACCGTGGGGCAGGTGTTTTATCGATTTTGTGGAGAAGTTGCGATTCTTCCGAGTACTTTCATCATGGTGTCTGCTGGAGCTTTGGTCGGGGGTCAAGAGATCCGTCTCGGCACTCTCACCTTCTTCGCCGACGACTCCGCGTGGCTCCATGAGGCTCCGCTCGACGTTGATGCGCTCCCCGTCCGCGGTGCGATGCATTTTCGTGCATATGTCCGCGGCGTTCTGCTGCGGCAACCGTCGACCCAGTATCGGTCGGCTCCTCCATCGTCCACCCTCCCGGTATCCCGCCAGCGCAAGCGCTCGGGCCGGTCGAGGCTTCAGCGATGGGTGAGGCACTCGGTGGTTCGCCAATCGGCCACCACCCAAGTTGCGGCAATCGAGCCCGACGAATCTCTCTACGGCTTGTTCGATCTGTCGACTGGCTCCGTAGAGACTGCATCCGAGTACGGTAGCAGTGATCCAACGGCAGAAATCTTGATGGTCGACGGGCCCCACAGTCCCCCTGGCTTCGCTCGTGGTGGTGGAGCAGGTGACGGCGGCGACCCTACACGAGGCTACGAAGAGTACCAGCCCGAGCCTGCAAAGAGAGGAACTTCGCCGCAGGAACGAGGATCCCCTGCGTATTCCCATCGCAGGAGAAACCCCCGAGGCTCGTGCCTTGGAGGAGGCGCGTCTGGCCAATTTGGCCGAGCGCACTCGACTGGAGAACCTCCAGCGAGCACTCGACGAGCGCGCGCGGCAACGAGTTCCCGACACCAGTCGACGTCAACTCTTCCCGCCAACTCAGGTATATCGAACCCCAATTCAGAATTTAGCAGCTGCGACCCGTATAGCAGAGTCCATCCAGCCTTCGCAGTCGGAAGCTGGCAGAGGTTTGCTGCAGATCAGGGATCTGCTCCGGGCAGCAGGAGATCAGAATTCAGCCGTGTCTCAGTCACGCAACAGAATTCACAGTCGATCCGTCACTGTGAATACGGTTCAGTCGGCTCACAGCCCCAGATCGCCTCCGCGGCGTGAAGGGCGCGAGAATCGGCGAGATCAATATGGCGACAGACTCGACCGAGATGATAGACGTCGAGTGCCCAATTCCCCTCCGAGGGGTGGGTCTTACGCTCCTCGGCAGCCAGATGATAGGCGTCAGTACAGTACAGGGCGTAGGGTTCCAGTCGACCCAGAGAACCAGGCTTCGACGCGCGATCCATTATCGTGCAAGGATTGGTCGACCGGAACAGAGCCCACCGAGGTGGACTCGACAGAGATGTACTCACAAGCAGTCGAGTGCATGTTTCTGGTCCTGAATGCTTCAGTAGAGCTATCAGAACCACAGTTATCCCTCCCAATTTCAGGTTGGCAACATGAGTCAGCAAGTTCACTGGTGAGTCTAAGCCTGAAACCTGGCTTGAAGACTACCGAGTGGCAGTTCAGATTGGTGGTGGGAACGACGAGGTGGCCATGAAGCACTTGCCCCTCATGCTGGAAGGTTCTGCCAGGGCATGGTTGACTCAACTACCTCCTAGCGGCATTTACACTTGGGAAGATCTGTCCCGAGTGTTCATCAGAACGTTTGAAGGAACTTGCAAGTGACCAGCTGGATTGACAGAGTTGCAAGTCTGCATGCAGAAGGCTAATGAGACTCTCAGAGAGTATATTCAGAGGTGGATCACTTTGCACCACACTGTGGAGAATGTGTCTGATCATCAGGCAGTCTGCGCCTTCAAAGATGGCGTCAAGAACAGAGAACTGAGTTTGAAGTTTGGTCGAACCGGTGACATGACCTTGAGTCGGATGATGGAAATTGCTACCAAGTACGCCAACGGCGAAGAAGAAGACCGACTCCGAAGCGGCAAGCACAAGCCTAGTCAGTCGGAAAAAGGAAACACCAGTCGGAAACAGAAGCGGAAGGTTGAACCGGCAGCTCCTGGAGAGGCTCTGGCCGTGACTCAAGGAAAGTTTAAGGGGAAACCAAAAGGATCCTGGAACCCCAAGAAGGTAAAGGATAAAGAAGGGAACGACGTGATGGATATGCCATGTCACATTCACACGAAGAAAGACGAAGAGGGGAATATCATTTACCCGAAGCACACCACTCGCCAATGTCGACTCCTGATCCAGCAGTTTCAAGGAAAACAGTCTAAGGACAAGGAGAAGGAGTCGGACAAGGCCGAAGACAAGGAGGACAGTGAGGAAGGATATCCGCATATCAACTCCACTCTGATGATCTTTGCAGATGTGGAAAGCAGGAGTCGACTGAAAGTCATTAACCGAGAGGTGAACATGGTTGCCCCAGCGAAAGCAAATTATCTGAAATGGTCTCAAACACCCATCACATTCGACCAATCTGATCACCCGACTCATATTGCCACCCCTGGGAGGCAAGCTTTGGTGGTCGATCTAGTTGTCGAAGGCACTCGACTGACAAAGGTGCTGATGGATGGTGGAAGCGGGCTGAATTTGTTATATGCAGACACACTGAAAGGAATGGGCATTCCGATGTCCCGACTGAGCACTAGTAACATGAGCTTTCATGGGGTTATTCCAGGAAAGAAAGCCGAGTCACTCGGCCAAATAGCCCTGGACGTGGTGTTTGGGGATTCGAAACATTTTCGCAAAGAAAAGTTGACGTTTGAGGTCGTGGATTTTCAGAGTGCATATCATGCCATTTTGGGGAGACCAGCTTACGCACGGTTCATGGCTCGACCATGTTACGTGTACCTCAAATTGAGGATGCCCGGCCCCAAAGGAGTGATCACTGTCACCGTTGATAGGAAAAAGGCAGAAGAGTGCTTTCAGAAGGGCTCCAAGATTGCTGATTCCCAGGTGACAGCGGTCGAGTTCGAGGAATACAAGCAAAACGCAGATCCGAGTGACTTGCTGCGATCAAAGAAACCCGCCATAGAGTCTGCATTCCAATCGTCCGGTGAGACGAAGCCTGTCCACATTCACCCGACCGACCCCGATGCAGCTCCGACCCGCATCTCCACAACACTCGACCCAAAATAGGAAGAAGCGCTCATCCAGTTCCTCCGTGAGAACTGGGACATTTTTGCATGGAAGCCCGCTGACATGCCAGGTGTTCCCAGGGGACTGGCTGAGCATCGCCTAAGAGTCGACTCATCTGCAAAACCAGTCAAAGAGCATCTTCGGCGGTCCGCCGTCCAGAAGAGAAAAGCAATTGGCGAAGAAGTGGCTCGACTGTTGGCGGCAGGATTTATCCGAGAGATATACCACTCCGAGTGGCTCGCTAATGTCGTCATGGTCCCTAAGAAGGACAAGTCGCTCCGAATGTGCATTGATTTCAAGCACATCAACCGGGCCTGCCCAAAAGATCATTTTCCTCTCCCTCGCATAGATCAAATTGTTGACTCGACCGCGGGATGCGAGAGGCTATCCTTTTTAGATGCCTACTCCGGGTACCACCAGATCCGTCTGTACGGACCCGATGAGGTAAAAACAGCTTTCATCACTCCATTCGGGTGCTTCTGCTATATCACCATGCCATTTGGCTTCAAGAATGCCGGAGCCACATTTATGCGAATGATTCAGAAGTGTCTACTCACTCAAATCAGTCGGAATGTGGAAGCATATATGGATGATATTGTTGTCAAATCACGAAAAGGTTCCGACCTGCTCGCTGATCTCGCCGAAACATTTGCCAACCTCAGAAGATATGATATCAAGCTCAATCCATCAAAGTGCACATTTGGAGTTCCTGGTGGCAAGTTACTCGGTTTTCTCGTTTCCGAACGGGGAATCGACGCTAACCCAGAAAAGATTGGCACTATTCTCCGAATGAAACGCCCTGTGTGAGTGCACGATGTCCAGAAGCTTACTGGATGCTTGGCCGCATTAAGTCGATTCATCTCACGACTCGGTGAAAAGGCATTGCCTCTTTACCGACTGATGAAGAAGACAGACAAGTTCGAGTGGACTCCAGAAGCTGATGCAGCGTTTGCCGAGCTCAAAACTCTGCTCTCCACCCAGCCGGTGCTTGCTGCTCCAATCAGCAAAGAGCCTCTGTTGCTCTATATCGCAGCCACAGGACAAGTCGTCAGTACTGTGCTAACGGTCGAGCGGGAAGAAGAAGGAAAAGCTCTCAAAGTTCAGCGCCCAGTGTATTATTTGTCTGAAGTCTTGACTCCATCCAAGCAGAGATATCCTCATTATCAGAAGCTTGTGTATGGAATATACATGACCACAAAGAAGGTTGCTCATTATTTCTCTGATCATTCCATCACAGTCGTCAGCGACGCTCCACTATCAGAGATTTTGCACAACAGAGATGCAACTGGTCGAGTGGCCAAATGGGCGATTGAACTTCTTCCCCTTGATATCAAGTTTGAGGTAAAGAAAGCCATTAAGTCCCAGGCAATAGCAGATTTCCTCGCCGAGTGGATTGAACAGCAGCAGCCGACTGAAGTTCACTCGGAGCATTGGACCATGTTTTTTGATGGCTCTGAGATGTTGAATGGTTCCGGTGCTGGGGTTGTCCTGGTTTCCCCCAGAGGAGATAAGCTCAGATATGTGCTCCAGATTCACTTCGATTCCTCCAACAATGAGGCAGAATATGAGGCCCTCTTATATGGGTTGCGCATGGCCATTTCACTCGGCGTCCATCGCCTGATGGTCTATGGCGACTCGGATTTAGTGGTCAATCAGGTGATGAAAGAGTGGGACGTGAGAAGCCCGGCCATGACTGGATACTGCAGTGCAGTGAGGAAGCTGGAAAAGAAGTTCGAGGGGTTGGAGCTCCATCATATACCCCGACTGAAAAATCAAGCAGCTGATGATCTAGCAAAGATAGGTTCCAAGAGAGAAGCCATTCCGAGTGGTGTGTTCTTGGAGCATATACACACTCCGTCAGTCAAAGAAGATCCTTTCACCGAAGAAACTCCACAACCCAAGAGTGCCACAGATCCGACTGACGTTGAAGTCCCAGCGGTAGTCGACTTGATCATGGAGGTTTTGGTGGTCATTCCCGACTGGACAGTTCCGTATGTCGCATATATCCTGAGAAAAGAGCTTCCGGAGGATGAGGAAGAGGCTCGACAAATCGTCCGTCGATCTAAGGCCTTTACCGTAATCAAAGGACAATTATACAGAGAAAGCGCGACTGGAGTTGGTCAGAAGTGCATAACACCGGAAGAAGGTCGACTCATCCTCAATGATATTCACTCGGGGACCTATGGTCATCATGCGTCCTCTCGAACCATCGTGGCAAAAGCATACCGAGCCGGATTTTACTGGCCAAAGGCGAATGAAATGGCAAAAGAGATAGTGGATAAGTGCGAGGGATGTCAGTTCTACTCAAATATGCGCACAAGCCTGCGTCAGCTCTTAAGACCATCCCACTCGTCTGGCCTTTCGCGGTATGGGGACTGGACATGGTCGGTCCTTTGAGAACAGGACGAAGTGGCTTCACGCATGTACTGGTGGCAGTCGACAAGTTCACCAAGTGGATCGAGGCTAAACCAATCAAGAGCCTTGACACCGGTACTGTTGTTAGCTTCATCAGGGAACTAATATTCAGATATGGAGTTCCGCACAGCATCATTACGGATAATGGGTCGAACTTTGACTCAGAGGAATTCAGAGATTTCTGCAACTCCCAAGGCACACGGGTCAATTACGCTTCAGTCGCCCATCCGCAGTCGAATGGACAAGCAGAGCGAGCTAATGGACTGATTCTTAAGGGATTGAAGCCTCGACTGATGCGTGATCTCAAACACGCGGCTGGAGCCTGGGTAGACGAACTTCCCTCAGTGCTTTGGGGGCTGCGGACCACACCTAATCGGTCGACCGGAAGAACTCCATTCTTCTTGGTCTACGGAGCTGAAGCAGTCTTGCCGAGTGATCTTCTCCACAATGCTCCTCGAGTTGAAATCTACAACGAAGCAGAGGCTGAACAGGCGCGGCAGGACGCAGTCGACCTTTTAGAAGAAGAAAGGGAGATGGCTCTGATCCGCTCGACCATCTACCAACAAGATTTGCGTCGTTTCCACGCCAGAAATGTGAGAGGTCGAGCCTTCCAGGAAGGGGATTTAGTTCTCCGAGTGGATCAGCACAAACCACACAAGCTTGCTCCTTCTTGGGAAGGCCCCTTCATCGTCACCAAGGTTCTCCACAACGGGGCGTACCGTCTTTACAACGTCGAGCATAATATCGACGAGCCCCGAGCTTGGAACGCGGAACTACTCCGCCCACTTTACACTTAAGTTTTATCACTCGGATGAGTTGCAATAAAGTACTTCTGTAGTTCATGGACCTCAAAATAATAGTGTCATAGTTCCTCCATAATATCTGTCACTTTTTATTTTTGTCCAATAAAATTCCCCTCAGTGGGTGACTTAGCTGCGAATCCGTTTCGCCTAAGTTTGTAAAAATCCTACCGAGTGGTGAGCCAGACTCCCACTCGGAGGCTTAGCTGCGAATCCATTTCGCCTAAGTTATCAAAATCCTACTGAGTGGTAAGCCAGCCTTCCACTCGGAGGCTTAGCTGCAGCCCTGTGCTCGCCTAAGTTATAAAAATCCTACCGAGTGAAGAACAACCCTCTCACTCGGGGGCTTAGCTGCAGTCCAAGCACTCTCCTAAGTTATCAAAATCCTACCGAGTGTAGAGCAACCCTCTCACTCGGGGGCTTAGCTGCAGTCCAAGCACTCGCCTAAGTTATCAAAATCCTACCGAGTGTAGAGCAACCCTCTCACTGGGGGGCTTAGCTGCAGTCGAAGCACTCGCCTAAGTTATAAAAATCCTACCG
>NC_041383.1:15090740-15145188 GCF_002162155.2 Triticum dicoccoides
TGAAGAGCAACCCTCTCACTCAGGGGCTTAGCTGCAGTCCAAGCACTCGCCTAAGTTATCAAAATCCTACCGGGTGTAGAGCAACCCTCTCACTCGGGGGCTTAGCTGCAGTCGAAGCACTCGCCTAAGTTATCAAAATCCTGCCGAGTGAAGAGTAAACCTCTCACTCGGGGGCTTAGCTGCAGCCCAGTGCTCGCCTAAGTGGACTGAAGAATAAGTCGATCGCAGTAAAGGCGCCTTGCTTTGAACCTGCAAAAGACATTTCGAGCCAAAGGCAATCATATTCAAGCACCAAATTCAAGTTTGAATCGATATCTAAAGGAATCGAGAGTGCTCAGGCGTTAAGCCTGTTAAGGTTTATCAGTTACAATTCCACTCGGCATACCGAGGCAAATTTAAAGCGTCGAGCCAGAAGAAGTTTTTTACCCCTCCTGTGGAGGGCTGGAAGGAGCAACGAATTCATCAAGGTCAATTCCGTCGGCGATCCGAGTGGCAGCTGCAAGGAAAGTTTCCATAAAGGACCTGAAGTCGTGCTTCTTGGTATTGGCCACCCGAAGGGCCGCCAGCTTCTCTTCTCGCGCATCTTTACAGTGGACTCGGGCCAGACACAGAGCAACATCTGCACCACACCGAGCCGAGGACTTCTTCCATTCCTGCACTCGACCAGGGATCGTGTTCAACCGGGCCATCAGCGACTCAAGGTCATTCTGAAGTGTCTCCTCAGGCCAAAGCGTCGAGTCGATGCGAGATGTGGCGGCCTTCAGCCTTGCGAGATAGTCCACGACAGCTGCGACACGAGACTCCAGTCGGAAAACATCCATGGCAACTTCGTTGTTCACCGGAGAATTGACGGGGTCGAGGTTTGGCTCCAGCCGGCTAGTTTCTTCTTCAAAGTTTTGACAGAATTCTGCAAGGATGATCACTAAGTCAAGGGGATGGTCGAATGGAAAAACCACAATTGGAAATGTTTGCCAAGCATAGAGGTTTACCTTCAAGCATAAGAAACAGCTTCTTGGCAAGACTACTCAGGAAGGCCTCCAGATCAGTTTTCTTCCCAGTCAATTCGCTGACTTGGTCGGTCAGGGCAGCTTTATCAGTTTTTAGTCGACTGATCTCCTTGTTGGCGATCCCAAGAGCAGCTTTCAGATTGGTATTGTCTTGTTCAAGCTTGGTGACTGAAGCTAACTTCTCGTCAGCAAGCTTGATCTTCTCAGCTAGTTCAAGGTCTTTCTTCTGTTGGGCCTCCATTACCTTACCTGCAAGTTACAGCAAGATCAGATTTTGAAACAAGCAAGGGGAAAGCAGTCGTCAGGGTCTCACCAAACATACCTTCGGTCTCCTCCTTTGCCTTTGTCAGCTTCTCCTGAACCAGCTTCAGGCTCAGCTCGAGTTGAGTATGCTTGTGTTCCAGCTCAGAGTAGCGAGTCACAAGATCACAAGAGTTCTGCGAAGAACCAATCGACTAAATGTCAAATATAATTCACTTCCGAGTGAAAAAGGAAAAACACACGTTTCTAAGACTACAGCCGAATACAAGCATTCGACCGTAGTCTCGGGGACTACACCCAGTGGGTGCACTCAGTGTGCCCCCACTAATCCTGTTGAAGACAAAGTCGACCAGTCGACCTCAAAAAAAAAGAGCGAGATGCATTCTCTAAGACTGTGATCAACTGCAAGCAGTCGACCACAGTCTCGAGGACTACACCTAGTGGGTGCACTCAGCGTGCCCCCACCGGTTTGTGAAATCCAGTCGACATAGTCGACTGACAGAAAAATTGACATCATAAAGCCTAAGGCCGACTGCCAGCAGTCGACCTTAGCCTTGGGGACTACACCCAGTGGGTGCACTCAGCGTGCCCCCACCGGTTTGTGAAACCCAGTCGACATAGTCGACTGACAGAAAAATTGACATCATAAAGCCTAAGGCCGACTGCCAGCAGTCGACCTTAGCCTTGGGGACTACACCCAGCGGGTGCACTCAGCGTGCCCCCGCTAACACGGAGTTTATTCGACACACCCAGTGGGTGACTACTATAAATTCCGGAAAAGAAAAGTTTTTGGTAGCATATCCAACAGAACAAACAGTGGTCGACTGACCTGGACATTGCTTTGGAGGGCAGAACTGGCGTCATAAGCCGCCTGGCTCGCATCCCGGATGGTCTTCAGCCGCTCCATCATGATTCCCGCTTGGCATATCGCCTCCTTCGCTGCGCCAGCTTGGTCCTCTGGGACGTGGTGCATCGTGAAGAGGGAGGGCTGCTGAGCACTCGTCAATGGATCTGCGAAGGACACCGTGTGTCGAGTGGTGTTCTCTTCCTCCACAGTCAGAATCTCAGGCGCCGTCACATCCTGAGGCACCTTACTGGCGGACGCTTTCCGACTCCTCCTGCGCTTCAGCGGCTCTTCATCCTCATCATCATCAGGGAGATTGATAACAGTATTGGGTGGAGCTACAGAGAAAAATCAGGATCAGAGATCGCGAGTCAGTCGACTAAGAACGGCGTTAAGAATACAGTACCTGGGTTCGAAGTTGCTGCGTCCTCCATCTCGTGGTCATCAGCCCGGGCCGAGGTTTCAGAAGTGGCAGCACTGCAACTCCGTAGGATCAGTCGACTAACTTCAGCGTCGACCAGAGACAAAGTTCACACAAAATAAGAAAATATGAGCAGCACGGTTACCCTGATATGGTGGGGATGGACACCTTCATCTTCGGCAGGAGCTTGATCGGCTTCGACGAGGCCGCCCTGGGCTGCTTCGGCGCCTTTTCAGTCGGCACCGGAGAGGTGGTCCGAGGGCGCTTGGTCGACTGAGTGGCGGTCGCAACCCCCTTACCACATTCGGTCGAAGGGTCGTGGACAAGCTTCGACCGCCTTTCTGAGCGCGGTGGTACGACCTCCTCCTCCTCTTCTTCCTCGTCCTCGACGTCATCTTCATCACCGTCATCATCATCATCGTCGTCATCATCCTCTGCAACATCCGAGTCCCATTCCTCCTCTTCCTGGCTCTCGCCCCCGCTCGCCTCGCCCTCCTCAGTCGAAGCTTGTGCCCCATTGGGCATCGAGTACAGCTCGGTGAGAGCCTAGCAGATGTCCAGACAAGGATCAGTCGACCAGTCGGCAGGGTAAACAGAAATGAATGCGACAAGAGCGCAGTGGAGAGCAGGGCAAGTGTACCTTGTTTGGGTCGCTGTTGTGGTCGAGTGGAGGAATCCTTCTGGCTCCGCATGGGTTATCCTTGTTTCCGATAACGGCTACCATCCATCTTTCCAGAGTGACGTCGTCGACTGCTTCTGGATGGACTCTAGTCTCGTCTTCGGTCCCACGGTACAACCACATGCAGTGGCTCCGGAACTGAAGGGGCTGGATGCGATGCCTGAGGAAGACCTCCAGGAGGTCCATGCCCGTCACTCCCTCCCGAACCAACTGCACCACGCGCTCCATCAACATCTTCACGTCAGCTTTCTCCTCCGAAATCAGCTTCAGAGGGGAGGGCTTGTTCACTCGGTCCATGGTAAACGGAGGGAGTCCACTCAACTGCCCTGGCGTCGACTGGACCTGGCAGTAGAACCAAGTCGACTGCCAGCCTCTAACGGACTCGGGAAAGGTCATGGGCGGGAAGGTGCTCTTATTCCTCACCTGGATCCCCAGACCCCCACACATTTGGACGACTCGGGTTCTCTCATCACCTGGGCTCGCCTTCTTCACGGTCTGAGATCGACACGTGAATATATGCTTGAACAAACCCCAGTGCGGTCGACAGCCCAGGAAACCCTCACACATGGACACGAACGCGGCAAGATAGGCAATAGAGTTTGGGGTAAAGTGGTGGAGCTGCGCCCCAAAGAAATTCAAGAAGCCACGGAAGAAAACACTCGGCGGCAAGGAAAATCCACGATCAACATGGGTGGCCAAGAGCACACACTCACCCTCTTCTGGCTGGGGCTGCCACTCCTTCCCCGGAAGCCTCGCAGCTCCATGAGGAATTAAGCCCTCGTTGGCCATGTCGAGGAGGTCATTCTCGGTGATGGTCGACTGGATCCAGTCTCCTTGGACCCAGCCCTTCGGCAGGCGGGATCTGGACGAGGACCCTCCGCGGCTGGTGGATCTCCCCTTTGCCTTCTCCGATGCCGACGCCTTCTTCGCACGCTCCAGCGCCGCCGTCTTCTCCTTGGCCATGGTTGCCGACGAGATGCGCAAAGGGAAGTGGTGCGGGGGCGAGAGCGAGCACGCTGGGCGGGGAAGAAGGAAGCAGAGAGAGAGAGAGAATGACTGAGGCGCAGTACAGAAATCTTCGCCGGGCGCATTTATAAGGTCCCTTCCGAGTGGATGACAGGTGGGCCCGGTCGATCTAATCATATCAGGAACAGTTATGCAGACGGGATACGTGGCGAAAAAGGCGGCGCGGACATCGAGGCGTCTATGTCCCGTCCCATCCGAACGCCGCGGGCCGTCCCGCTTCGCGCGCGTTCCCAAATTTCGCATCCCGCAGAATCCGCGAACGGCAGATCAGTCTGTCAGACACGGGGTTTCCGGCGATCCGTCGCTCGGAGATCGTCGAAACCCGAAAGATCACTCGACGCAAGAATAGAATGGATCGAATCGACTGAAGACAAGTTGTTCACTGTCGACGAAGAGATTCTTTGGTCCAGGACAACGCACGACCAGAGCACAAAGGTTAATCGGAAACGACATCAACTCCTTCCTCACTCGAAGCCTCAATCCATTCGGGGGCTAATGATGGGGTTATGTACCTAGGGTAGGGTCATGGACCTGATCTAAGTACCTTACCCAAGGACACCCTTAGAAGAAGTCGCCTTCCAGTCGACCAACGAGGGACACACTCGACTGTCTTGAAGGACTCGACCACGAAGACTCACTCGACCACCAGAAGGTCAAGAGGCACTCTGCACTGCAACGGCCTGTAATCAAGTAGACTTTATGATAGTAAAGGCACTTTATGTGGGGCGTTACCAGTAACGCCCCAGACTTAACTCACCTTAAAACCTCTCCTACGTGGGCTGGCTGGGGTCCTGGCGCACTCTATATAAGCCACCCCCCTCCACAGGCAGAAGGGTTCGGCACCTTGTAACTCATATACTCATAATCCACTCGACCGCCTCCGGGCTCCGAGACGTAGGGCTGTTACTTCCTCCGAGAAGGGCCTGAACTCGTACATCCTTTGTGCTTACAACCTCTCCATAGCTAGGACCTTGCCTCTCCATACCTACCCCCCACTCTACTGTCAGGCTTAGAACCACGACAGTACGCACTTAAGGAAATGTGGAATAATTTCACAACTCACACCGCCTGGAACACCTCAGCGTAACGGTGTGTTCGAACGTCGTAATCGCACTCTATTGGATATGGTGCGATCTATGATGTCTCTTATTGATTTACCGCTATCATTTTGGGGATATGCTTTAGAGACAGCCACATTCACTTTAAATAGGGCACTGTCTAAATCCGTTGAGACGACACCTGATAACCCACAAGTGTAGGGGATCACAACAGTTTTCGATAAGTAAGAGTGTCGAACCCAATGAGGAGCTAAAGGTAGAATAAATATTCCCTGAAGTTCTATCGACCACCGATACAACTCTACGCACGCTTGACGTTCGCTTTACCTAGAGCAAGTATGAAACTAGAAGTACTTTGTAGGAGTGATAGGAAAGGTTTGCAAGAAAATAAAGAGCACGTAAACATAAACTAGGGGCTGATTAGAAGCAATAAAGTAAATATAGCGAGTGTGGAAAAGTGGTGGTAGGAGTTGTGAAATTGTCCCTAAGCAATTGACTATGTTACTAGACCGATAATCACTATTGCAATTCTATTTGAGGGAGAGGCATAAGCTAACATACTTTCTCTACTTGGATCATATGCACTTATGATTGGAACTCTAGCAAGCATCCGCAACTACTAAAGATTCATTAAGGTAAAACCCAACCATAGCATTAAAGTATCAAGTCCTCTTTATCCCATACGCAACAACCTACTTACTCGGGTTTGTGTTTCAGTCACTCACGCAACCCACTATAAGCAAATCATGAACACATTGCAACACCCTACAGCGGTAATCCCTCACGCTTGCGCGGCATGGATGGCACCATAGGACAGCACTAATAATAAAATATGCAACTCAAACTAATCATAGCAATTCATCAATCACCGACAGGACAACGGAAATCTACTCAGACATCATAGGATGGCAACACATATTTGGATAATAATATGAAGCATAAAGCACCATGTTCAAGTAGAGGGTACAGCGGGTTGCGGGAGAGTGCACCGCTGGATATAGAAGGGGGAACGTGATGGAGATGTTGGTGAAGATGAAGGCGGTGTTGGTGAAGATCGCGGTGATGATGATGGCCCCCGGCAGCGCTCCGGCGCCACCGGAAGCAAGGGGAAGAGAGCCCCCCTTCTTCTTCTTCTTCCTTGACCTCCTCCCTAGATGGGAGAAGGGTTTCCCCTCTGGTCCTTGGCTCCCATGGCTTGGGAGGGGCGAGAGCCCCTCCGAGATTGGATCTATCTCTCTGTTTCTGCGTTGCCAGATTCTATCCCTTCACCGTTTCTTTAATATCTTGAGATCCGTAACTCCGATTGGGGTGAATCTTTCCCCCATATTTTTCTCGTAAAATTAGCTTTCCTGTTGCAAAAGAAGGGCATCAACCGCCTTACGGGTGGCCCACGAGAGGCCAGGGCGCGCCTGCCTCCCTGGGGCGCGCCCCCCTATCTCGTGGCCACCTCGGACACCGTTTCGCGTTGATTCTTTCTTCGAAAAATCCCAAATATTCCAAATAATTCTCCATCCGTTTTTATCCCGTTTGGACTCCGTTTGATATTGGTTTTCTTTGAAACATCAAACATGCAACAAACAGGAACTGACACTGGGCACTGGATCAATATGTTAGTCCCAAAAAATAGTATAAAAAGTTGCCAAAAGTATACGAAAGTTGAAGAATATTGGCATGGAACAATCAAAAATTATAGATACGACGGAGACGTATCAGCATCCCCAAGCTTAATTCCTGCTCGTCCTCGAGTAGGTAAATGATAAAAAAGATAATTTTTGATGTGGAATGCTACCTAGCATTATCTTGATCATATGTCTAATCATGGCATGAATATTAAGACACTAGTGATTCAAAGCAACAGTCTATCATTTGACATAAAAAACAATAATACTTCGAGCGTACCAATACAGCAATCATGTCTTTTCAAAACAACAAGGCCAAAGCAAGCTTATCCCTACAAAATCATACAGTTTGGCCATGCTTCATTTTCGTCACACAAAATGCTCCCATCATGCACAACCCCGATAACGAGCCGAGAAATTGGTTCATACTTTTTAACGCGCTTCAGCTTTTTCAACCCTCACGCAATACATGAGCGCAAGCCATGGACATAGCACTATAGGTGGAATAGAATATAATGATGGAGGTTATGTGGAGAAGACAAAAAGGGAGAAAGTCTCACATCGATGCGGCTAATCAACGAGCTATGGAGATGCCCATCAATTGATGTCAATGCGAGGAGTAGGGATTGCCATGCAACGGATGCACTAAGAGCTATAAGTGTATGAAAGCTCAAACTGAAAACTAAGTGGGTGTGCATCCAACTTGCTTGCTCATGAAGACCTAGGGCATTTGAGGAAGCCCATCGTTAGAATATACAAGCCAAGTCTATAATGAAAATTCCCACTAGTATATGAAAGTGACAACATAAGAGACTCTCTATATGAAGAACATGGTGCTACTTTGAAGCACAAGTGTGGAAAAAGGATAGTAGCATTGCCCCTTTTCTTTTTTTTCTTTTTTTCTTTTCGGTGGGCTTCTTTGGCCCCCTTCTTTATTTAGGCTTCTTTGGCCTTTCCTTTTTTTTCTTTTTTTTTTACTTTTTTTTCTGGGGCAATGCTCTATAATGATGATCATCACACTTTTATTTACTTACAACTCGATACTAGAACAAAGATATGACTCTATATGAATGCCTCCGGCGGTGTACCGGGATGTGCAATGATCTAGCGTAGCAATGACATCAAAAAACGGACAAGCCATGAAAACATCATGCTAGCTATCTTACGATCATGCAAAGCAATATGACAATAAATGCTCAAGTCATGTATATGATGATGATGGAAGTTGCATGGCAATATATCTCGGAATGGCTATGGAAATGCCATGATAGGTAGGTATGGTGGCTGTTTTGAGGAAGATATAATGAGGCTTATGTGTGATAGAGCGTATCGTATCACGGGGTTTGGATGCACCGGCGAAGTTTGCACCAACTCTCGAGGTGAGAAAGGGCAATGCACGGTACCGAAGAGGCTAGCAATGATGGAAAGGTAAAAGTGCGTATAATCCATGGACTCACATTAGTCATAAAGAACTCATATACTTATTGCAAAAGTTTATTAGCCCTCGAAGCAAAGTACTACTATGCATGCCCCTAGGGGGATAGATTGGTAGGAAAAGACCATCGCTCGTCCCCGACTGCCACTCAGAAGGAAGACAATCAAAGAAACACCCCATGCTTCAATTTTTTCACACAACGGTTACCATACGTGCATGCTACGGGACTTCCAAACCTCAACACAAGTGTCTCTACAATACAGAACCACCCACTAGCATGACTCTAATATCACCATCTTTATATCGCAAAACTACTGCAAGAATCAAACATATCATATTCAGCGATCTACAAGTTTATGTAGGATTTTATGACTACCCATGTGAATGACCAATTCCCGTCATCTCTCTAAATATATATAAGTGAAGCAAGAGAGTTTAATTCTTTCTACAAAAGATATGCCCACGCTCTAACAAATATAAGTGAAGCAAAAGAGCATTCTACAAATGGCGGTTTTCTATGTGAAGAGAAACAGGCAATCCAAACTTCAAATGATATAAGTGAAGCACATGAAGCATTCTATAAAGCCATACTCAAAAGATATAAGTGAAGTGCAAAGAGCATTCTACAAATCAACCAAGGACTATCTCATACCAGCATGGTGCATAAAAGAAAAATGAAAACTAAATGCAAAAGACGCTCCAAGACTTGCACATAATGCATAAACGAAACGAATTCGAAAACATACCGATACTTGTTGAAGAAAGAGGGGATGCCTTCTGGGGCATCCCCAAGCTTAGACGCTTGAGTCTCCTTTGAATATTTACTTGGGGTGCCTTGGACATCCCCAAGATTGATCTCGTGCCTCTCTTCCTTTTCCTCACATCGAAACCTCCTCGATTAGACACTTCATCCACACAAAACTTCAACAGAAAATTCGGTAAGATCCGTTAGTATAATAAAGAAAATCACTACTCTAAGTACTGTAGTAAACCAATTCATGCTTTGTATTTGCATTGTGTCTACTGTACTATAAATTTTTCATGGCTTAATCCACTGATATAAATTGATAGATTCATCAAAATAAGCAAACTATGCATCAAAAACAGAATCTGTCAAAAACAGAACAGTCTGTAGCAATCTGAACATTCACGATACTTCTGGTTCCCCAACAATTCTACCCAAATTAGGAAAAATAAACAAGTTGTACAGCAAGATAGTGCAAAAGGAATCAGAACCATTTGACGTCCCAGTTAAAAATGTAAAATCGAGCACTACAGCCAAAGTTTCTGTCCTGCACCGTACAAACCAACAAGCATTGTAAACATCCTAAAGGCAAACCTTGGCACATTATTTTTATAATACAATGGAATTATACAAGGGGATAATTATTTTTTATGAAAAGTTTCTGTAATCAAGATTCACAAAGTTTCCGTGAGCATGAACAAAGTTCAAGGCTAGCTCCCACTTCAACAATGCTTGTCTCTCTCACTTTCACTTTTCTTTTTGAAAAGTTTTTAGGTTCCCCTCTTTATTTTTTTGTTTTTAAACTATATAAAAGCACTCAACAGAAATAAATGACTCTTACATGAATCTCTAAAACTTCCGGGTTGTCTCCCTGGCAGCGCTTTCTTTAAAGCCATTAAGCTAGGCATATAGTTCTCAAGTAAATGATCCACCCGGATCCCAAGGTATATCAAAGCCAATTTTAATTAACAATGATTTGTAATTTAGTAGTGAGCACAAAGTAACATACATCATGCAACAACAAAGTCTAACTCTCTTCCTATGCATCGGCATGTCATAAAAGAACAATTCATGCACACCAAGTAAAGGCCAATGCATAGAATAAGCAGTTTCTTGCAATTCTATGGTGTTGGAAACATAAATAGGCGGAGATGTAGTTCCTCTCTCATAATAATTGAAAGTAGGAGCAGCAAGCACATGCATATTATATTCATCAAAATCATCATGTGCAACGGTAAAAGGCAACCCATCAATATAATCCTTAATAAGCACAAACTTCTCCGATATAGTGTAGTTGGGAGAATTCAAAAAGATAATAGGACTATCGTGCGTGGGTGCAATAGCAACAATTTCATGTTTAACATGAGGAAATATAGCAAGTTCATCTCCATCAGCATAATTCATATTGGCATCTTGGCCACAAGCATAGCAAGCATCATCAAAAAGGGATATTTCAAACAAATTCAAGGGATCATAGCAATCATCCTTCGGTAAGCACGAAGGGGAATTAAATAATGTATGAGTTGGAGGGTTTCTCTCATTGGAAGGTGGGCACGGGTAGCTAATCCGCTCTTCCTCCTTTTGTTCTTCGCTCTCCTCATCATCTTTTTCATCCAATGAGCTCACAGTTTCATCAATTTCTTCTTCCATAGCTTCCTGCAAAATATTAGTCTCTTCTTGGACAACGGAGAATTTCTTCATAAAAGCATTAATATAGTAATTGTATTCATAATTTTCATAGCAATATCTAAGTATAGCTAAATTTTCAGGTCTATAAACTGAATCATCAAAATCATCAAAAGCTTTAAACATAGCTCATAAGCACCCATAAAAGCTGAAAGTGCGTTATATCGACTAGAGGGGGGGTGAATAGGCGATTTTTATGAATTCTTCACTGAGGAATTTGCCGGTGAGGAAATTCCTTAGCGAAGAACTACTTGCTGCGGAATAAGTACTCAGAAGTAAGCATAGAAGAATACAGGCATGGTCATCATGATGAAATGAAGACAAGCACAGAGTACAGAAAGCGTAATCACAGGATAACACAAGATGAAGACAAACAGACTGAAGAAATTGAACTGAGGAAATTGAGAAAGTCTTCAGTCAAAGTCTTCAAACACAGATATGAACAACAGTTAACACAGTAATGAGGAAATGAATGGGTTGAGGAAATGGAACAAGTTAGGTTGGTGAAGACAATGATTTGGTAGACCAGTTCCAACTGCTGTCTCAGTTGTACGTCTGGTTGGAGCGGCTGAGTATTTAAACTCGAGGACACACAGTCCCGGACACCCAGTCTCTGAGCACGCAGCTCAGGACACCAAGTCCTCACCGTATTCTCCTTGAACTAAGGTCACACAGACCCCGTCCAATCACTCGTGGTAAGTCTTCAGACGACTTCCAAACCTTCACAGACTTGGTCACTCGGCGATCCACAATTCCTCTTGGATGCTCTAGACCATGATGCCTAACCGTCTGGAAGAAGCACAGTCTTCAAAGGTAACAAGCGTCGAATCCACGCAGGATCAATCTCTTCAGTGATGCTCAATCACTTTGGGTTTGTAGGGGTTTGGTTTTTGGGTTTTCCTCACTTGATGATTTTCGCTCAAAGTCCTCGGAGGATGGGTTGCTCTCAAATGACAAGTGTCAAGTTCTCTCGGAGCAGCCAACCAGCTAGTGGTTGTAGGGGGCGGCTATTTATAGCCTAGGGAGCAGCCAGACATGATAAGACATAAATGCCCTTCAATGATATGACCGTTAGGTGGATAAGATATTTTGGTATAGCTGGCGCGTAGCACAGCAACGGTCGGAAATTTGACTCTCAATTTCTTCAGGGCTATCATGTTCCTCACTGTGTAGGCAATCCGCACTCGCGAATTCCTAACTCCTCAGTCAGAACAAATTCCTCAGCGACCAGAAGAACTTCGTCTCTGTCACTGAAGAAATTGACTGAACTGTATGAGATTTCCAAAGGCTTCACTCGAAGGGATTGGTATGTGTAGGATTTTGAGTTGAGCATCACATGGAAATTTTTCCTTAGTATTTCCTCGACCCCCTTTAACAGTACGGTGTTTCCTATGACTCAAGAAAGAGAAAACGAAACTATGAAAACAAAAGTCTTCGCGCTTCATGTTCCTCAAATGAATACCAAGTCTTCAAGGTCACACCAATTTCTTCACTTTCAAAGTCTTCAGAAAGTCTTCAGAATATCAAAGTCTTCAGTCGAAGAACTTCATTTTTAGGGGTCGACTTTCTCTGTAAATATCAAACTCCTCATAGACTTATAGATCTATGTACACTCATAAACACATTAGTCCCTTAACCTATAAGTCTTCAATACACCAAAATCACTAAGGGGCACTAGATGCACTTACAATCTCCCCCTTTTTGGTGATTGATGACAATATAGGTTAAGTTTTCAACGGGGATAAACATATGAAGTGTAAATACTGATTTTGAGGAATTTGATTGCAAGATATAGAAGAACTCCCCCTGAAGATGTGCATAGTGAGGAATTTTGCTTTTGAGGCAATGCACAATTGAAGATTTGAATCATGGAGATCTCCCCCTATATCTTGTAATTCATACACGCATTTGATATATAATATGAAGAATTTGAAATGCATGATGAAATATGGTGCCTGATGAAATTCAGCATGCATGCAATAATATTAATGAGGAATAAGCATGCGGAAAAATGCATCCAAAGTATCAGAGCTAGTGCAACAAAAGTATCAGCGCACCATCGGGTTTAAGATTACAACTCGATCCAATAAAGTTTTAGAAGAACGAGAGTTGTAACTTAGCAAAAAAAATGCGATATATGCCCATATAATAGACCCGCTTGAAGACTAACTCAAATTTCTCCCCCTTTGTCATCAAATGACCAAAAGGAGGACTAACGCCCCTGAAGAATATCAAGTTGATGGAGGAGCGTCAGCGTTGTCGGGGTCGGTTGTCGTAGTAGGGCTTGCCGCAGTGTCGTCCAAATCTTCATTTTCATCAGTGTCGCGCGATGAAGAATAAGAGCTGGCCACCAATGGAGGTACCTTGACCCTCTTGAATTTCTTCGGCGGAGGTGCAGACCAGTCAAATTCTTCCTTGAGACCCATCGTCTCCAGTTCTTCAGCGCTATAGACATGAGAAAGAATAGCCCAGGTGCGGTTGAATGTTTCATGAAGGTAGTATTGGTTTTTCTTCACTGCATTGTGTGTTGATGTCATGTTGTGAAGAATTGCACCAAGCTGACGCTTGAACCATTTATGATTGCGATCAACCTTCTGATGAAGACTGAGGAGTAACTCACGATCAGTCATCACCCTGGGTGCTGTAGCTTGAGGATTTTGCTTGGCTGAGGTATTTGCGGCAGAGTCATGTGTGGTAGAGTCATCATTGGTGGAGTAAGATGCTGCTTTATGGAATTGACCATCCAATGGACGAATGCCTTCATCTATCACAGCAGCGGCCTTGCCTTTGTCATCAGCTGAGGAAACTGTTCGTTTGAGGACTTCAATTGGAGGCAAGTAGCTGCAGTGGTTCAGAGTATCAGCTTTGTAATTGAGTGAAGACCTTGCCCTGATGAATCTCATAATCCAAGGCGCATAAGGCTTTAGCTCAAATGGTGACATAGCAATGTTCGCCAGAGTCCTCATGAAGAAATCATAGAAGTTAATGGGAACGCCATGAATGATGTTGAAAAGCATATTCTTCATGATGCCAACGACTTCTTCATCATTTGAGTCGTGGCCTTTGATAGGACTCATTGTCTTCGTCAGAATGCGATAGACAGTCCGAGGCACATATAACAATTCCTTGACGAGGAATTTGGTTCGTGGGGCTTGCCCTGGCTTCAATGGCTTCATTAGCACTTGCATATAGTGATTTGTCAGTTCAGGTTCACTGTAGATGCAACATGCACCGTCAAGGGGGGGACTAAGAGGAAGGACACGAAGCAATTCAGTTGCTGGTGCCTTGTAGTGAGTGTTTTTAGACATCCAGTCCAACACCCATGAGTTCACATCTTCAGCGTCTCCAGTGATATGCAGTGTCGCGTAGAACTGAAGAATAAGTTCTTCATTCCAATCACAGATGTTAGTGCAGAAATTCAGAAGTCCTGCATCGTGAAGAACACTGAGGACTGGTTCGAAGCACGACAGAGATTCCATGTCCACATGAGGAATATGTGCATGATCGAAGATTTTGTCCTTGTTGAATAGCACAGAGGAATAGAAATTTGCTTGGCTTTCAGTCCAGAAATGCCTCTTCCTTATGCGAGCAGAGTCATAAGGGTTGTAATCGGTGAAGAAAACATGCTCGCCATAGAAGTCTTCAGCCTTGAACTTTTGTTTACTTGAGAACGGATTCTTCGGCTTTGGCAGAGGGGTGTCAGTGAGTTGCATCACCACCTCACAAATCGTGAGCTCAGGTTCTTCAGGCTGAGGAATTTCTGGTTCCTCTTCATGTGCAGTTTGAGGATCAGCAGCAGCCGCAGGTTCTTCAGCACTAGCGGCTGGAATTTCTTCATGCACAGAGGGAGTGGGATGAATTTCTTTAGAGCCCAGTGGAACTGTTGGTGCAGGGGACTGAGGAATTTGTTGGATTGGGGTGAAGAGTGGTGAATTTGGATGCTGACTATCCCAAAAGTCATCATTCATCACTTGCGTGGTGCATCCTATATCCACATCTTCATCTTCAATTTCCTCAACACCAGCCTCTTCAGCTGTGAACTGAGGCATAGGTGAGGAAATGACTGGCGTTAAGGGGATAGCATCCACCTCAATTTCTTCATCAATCTGCTCTAACGAAGCAGCAGAATGATTTTCTTCATCAGATCCGCTTGGGATCACATAGTCTTCACCAAAAGGAACAAGGTCCTTTGATGGCATGGAGGAAATCGGAACAGCATCAATTGGATTTTCAAATGAGCTGGTCATTGGCTTCATTTTCTTCACAGCCGAAGAATTTGACGCAGCTGATGCCTTCCTTTTCTTCACTGCAGCTCGCTCTGCAGCCTTGGTCTTCTTCACATCAGAGGCAGATGGAAGAATTGGAGTTGGTGTTGGCGCAGAAGGAGCTGAGGAATCTGGTTGAATTTCCTCAGGCGCAACTGATGAAGTTGCCCTGATTTCTTCAGTTTCTTCAGGCGCACCACTAGTGGATGCCCTGGTAATTTCTTCAGCGGCTGGAATGGAATGATCAGCCCTGGAACTGGCATTTTATCAGCAGGCTGAAAATCATCAGCCGTGCTGGCATGTTCTTCAGCAGGCTGAGCAGAGGCTGCAGCCTGAGGAGTTTCTGTTGCGTTGGGGTTGCAACATTTGTGAAATTCTTCGTCAGGTTGACGAATCTGACCTTGGCTCCTTGCCAATCAACATAATAAGCATCGAGGTCTTTGCTGAGAGTTTGAATTTCAGTTTGAGCCTTGAGAAGTTCCTCAGGTGTCATTCTGACAATGTTTTTTTCAGGAGCTTCTCCTTTCTGTATTGAGCTTTCTTGATCTGCCTGGCCTTCTCAAATTTCCATTTCTCTTCAGGGATGAAATGGGTCAGCATGTGACTTTGACCAGGAGTCAGATGAAAATCGGGCATAGGGGTGTTAGGATCCTTGTGCCAGAGGTCAATGTAATCGAGGATTTTCTTCGGATCCAAAAGCAGTGGCACAGAAGTGCCTTTGGCTCTAGAGGCCTTCACCTGTCTGTCTTTGATGATTTCTGCAAGTTCATCATCAGAAGCTTCATCATCAGATGGCACATGGAATGCGACCTGTTTCTTTTTTGGACTTGGCCGAGGACCTCGTCCAGCAGTTTCTTTGGTCTTCAACAGTGTGGGGCCTGATGAGGAAATTTGGTGCAGCTGAGGAACTTGCTGAGACACCAGAGGCAATAGAGAAACCAGCAGTCCTTTGACATGTAGCCAGATGCACACGAGCTGAGGACTTTGAAGGAGCTGCTGAGGACTTTGGTGGAATAGGAGCAGTATGAGGAATTTGCCGTGAGAGCGCTGTTGGTGAAGCACTTGGCTTACGAGCAGGCTTCTTTGGCATAGATTTCCTCGGTTTGACAGAGGCCTCAGTAGCAGTAGCAGTGGCAGAATCCTCATTGAATTTCTTCACTGCCTCCTTGGCTTGTCTTGCCAATTTAGCTTGGCGCTTGGCCCATTCTTCAGGAAAGTCCTCACCACGCTTGATGCTGGTGGGGTCAGCTACTTGGCCTGGTGCCAATGGAGCTCTTGGGCATGGAGGATTGAGGGCGAATTTCCTCATGTACTTTGGAGTAACATATATATATTCCCTCCATTCCCTTGCCCATCTCCGTTCAATCCTCTGAATGCGCACCTTGCGGTGATTTTTGTTTTCTTTGCCAAATTTGGCTTCATCAGGTGTGCAATAATCAGCATATATTTCCTCAGGTATCTCGAAAGCAGTCATGACCTTAGGCTTCTTTCCGTCTACCATATTCTTCAGTTGAGGAATTTGAACAATCGAACTCTCTGAAGAAGTATGCAACTTTTCTTCGAGGAATGCTGCAAATGAGTTAAGTTGATGAGAACCTAGTGATTCAGCAGCAGACATGAGTACCTGTGAATAGAGTATAGTTGCGAGGAATTTGGAGAGGTCATATGCGTTCTCAGAAGGTTTTTCGAAAAGAACAAGTTTTGAGGAATTTGACCAGATGAGCCTTGAGGAATTTCACTAAGCGTTCTTTGTCTTAGGTTCCAGAGTTGTATAGATCGAAGATCCACACAATTGAGGAATCTTGAAGGGAAATGATGCTTAGAGAAACTAATCAAGAGCATATAACGTGTGAGGTGTTCATATGTGTGAAGATTTGAAGAATAAACACCTTTGAAGATTTTCAGGAAAGCTTGAGAATCAAAGCGAGTAATAAAAGTAACTTTTAATTACCCGAAGTGAAGAACACGACGAACTGAGAAGGACAGATGGGAAGTTCGTCAGGTTAGATCTTCCTTGCCCTAACTTGGCAGAGGAAGATAGCTACGACGGCGGCGGAGTGAGGATTTCCGCAACCGGCGCGAGTACGACGGCGACGAGGTCGAGGCAGTGAAGCTCTTCCTCACCGGCGATGATGGAGTAGCGGCGGCGCTAGGGTTTGAGGAGCTCTAGCGGGAGAGAGAACGGTCGAGCGGAGTAAAAGAAGTGATGAAGGGAAGAGGGGTATTTATAGACACGGTGAAAAACTGTTCGCCTGAAGATTTTGGACGAACGTGTCCCTGCCCTTACTCCTTCTCATGACATGTGTCACCCACGTACTGTGTAGTTGAGATCGTGTACGATCGTGGGTGAATAGAGTAATGCATTGTGGGATGCGGAACGGTTTGAGCGGCAAAACCGAAAGTTTGGATAAGATCAGTTTTAAAGTTCCGTTCGCAATTTCTTCAGCTGACAAGGACATAGTGAAGATTTTGAACGAGTTCCAAATAGAACGCACATGAAGAATTTGTGAATAGATTGGGTTGAGTATAGCATAGAGGGGAAAGGGTCCGATCACATTCACTTAGCAGAAAACGCAACATGAAGAAATGGCCATAAGTGAATGTTGTAGAGGACATCAACTCATATATATATATATATATTTATATAGCCAATGAAGAAAAACGACGGAAACAGTGAAGATTTTGCAAAGTTGAAGAATTTGAAAAACTGAAGAATTCCAAAACTGAGGAAAAACTCAAATTCAAAGATTTTCAACTTTGGTGGTGGCGTGACCCACCGTATAAGAATGATGATTTCAGACACCGTGTACAATTGTCGTAGGGTTCTGAGAATCAAATTCTTCATTAATTTCTTCACACTTAGAGTGTTATTCTTCATTGATTGAAGAAAAACGTTTCTTCATGTGTTGCACATCTAAGTCATCAATTTTGCATAAGTGTCAGGATGTGTGTCCTTTTCAGAGAACATTCGAAGATTCTAAGATATTTAGCTCACACCGCAACTTGCTAAATCTCTTCTCATCCAAGGGCTTAGTGAAGATATCAGCTAGCTGTTCTTCAGTCTTCACGTGCTCGATGGAGATGTCACCCTTCAACACATGATCACGAAGAAAATGATGACGAATCTGAATGTGCTTTGTCTTCGAGTGCTGAATTGGGTTGTGAGCAATCTTGATGGCACTCTCATTGTCACAGTAGAGAGGCACATTCTTCACGTTGACGCCGTAGTCCTTGAGAGTTTGCTTCATCCATAGTAGTTGAGCACAGCAAGAGCCAGCAGCAATGTATTCAGCTTCCGCAGTAGACAGTGATACGCAGTTCTGTTTCTTCGAGGACCAACAGACCAAAGAACGTCCGAGGAAATGACAAGTGCTAGATGTTGACTTGCGGTCCACACGATCACCAGCATAGTCAGAGTCAGAATATCCAATGAGATCAAAAGTAGAGCCCTTGGGATACCATAATCCTAGTGTTGGTGTGTGAGCTAGATATCGAAGAATATGTTTCACAGCCTTATGGTGTGATTCCTTCGGTGCAGCTTGAAATCGGGCACACATGCAAACACTAAGCATTATATCTGGCCTAGATGCACATAAGTACAATAAATAACCAATCATGGAGCGGTATACCTTGTGATCAAAGTCAATACCATTTTCATCAGTGCATAGATGGCCATTTGTGGGCATAGGAATTTTGACGCCTTTGCAATCTTGCATGCCGAATTTCCTCAGTACATCTTTGAGGTATTTCTCCTGAGATATGAATATGCCATTGCGCTGTTGACGAATTTGAAGACCTAAGAAGAATTTCAACTCTCCCATCATAGACATTTGATATTCTTCACTCATCATATAAGCAAATTCATCACTATAACGTTGGTCAGTACAGCCAAAGATAATATCATCAACGTATATTTGGCACACAAACAGTTCACCATCATAAGATTTAGTAAAAAGAGTAGGGTCAAGTGAACCGGGTGTGAAGCCATTCTTCACGAAGAATTCCTTCAATGTATCATACCACGCCCGTGGGGCTTGTTTGAGACCATAGAGAGCCTTGTTGAGTCTGAAGACTTTGTCGGGATTCTTTGGATCTTCAAAACCTGGGGGTTGAGCAACATATACTTCTTCCTCAAGCTTACCATTGAGGAATGCACTTTTCACATCCATTTGATATAAGATGATATCATGATGGTTAGCATAAGCAAGTAATATGCGAATAACCTCAAGTCTAGCAACAGGTGCAAAAGTTTCATCGAAATCAATTCCTTCAACCTGTGTGTAGCCTTGAGCTACAAGTCGTGCCTTATTCCTCACCACAAGGCCATTTTCATCTTGCTTGTCGCGGTAGATCCACTTTGTGCCAATGATATTATGCTTGCGAGGATCTGGACGTTTGACCAGTTCCCAGACATTGTTAAGCTCGAACTGATGTAATTCTTCTTGCATGGCCTAAATCCACTCCGGCTCCAGAAATGCTTCATCTACCTTAGTGGGCTCTGTGATAGAGACAAAAGCATAGTGCCCACAAAAGTTAGATAAATGTGAAGCTTTTGAGCGTGTGAGAGGACCTGGCGCTTCAATGTCATTGATGATCTTTTCCACTTGCACTTCTTTTGCAACGCGAGGATGTGCTGGTTGTCGTCGAGGAATTTGATCAGCATTTTCCTCAGCACCGTTGTCTTCAGCATTATTTTCAGGTGCGTCAGCTCGACGTTCTTCGCGTACTGGAATGAATTCTTCAGTAGATTCTTCAGTAGGAACGACATCCTCAGTTTCCTTGAACTTAATAGATTCCTCAGGTGCTGGTTCATCTATCACAGAAGGTAGGTGCTCTCTTTGCGAGCCATTAGTTTCATCGAACCGCACATCTACAGTGTCAACAATCTTGTGAAGAGCGATGTTGAAGACTCTGTAGGTGTGCGAGTCCTTTCCGTAACCAAGCATAAAACCTTCATGTGCTTTCGGTGCAAATTTAGCATTGTGATGAGGATTTCTAATCCAACATTTGGCACCGAAGACTTTGAAATAACTCACATTGGGTTTCTTGTCAGTGAGGAGTTCATAGGCAGTCTTCTTGAAGAATTTGTGAAGATATACTCTGTTGATGATGTGGCACGCAATATCAATTGCATCAATCCAGAAACGATAAGGCGTTTTGTATTCATCAAGCATAGTGCGAGCCATCTCAACAAGAGTCCTGTTCTTGCGCTCCACGACGCCATTCTGTTGAGGAGTATAAGGACCAGATAACTCATGAGTAATACCAAGTTCATTAAGATAGTTATCAAGACCGGAATTCTTGAACTCAGTTCCATTGTCACTCCTGATGTGCTTGATCTTCACATCAAAGTTGGTTGAAGCCCTCGAAGAAAAATGTTTGAAGACTTCCTGCACTTCATGTTTGTAAGTAACAATGTGTACCCATGTGTAACGAGAGTAATCATCAACAATAACAAAGCCATAAAGTGATGCATCATTAGAGACTGCTGAGTAATGATTAGGTCCAAAGAGGTCTATGTGAAGCAATTTGAATGGACGAGTAGTGGTCATGATGGTCTTCGTTGGATGCTTGGCCTTGGTCATTTTTCCAGCTTCACAGGCACCGCATAAGTGATCCTTGAGGAATTTGACATTCTCAATGCCAATGACATGCTTCTTCTTCGCAAGCATGTGCAAATTCCTCATGCCTGCGTGACCAAGTCGTCGATGCCATAGCCAGCCTTCTGAAGCTTTTGCAAGTAGACACACGGCTGGTTGTGGTCCTGTAGAGAAATCAACAATATATAAGTCTCCTCTCCTAAAGCCTTCGAAGACTTTGGAATTGTCAGCTTCCATAATCACAACACAGCGATACTTGCCAAAGACAACAACCATATCAAGATCACAAACCATTGAGACTGACATGAGGTTGTATCCTAAGGACTCAACAAGCATGACTTTGTCCATGTGTATGTCCTTAGAGATCGCAACCTTACCAAGACCCAATACCTGACTTTTGCCTTTGTCAGCAAAGATGATATGCTTCAGATGTGACGGTGATAAGGGAGCATCCATCAATAGATTCTTGTCACCAGTCATGTGATTTGTACATCCACTATCGAGGACCCACTCAGTGGCTTTGGGTTGATCATCCTGCAGATGAATTAGTGCAACTTACGATCTCATATACTTCATCAGTGAAGAATATGATATCAGGATCATCAGATGAATTTCATCAAGCGGTAAATAGATATAGCAGTAGGGGGGCGTGTGAAATGAAAGTTCATTTCATCATGATTAGCTTGCGTCCTTTCAGGCAAGTTTGTCAGGTCCCCAGCAAATTCTTCAGACGTTAAAGCACGACTGGAGACCTGACCCTGCAGAAGAGATTAGTTCTTTTTCTTCACCACCCACATCTGAAGGGGTGGCAAAGAGTTCATCACTCTGCGAGCACCATAAGAGAATGGTGGCATAGAGGCCAAACCATTTCCTTTCACATAAGAGGGGTTAGGGTAAGCATATGAATAAGCAAAGAAATTCTTCGAGGACTTATGAACATAATGGTTTGAAGAATAATGCACATATTCATAGCTCTTAGCTCTACCCTGCGAAACAGAGTTGTTAGCACGATGATAATCATATGAGGACTTTGATCCTTTTGAGGAATTTGATCCAGGTGAGGAATTTGGTCCGTATGAGGACTTGGATCCATATGAAGAATTTGGTCCATATGAAGAGTTTGATCTGGGGTTCCTTTTCTTCACAGATGGTGTCATGAGGACATTCACCTGAAGACTTTCAAGGCACTTCTTGGGAACCCAGATTTTCTTCATAGGGGAACCGTTCCTACAATTAGTGCCAACATATCTAGCAAATACTTCACCATTCTGATTTTTGAACAGTTTATAGTTGGAGTCAAATGACTCATCTGAAGAATGAGGAGATTCACATGTAAAGCCAGATAAGTTAGATGGATCAACTGGAGGTCCCTTTGCAGCAACCCATGAGGTTTTGGGGTACTGCTCAGGCTTCCAATATGTTCCATCAGCATTGAGTTTCCTCTCAAAGGCAATACCCTCTTTTCTAGGGTTTGTGTTGAGGATCTGCTTTTTAAGCACATCACAAAGAGTTTGATGCCCTTTGAGGCTTTTGTACATGCCTGTCATGTACAATTCCTTCAGCCCTGCATTGTCAGTGATACTAGCAATGTCCTCAGATGAGGAATTAGTGATAGTAGATGCAGGTGAAGAATTTGTAACAGTTGAAGCATTTGAACATTCAGGTGAAGAATTAGCAGATTCACGTTCAATGCACTTTAAGCATGGAGGAACAAATTCTTCCTGAGAAGCGCTGATTTGTTGAGCAAGTAATGAATCACGCTCCTTCTGAAGATCTTCAAAACTCACTCTTAGCTTCTCAAGATCTTGCTTTCTTTGAAGAAATTCATAAGAAAGTTTCTCATGACCAGACAAGAGAGTGTTATGATGACCTTGAAGGTTATCAAACCTAGACTGAAGTCTCTGAAGATTTTCAGTCAGGGCTTTAGTGCGATCCATTTCCTCACCCAACATATCATCACTTTTATCTAGCATGTTTTGAACCTTTTCAAAAGCCCTTTGTTGTTTTACAGCAATCTTAGCATGTTTTGAGTAACTGGGCTTTAGATCTTCATCAGATTCATTTTCACTAGATTCAGAGGAGGAATATTTGAGTACCTTGGCACCCTTTGCCATGAAGCAATAGGTGGGAGCGTAGTCATCACTATCTTCATCAGGTTTGTTGGTGAGGTCATTTTCTTCAGAGTTGAAGATGGACTTGCTGACGAAAGCAGTAGCTAGAGCTAGACTCGCCACACCAGACTCAGATTCTTATGATGCCTCCTCTTCCTCATGTTCCTCAGATTCAGCTTCAGAGTCCATTTCCTTGCCAATGAATGCCCGAGCCTTCTTGGAGCTGCTCTTCTTGTGAGATGAAGACTTCGAGGATTTTGATGATGAAGATTTTGACGATTTCTTCTTCTTCTTGGTATCATCAGAACTATAATCCTTGTATTTCTTCTTCTTCAATTCCTTTTCCCACTGAGGACAATCTTGAATGTAGTGACCAGGTTTCTTGCATTTGTGGCAAAGTCTTCTCTTATAGTCACTGGATGAGGAATCACTGCTTCTTGAGGATTTTCCAAAGCGACCATGTCTTGAGAACTTCTGGAATTTCTTCACGAGCAGTGCTAGCTCCTGGCTTAATTCTTCAGGATCTCCAAGGCTACTACCAGAGTCTTCACACTCAGATTCAGACACAGCCTTGGCCTTCAGGGCACGTGGTTTGCCATAGCTCGAACCATAGAGATCTCTCTTTTCAGCAAGCTGGAACTCATCAGTATTTAGCCTTTCGAGGATATCGGCGGGATCAAGAGACTTGTAGTCAGCACCTTCTTGTATCATCAGTGCCAGAGTATCAAATGAGGAATCAAGCGATCTCAACAATTTCTTCACCACCTCATGGTCGGTGATGTCAGTGGCACCAAGCGCTTGAAGCTCATTTGAGATGTCAGTGAGGCGATCGAAGGTTTGTTGAACATTTTCGTTGTCGAGTCTTTTGAAGCGGTTGAAGAGATTGTGAAGAACATCAACTCGAGAGTCACGCTGAGTTGAGACTCCTTCATTTACTTTGGACAGCCTATCCCAGATGAGCTTAGCAGTTTCCAAAGCACTCACTCTTCCATACAGTCCTTTACTCAGATGGGCACATATGATATTCTTCGCTTGAGAATCGAGTTGCTTGAATCTCTTCACATCGGTAGCGTTCAGTGAGGGTGTGACAGTGGGAACACCATTCTCCACAACATACCAGAGATCGTTGTCAATTGCCTCAAGATGCATTCGCATCTTGTTCTTCCAGTAGGGGTAGTCTGTTCCATCAAAGGTAGGACACCCAGCCGAGACCTTGATCATACCTGCGGTCGACATAACTAAAACTCCAGGTGGTTAAACAAAAATCACACAGAACAAGTGAGTACCTTGCTCTGATACCAATTGAAAGTGCGTTATATCGACTAGAGGGGGGGTGAATAGGAGATTTTTATGAATTCTTCACTGAGGAATTTGCCGGTGAGCAAATTCCTTAGCGAAGAACTACTTACAGCGGAATAAGTACTCAGAAGTAAGCATAGCAGAATACAGGCATGGTCATCATAATGAAATGAAGACAAGCACAGAGTACAGAAAGCGTAATCACAGGATAACACAAGATGAAGACAAACAGACTGAAGAAATTGAACTGAGGAAATTGAGAAAGTCTTCAGTCAAAGTCTTCAAACACAGATATGAACAACAGTTAACACAGTAATGAGGAAATGAATGGGTTGAGGAAATGGAACTAGTTAGGTTGGTGAAGACAATGATTTGGTACACCAGTTCCAACTGCTGTCTCAGTTGTACGTCTGGTTGGAGCGGCTGAGTATTTGAACTCGAGGACACACAGTCCCGGACACCCAGTCTCTGAGCACGCAGCTCAGGACACCAAGTCCTCACCGTATTCTCCTTGAACTAAGGTCACACAGACCCCGTCCAATCACTCATGGTAAGTCTTCAGGCGACTTCCAAACCTTCACAGACTTGGTCACTCGGCGATCCACAATTCCTCTTGGATGCTCTAGACCATGACGCCTAACCGTCTGGAAGAAGCACAGTCTTCAAAGGTAACAAGCGTCGGATCCATGCAGGATCAATCTCTTCAGTGATGCTCAATCACTTTGGGTTTGTAGGGGTTTGGTTTTTGGGTTTTCCTCACTTGATCATTTTCGCTCAAAGTCCTCGGAGGATGGGCTGCTCTCAAATGACAAGTGTCAAGTTCTCTCGGAGCAGCCAACCAGCTAGTGGTTGTAGGGGGCGGCTATTTATAGCCTAGGGAGCAGCCCGACATGATAAGACATAAATGCCCTTCAATGATATGACCTTTAGGTGGATAAGATATTTTGGTACAGCTGGCGCGTAGCACAGCAACGGTCGGAAATTTGACTCTCAATTTCTTCAGGGCTATCATGTTCCTCACTGTGTAGGCAATCCGCACTGGCGAATTCCTAACTCCTCAGTCAGAACAAATTCCTCAGCGACCAGAAGAACTTCGTCTCTATCACTGAAGAAATTGACTGAACTGTATGAGATTTCCAAAGGCTTCACTCGAAGGGATTGGTATGTGTAGGATTTTGAGTTGAGCATCACATGGAAATTTTTCCTTAGTATTTCCTCGACCCCCTCTAACAGTACGGTGTTTCCTATGACTCAAGAAAGAGAAAACGAAACTATGAAAACAAAAGTCTTCGCGCTTCATGTTCCTCAAATGAATACCAAGTCTTCAAGGTCACACCAATTTCTTCACTTTCAAAGTCTTCAGAAAGTCTTCAGTCGAAGAACTTCATTTTTAGGGGTCGACTTTCTCTGTAAATATCAAACTCCTCATAGACTTATAGATCTGTGTACACTCATAAACACATTAGTCCCTTAACCTATAAGTCTTCAATACACCAAAATCACTAAGGGGCACTAGATGCACTTACAAAAGCAATAGATTCTTCTATTTGTTCCACATCATAGTAATCATATCGACCATTAGCATAAGAAGGTAAGGTTCCATTATCATTGAATTTGCATGAAAAGGGAAGGTGTGGATCCTTCATCCTAGAGCAACAAATATAATCATGCATCACGCATAGTTGACGAGCATACCAACGCAAAATAATAAATTGATCCCATAATAGTTTCCCTTTTTGTGTCGAGCGAAAATCCCTAAAGTATTCACGTTGATCCAACGTGGTTCCCATTATAAAGTTTAATGGGGTTTTCTCAGGATTATCAAAGTAGTACATAATATCTTTCACATAATGAGAATCGAAGGTTTTAGGAGTTACCCCATCTACATGAGTAGCAAGTACCTCTAATTTTTTTGGTATTTTGTCTTCCATATCCATAACTAAAGATAGAGAACAACTAAGAACAACAAATAAAAATTACTTAGTGATAAAGCAAACAAGCACACACGAGAATATTCACCCCACGCTATGACTCCCCGGCAACGGCGCCAGAAAAAGGTCTTGACAACCCACAAGTGTAGGGGATCGCAACAGTTTTCGATAAGTAAGAGTGTCGAACCCAACGAGGAGCTAAAGGTAGAATAAATATTCCCTCAAGTTCTATCGACCACCGATACAACTCTACGCATGCTTGACGTTCGCTTTACCTAGAACAAGTATGAAACTAGAAGTACATTGTAGGAGTGATAGGATAGGTTTGCAAGAAAATAAAGAGCATGTAAAAATAAATTAGGGGCTGATTAGAAGAAATAAAGTAAATATAGCGAGTGTGGAATAGTGGTGGTAGGAGTTGTGAAATTGTCCCTAAGCAATTGACTATGTTACTAGACCGATAATCACTATTGCAATTCTATTTGAGGGAGAGGCATAAGCTAACATACTTTCTCTACTTGGATCATATGCACTTATGATTGGAACTCTAGCAAGCATCCGCAACTACTAAAGATTCATTAAGGTAAAACCCAACCATAGCATTAAAGTATCAAGTCCTCTTTATCCCATACGCAACAACCTACTTACTCGGGTTTGTGCTTCAGTCACTCACGCAACCCACTATAAGCAAATCATGAACGCATTGCAACACCCTACAGCGGTAATCCCTCACACTTGCGCGACACGGAGGGCACCATAGGACAGCACCAATAATAAAATATGAAACTCAAACCAATCATAGCAATTCATCAATCACCGATAGGACAATGGAAATCTACTCATACATCATAGGATGGCAACACATATTTGGATAATAATATGAAGCATAAAGCACCATGTTCAAGTAGAGGGTACAGCGGGTTGCGGGAGAGTGGACCACTGGATATAGAAGGGGAAAGGTGATGGAGATGTTGGTGAAGATGACGGCGGTGTTGGTGAAGATCGCGGTGATGATGATGGCCCCCGGCAGCGCTCCAGCGCCACCGGAAGCAAGGGGAAGAGAGCCCCCCTTCTTCTTCTTCTTTCTTGACTTCCTCCCTAGATGGGAGAAGGGTTTCCCCTCTGGTCCTTGGCTCCCATGGCTTGGGAGGGGCGAGAGGCCCTCCGAGATTGGATCTATCTCTCTGTTTCTGCGTTCCCAGATTCTATCCCTTCACCGTTTCTTTAATATCCGGAGATCCGTAACTCCGATTGGGGTGAATCATTCGCCCAGATTTTTTCTCGTAAAATTAGCTTTCTTGTAGCAAAAGAAGGGCATCAACCGCCTTACGGGTGGCCCACGAGAGGCCAGGGCGCGCCTGCCTCCCTGGGGCGCGCCCCCCCTATCTCGTGGCCACCTCGGACACCGTTTTGCATTGATTCTTCCTCCGGAAAATCCCAAATATTCCAAAATAATTCTCCGTCCGTTTTTATCCCGTTTGGACTCCGTTTGATATTGGTTTTCTGTGAAACATAAAACATGCAACAAACAGGAACTGGCACTGGGCACTGGATCAATATGTTAGTCCCAAAAATAGTATAAAAAGTTGCCAAAAGTATATGAAAGTTGAAGAATATTGGCATGGAACAATCAAAAATTATAGATACGACGGAGACATATGAACACCGTATAAATTATGGTTTCGGAAGAAACCTAAGCTGTCGTTTCTAAAAGTTCGGGGATGCGATGCTTATGTCAAGAAACTTCAACCTGAAAAGCTCGTACCCAAGTCAGAAAAATGCGTCTTCATAGGATACCCTAAGGAAACCATTGGGTATACCTTCTACCTCAGATCCGAAGGCAAGATCTTTGTTGCCAAGAACGGATCCTTTCTGGAGAAAGAGTTTCTCCCGAAAGAAGTAAGTGGGAGGAAAGTAGAACTTGATGAAGTGCTACCTCTTGAACCGGATAATAGCGCAACTCAGGAAGATATTTCTGTGGTGCCTACACCAACTAGAGAGGAAATTAATGATGATGATCAAGGTACTTCGGATCAAGTTGCTACTGAACTTCGTAGGTCCACAAGGACACGCTCCACACACCAGAGTGGTATGGCAACCCTGTCCTGGAAATCATGTTGTTAGACAACGGTGAACCTTCTAACTATGAAGAAGCGATGGCGGGCCCAGATTCCAACAAATGGCTTGAAGCCATGCAATCCGAGATAGAATCCATGTATGAAAACAAAGTATGGACTTTGACAGACTTGCCCGATGATCGGCGAGCCATAGAAAATAAATGGATCTTTAAGAGGAAGACTGACGCGGATGGTAATGTAAGCATCTATAAGGCTCGGCTTGTCGCTAAGGGTTATCGACAAGTTCAAGGGGTTGACTACGATGAGACCTTCTCACCCGTAGCGAAGCTAAAGTCTGTCTGAATCATGTTAGCAATTGCCACATTCTATGATTATGAGATATGGCAAATGGACGTCAAAACGGCATTCCTTAATGGTTTCCTTAAGGAAGAATTGTATATGATGCAGCCGGAAGGTTTTGTCGATCCTAAGAATGCTAACAAGGTGTGCAAGCTCCAGCGCTCCATCTATGGGCTGGTGCAAGCATCTCGGAGTTGGAACATTTGCTTTGATGAAATGATCAAAGCGTTTGGGTTTATGCAGACTTATGGAGAAGTCTGCGTTTACAAGAAACTGAGTGGGAGCTCTGTAGCATTTCTCATATTATATGTGGATGATATACTATTGATGGGAAATGATATAGAACTTTTGGAAAGCATAAAGGCCTACTTGAATAAGTGTTTTTCAATGAAAGACCTTGGAGAAGCTGCTTACATATTAGGCATCAAGATCTATAGGGATAGATCAAGACGCCTCATAGGTCTTTCATAAAGCACATACCTTGATAAGATATTGAAGAAGTTCAATATGGATCAGTCCAAGAAAGGGTTCTTTCCTATTCTGTAAGGTGTCAAATTGAGCACGGCTCAATACCCGACCTTGGCAGAAGATAGAGAAAAGATGAGTGTCATCCCCTATACCTCATCCATAGGGTCTATTATGTATGACATGCTTGTACCAGACCTGATGTAAACCTTGCCGTAAGAGTGATAGGGAGGTACCAAAGTAATCCCGGCATGGAACACTGGACAGCGGTCAAGAATATCCTGAAGTACTTGAAAAGGACTAAGGATATGTTTCTCGTTTATGGAGGTGACGAAGAGCTCGTCATAAAGGGTTACGTCGATGCTAGCTTTGATACAGATCTGGATGAATCCAAGTCACAAACTGGATACGTGTATATTTTGAATGGTGGGGCGGTCAGCTGGTGCAGTTGCGAGCAAAGCGTCGTGGTGGGATCTACATGTGAAGCGGAGTACATGGCAGCCTCGGAGGCAGCACATGAAGCAATCTGGATGAAGGTGTTCATTACCGACCTAGGAGTTATTCCCAATGCGTCAGGACCGATGACTCTCTTCTGTGACAACACTGGAGCTATTGCCCTTGCCAAGGAGCCGAGGTTTCACAAGAAGACCAGGCATATCAAGTGTCGCTTCAACTCCATTCGTGAAAATGTTCAAGATGGAGACATAGATATTTGTAAAGTGCATACGGATCTGAATGTCACAGATCCGTTGACTAAACCTCTTCCACGAGCAAAACATGATCAACACCAGAACTCTATGGGTGTTCGACTCTTCACAATGTAACTAGATTATTGACTCTAGTGCAAGTGGGAGACTGTTGGAAATATGCCCTAGAGGCAATAATAAAATGGTTATTATTATATTTGCTTGTTCATGATAATTGTCTATTGTTCATGCTATAACTGTATTGACCGGAAACCGTAATACATGTGTGAATACATAGCCCACAACATGTCCCTAGTGAGCCTCTAGTTGACTAGCTCGTTGATCAACAGATGGTCATGGTTTCCTGACCATGGACATTGGATGTCATTGATAACGGGATCACGTCATTAGGAGAATGATGTGATGGAAAAGACCCAATCCTGAGCATAGCACCAGATCGTGTAGTTTGTTTGCTAAAAGCTTTTCTAATGTAAAGTAGCATTTCCTTAGACCATGAGATTGTGCAACTCCCGGATACCGTAGGAATGCTTTGGGTGTACCAAACGTCACAACATAATTGGGTGGCTATAAAGGTAGACTACAGGTATCTCCGAAAGTGTCTATTGGGTTGGCACAAATCGAGACTAGGATTTGTCACTCCGTATGACGGAGAGGTATCTCTGGGCCCACTCGGTAATGCATCATCATAATGAGCTCAATGTGACTAAGTAGTTAGTTGCGGGATCATACATTACGGAACGACTAAAGTGACTTGCCGGCAACGAGATTGAACGAGGTATTGGGATACCGACTATCGAATCTCGGGCAAGTAACGTACCGATTGACAAAGGGAATTGTATACGGGATTGATTGAATCCCCGACATCGTGGTTCATCCGATGAGATCATCGTGGAACATGTGGAAGCCAACATGGGTATCCAGATCCCGCTGTTGGTTATTGGCCAGAGAGCTATCTCGGTCATGTCTGCATGATTCCCGAACCCATAGGGTCTACACACTTAAGGTTCGGTGACGCTAGAGTTGTTATGGGAATTAATGTGCAGTTACCGAATGTTGTTCGGAGTCCCAGATGAGATCCTGAACGTCATGAGTAGTTCCGAAATGGCCCGGAGGTAAATATTTATATATGGGAAGTCCTATTATGGCCACCGGAAAATGTTCGGGATTTTTCGGTACTGTACCGGGAAGGTTCTAGAAGGTTCTGGAGTGGGGCCCACCTGCATGGGGGGACCTGCATGAATGTGGGTAGTGGGGGCAAGGCCCCACACCCCTGGTCAAGGTGCACCAAGATCCCCCCTTAGAAGGAATAAGATCATATCCCGAAGGGATAAGATCAAGATCCCTAAAAAGAGGGGATAACAATCGGTGGGGAAGGGAAATGATGGGATTTCTTTCCTCCCACCTTTGCCAATGCCCCAATGGACTTGGAGGGCAAGAAACCAGCCCCCTCCACCCCTATATATAGTGGGGAGGCGCATGGGAGCTGAATCCCTTGCCCCTGGCGCAGCCCTCCCCCTCTCCAACTCCAACTCCTCCTCAGTAGTGCTTGGCGAAGCCCTACCGGAGAACTCCAAGCTCCACCACCACGCCGTCGTGCTGCCGGAGCTCTCCCTCAACTTCTCCTCTCCCCTTGCTGGATCAAGAAGGAGGAGACGTCCTCGGGCTGTACGTGCGTCGAACCCGGAGGCGCCGTCCGTTCGGTGTTAGATCGGATCTTCCGCGATTTGAATCGCCGCGAGTACGACTCCCTCATCCGCATTCTAGTGACGCTTCCGCTTAGTGATCTTCAAAGGTATGAAGAAGCTTATCCTCTCCCTCTCTTGTTGCTAGAATCTCCATAGATTGATCTTGGTGATGCGTAGAAAATTTTGAATTATTGCTACATTCCCCTCAGAAACGTGAAAGGTAGCGTCGTGCCTCTCAGAAAAATAAAAAAATGTTTTTCTATTTTTTTCCGTGAGAGGCATGGTTTTGCTTTCACGAGTTGCACGGATTTGCTTCCATGAGAGGCACGGCCTCTCGGAAACGTAAAAAAAGTTCTTTTTCTTTCATGAGATGCACGGTTTTGCTTCCGCGACAGGCACGGCCGTGCATCTCGGAAACGAAAAAAAACACGTTTTTTCTTCCGCGAGAGGCACGGTTGTGCCTCTAGGAAACGAAAAAAAACATGTTTTTCTTTTCTTTCTTTCGCGAGAGGCACGACCATGCCTCTCGGAAACAGAAGAAAATGTTTTCTTTTCTTCCTTCCGTGAGAGACCCGGTTTTTTCGTCTGGTTCTTTGTGAAAACAAAGTTTCGTCAAGACCTATCAACGTGGGATCTATTATTGAGGATCTCGAGACGAGGATTCCAACGGTGAAAATGGTTCAAAATTTGGACACACAGTTTAAGAGATAAAACGGTTTTGAATGAATGAAACTATAAAAAAGGGAAAAATTCCTAGGTTGCGACAAGTGATGCTCATGCAATGCGCCACTACTAGGGAAAATCCTAGCAGTGCGCCGGTTTTTGGCTAGCAGTAGCGCGGGTAACCGCGCTACTGATAAGGCGCTATAACTAACGTATACAAGTAGCATGGGTTTACCAGCTCTACTGCTAAACCTACTTAGCAGTAGCGTTGTTGAATGCACACGCTACTGGTAGTTACTAGTAGCGCGTCTCTACTCCGCGCTACTACTATTATTATGTATTATATTTCTTTTTTTATGTCGTATTCATATACCATTATACAAGTTTTCATACAGTAGGAATTTAGATATTGTTATTACGTCGTAATGAGTTATTGCATCATTGGGTGAAAGAACCGCGGATTAGTTTCAAGTGGATGGATCCAAAGTGACCAAGCTGGATTAGCACGCTAATCCAGCTTGGTCCCTTTGGATCCATCCACTTGAAACTAATATGTGGTCCTTTCTTTCACCCAATGATATAATAACTCATCATCATCATAATATCATTAATAACTTATCATCATAATACATCATTGTCATATAACAACTCCTCCTTATCATCATTTTTGTCCATTAGACATCATATAACAACTTGGTCACTAGTCATAACAAGAACTCATAATCAGCATCATCATATTACTCATAATCACAACTCCTCCTCATCATCATCATAGGCATCATCATCATAGTCATAATCAACACTAACGAATTGTTGTTAATACCTGGGACCTACTCCTCTCTCCTAGGTAAAATACCATAAAACAGATAAACCGGTCCATATCCATAATGGAGAATGGAGATAAAACTATCTCCAACTTGTGGCTTGCGCACATTCATGTTGTCTCCAAATAGTTGCGTATGTGCATTCATCACTTTGCTCCATTCTTTGATTTTGAGCCTTCCATCGTTTGAAGAAATCGAGTATGCACTATGGTAAGCCTTCAAAGGAGTTGGTCGTAAGCTAACCATATGCATATCACCTTCACTAAATATCAAGTCAGGCACAACCTTCTTCGGGAGCCTCTGTTGAAAAACGTAATAGTAACATATATAGTTAGCAATGTAGTTTACTTAAGAAGAATGTATGGAATAAAGTTACCATCATTAACAAATCTTACCAAGTTTTTGGCAATGAAGTTACCATCAAGAAATTTATGGACTAGTGGCACATACCTAGTAAAATTTGGGCCGATAGAGTGATTGGTTTTAATGGCCTCAACATCATCTATGAATGAGACAAGATAATCTTTCTTCTCACAATTAAGCCCGGAGTCATAGTTGTAGTATGTGCTGTCTTCAACCTTCCGAGTATTTCTTGAAGATAAGAAATAAGCTGACAATTATAAATATATAAGTTTAGTACCGATGAACACCAAATATTCTTAAATTAACAATATAAATTACTTAACTTAACAAATTAGTTTGACAAACTCACATCGAGGCAAAACTGGAGGCATATCCACATCCACCCAGATGTCGATATTATCATCAAATCGTATTTCCATACCCTCCTCAAATCATAATCTTCGGGATGAATATCAAATCTTATTTCCATACCCTCCTCAAATCCATATGACTTGAAGAGAGCTTCCCAATTAGAGCAACTGAAATGGGAGTGATTGATCGCATTGTACAACTTAACCAGAAACTCATAACCATGTATTTGTTCTTAAGTGAGCCATCCTCGTCTCCATATTCTCAAAGTCTTCGAAACCAAGTTTCTCCAATACATATGGTCTAGCATGGCACGGGATGTACTGATCAAATTGAAAAAAAAATCCAAAATTACACGTTGAACAAAAGAAGCACAATTGATGATATTAATTACGATGAAATGCATGTCATTGCGTACCGTACAAACATCAAAGATCTCTTCCAGCTTCGTGGTTAAAAGCCTATAATTTTGCAGGTGAGGAAACCCGTCGCACAAACCCCGGTCATTGTAGCAGTACCCGCACTCCAGGATCCCATCATCATCAGACATCTCATATGTTCAAAATTCAAAGATCATAACTCGACGACAAAACCCAAAATGTCGTTTAATGCTCTTTCCGGCAAATCCAAGGCACTCTTTATTTCCTACATTCTAGCACAAGTCATGCTCAAATCAACGGAAAATTCCGGCATGACCTTTGTTAAAAAAGTACATACCGAGCGCCTGAAATTTGCTGGAATGGAAATTAATCAACACTCCGGCAAAACATAGGCCACTCGGAGGTGTTCTCCGGCAAAACCCTAGAAGTTATCAAGTAAATATCCAATTTGAATATAACTTACTGTCTAATTCTTGAACCATAGAAAAATGCCCTAATTTCACAATATAACTTTCTGTCTACTTCTTGAACCATAGAAAAATGCTCTAATATCCAATTTGAATATAAATTACTGTCTACTTCTTGAACCATAGAAAAATGCCCTAATTTCACAACATAACTTAGAGTTTTATTGCTGAAATTCCTATTACTAAATTTGATACCTAAAAATTTGTCATATAGCATTCCAATACATTTCTATAATCCAAAATGTATATCTATATTCGACAACAAAATTCTACCTATCTATACTATTCAAAAAACCTACATTAGAAGCATACTAAACCTAATATTTTAGATTTTACTAATTCACTCTAAACACTATAAGCTATCAACTAAACCCTAGAAGCATACTAAATCAAAGTGTTACATATAACTAAATCTAAACACTATAAGCTATCGACTAAACCCTAACTGTGTGGATGGAGGAGGGAGGAGCGGGGGGTATGGATGGATGAGGGGGAGGGAGGAGGGGTTGTCTACGAGGGGCTGTCGATGGAGGAGGGGCGGCTAGAGTAGGGAGGAGCAGGGGTTGGATGAGGGGAGGAGTGGAGGCGGCTAGAGGAGGGAGGACCAGTGGGTGGGATGATGGGAGGAGGGATGAGGAAGAGGAGACGAAGGAGGCTTACCGAGGTTGGGGATGGCGGCGACGCTGGTAGCAATGCGGCGATGGCGGCGGCATTGCGGCGGCAATGGCGATGGTAGGAGGAGGAGGACAGCCGCGATGGTGAGAGTGAGACAGGGATACTGAAAAAACGGGCGGGTGTGGGGGCATAAGGCCTGCTTAGCAGTAGCGCGGGCCGAGGACCGGCGCTACTACTATCGGGTTAGCAGTAGCGTGGTTTCCGCAGGGGTGCTACACTACTAGAAAAAGGGCTATAGATGGGATTGACACTAATGGCGCACTAGACAAGCGGTGCGCCATTAGTATATACTAATGGCGCACCACCTTCTGATACGCCATTAGAGTTGAAACTACTAATGGCGCACCTGGCCCAAGGTGTGCCATTAGTATCAAAAAAAATTTTTTGAACTAGTGCGCCTGTCCAAACATACTAATGGCGCATCCAGACTCAGTGCGCCATTACTAGTTGTAACTAGTAATGGCGCACCTGTCGGAAAGTGCGCCACTAATGTTTTTTTATTATATTTTTTATTCCTTTTTTTGCAAAACTACTAATGGCGCACTATTCCACCATGCGCCATTACTAGTTTAAACTAGTAATGGCGCACTGTGGAACAATGCGCCATTAGTATGTTTTTTTTTTGCAAAACTACTAATGGCGCACCACCAGAAGGTGCGCCATTAGTAACCTGGATTACTAATGGCGCATTTAGAGTTGGTGCGCCATTAGTAAGTGGGCAGCAACAAGATATTTTGGACAGTCTCTCCTACCCACACTCACTTTCTCCCCACTTCATTCTCTCCACCTCCTCCTTGTCTCGGGTGCCTCCTCTTTTTCACCTCATTTGCACCATAGATTCATTCAAATTAAGTGGTTAAATTACCTTGTTTTGATAGGTAAGTAAGGGGGGAAGCTATATTTATGTTGTTCTCCCTACAACAATGTGCACATGCACTTTTTATGGCCTAGCTAGATCTATGTATGTTCGTGGTGTTGCATATGTTTGTGGTGTTGCATATGTGTTTGTGTTTGGAGGTGTACCGGTATTTGAAATGCGATAGTTGCCAATATTTTGCCGGAATGTTGATTCATTTCCGTTTCAGCGAGAATTTTGGCATTAAGCATTCTTTTTGGTCCTATTTTTAGGGAAAGTCATGCCAAATTTTTTCTTGGTTCTAAAATATCGTTTTGCTCTACCCCGCAGGCGACCATGGTCCGCACAATGACCGAAGGCATCGTGAATAGGTTTTTGAGGTCCGCGAAGGCCGAGATGCTTCAAAAGAACGAGACGGAGATAAGATGTCCGTGTCGAAGATGCAAGCTGAAGAGCCTTATTGCGGACCCGGATTCCGGGCAGGTGCGGGACCACCTGCTCTTGCGTGGTTTCATGGATGGCTATCGGTGGCAAGGTGATGAAGATGACTACGAAGTCGTCCATGGGGGCCGGGCAAGAAATGAGGAAGGGCGGCAAGACAACCACCGCGGCTCGGGCGGGCGAGAAGACGAAGAATCCCCAGGAGATGATCACGACGGTGATGCTGTACACAGTCATCATGTATAAGATGCAGGACATGATGATGAGGAAGATGCCGGAGCAGACGACGGGCATGATCATGAAGATGATGATGCCGGCGGAGCAGACGACGCTGGACCATCGATGTGCTGGGTGCAGGACCCTCATATTCAAGAGCTGCTTCTCAAGCAGGCGGATAACGCAAGAGCTGCCGCCCGAGAGAAAGCCAAGATGGATCAACTTGAGTTAGACGCGGTTACTCCATTGTATGAAGGATGCAGGCGCGAGGATACCCGCCTGAAAGTAACGCTCATGGCTCTGGAGATGAAGGTAAAACACAAAATGACCGATGCATGCTTCGACGAGAACATGTCATTCTGGCACGAACGTCTTCCCAAGGGGAACAAGTGCCCGACCAGTTTGGAGGAGGCGAAGAAAATCGTGTGTCCTCTGGATTTACTGCACGTGAAATACCATGTGTGCATGAACAATTGCATCACTTATCGGGACGAGCACGCGGAGTCTACCATATGTCCGGTGTGCGGCGTCACTCGATACAAGAAGAGGAAGAAAGCTCCTCGAAAAGTGGTGTGGTACTTTCCGATCACTCCTCGTCTGCAGCGGTATTTCGCGGACCCTAAGGTAGCAAAGCTCCTGCGTTGGCACGCGGATAGGGAAGAGAAGAAGCGAGAAGATGACGCAAATGATCCGGAGATAGATAAAAAAGACAAGATACCGAGTCACCCTAAGGATGCGAGCCAGTGGCAAGCGTTGAACTTCGAAGACCTAGAATTTGGGAACGATCCAAGGAACATCGTGCTGGGCGCGAGCACCGATGGAGTCAATCCGTTTGGCAGCCAGAGAAGCACACATAGCACCTGGTCTGTGTTTGTGTGGATGTACAACCTTCCCCCCTGGTTGTGCATGAAGAGAAAGTACATTCACATGAGTATGCTAATTGAAGGACCGAAACAACCAGGGAACGACATCAATCTGTATCTGGGGCTGCTGAAAGAGGAGCTTGACACGCTGTGGAAAATGCCAGCCAATAAGAGGGACGCCGCAGAGAAAGAATATTTCCCTATGAGAGCCGCACTGCTCACGACGGTGCACGACTATCTCGGTTACGGATATCTCGCGGGGCAGGTAGTCCACGGATTTTCTGGATGCGTAAGGTGCATGGATGACACAACGTATCGCCAGCTAGATAGAGATCCCGGGTCTTTGAAAACCGTGTTCATGGGACATCGAAGGTGGCTTTGCGACGATGACCAGTGGAGGAAACGCAAGGATCTGTTCGATGGTGAAACCGAACCCCAAAAACGCCTGTGTACGAGGAGCGGCGAGGAAATAGACAAGCTGTTGAAAAATTGGAAAGACTGCCCACTGCCGGGAAAGAAGCAAAAGGCGCCAGAGCCGCTGCTGAAGGTATGGAAAACGAGGTCTGTTTTTTGGGACTTGCCGTACTGGAAGATCCACCATGTGCCTCACAGCCTTGATGTCATGCATATCACGAAGAACGTGTGCGAGAGTCTGCTTGGTACCCTTCTCAACATGCCAGAGAGGACCAAAGATGGGCCAAAAGCAAGGGCAGACTTGAAATCAATGGGCATCAGGCAGGAGCTTCACGCTAATGATGATGATGATGATGATGATGATGATGATGATGATGATGATGATGATGATGATGATGAGGCGAAGCAGGACACAGTAAGTCGTCGCAAAGGCAAAAAGGCCAAGAAGACCGGAAATGACTACCCTCCCGCGTGCTTCACTCTAAGTCAGGAGGAGATCGAGCAGTTTTTCACCTGCCTCCTAGGAGTAAAACTTCCTTACGGTTACGCGGGGAAGATAAGCAGATACCTAGACCCAGCGAAGCAGAAGTTTAGTGGGATGAAGTCTCACGACTGTCACGTGCTGATGACGCAGATACTTCCAGTTGCAGTCCGTGGGATCATGGAAGCGCACGTCCGTGAAACGCTATTTGGCCTATGCAACTTTTTCGACGTCATCTCTCGGAAGTCGATTGGCGTGAGGCAACTCAGAAGGCTACAGGAAGAGATCGTGGTGATACTATGCGAGCTTGAGATGTACTTCCCGCCCGCATTCTTCGACGTTATGGTGCATCTGCTGGTCCATATAGTGGAGGATATCATCCAACTCGGGCCGACGTTCCTGCACAGCATGATGCCGTTCGAAAGGATGAATGGTGTCATCAAAGGATACGTTCGCAACATGTCACGTCCAGAGGGAAGTATAGCCAGGGGCTTTCTGACCGAAGAGTGCATCTCCTACTGCACGAATTATCTAGGCATCGAGAACCCCGTTGGTCTGCCCGTCAACAGGCACCTCGGCAGGCTCGCTAGCAGGCGCGCGAGGTTCAACAACTCAAGGCACAGGTGGCGCGGATTCCGGAGATTGTCCAAGAGCAAGTGCAACAACAACTCGGAGAGACGATCACCGCCATTGTGCCTACCTTGATCGAGGGGTTGAGTCCGTGGATTGCGGGCGGCCAACAGGGGCCGCCCCCGATTCCTAGCTTCACGGCCAGCAACTCGCAGAATGCGATGGCGGGGCCATTGGTGTCTTCGGCGGAGGCGGCATTGGTGTCTCCGACGCCGGCACGGGAGCTTAATGCACACGGGTGTACGTCGACCGGCACCTCTGCAGCAAGCGGCCCCTCCGTCAACTGCACGCCCGCCGTTGGCGGTGCCTCGACATTAGCCGAGCTCGACGCCATCATCACGGTAACTAATTAAGCCTCTCTCGGCCGAGGACTTCATCTCCTTGCCTTTGACTGGGCATCCCTGACGCCCTACATGTTTTCGCAGGGCGCCGCCGACGTTCTGTGCACTCTCCTGCACTCCGTGAACAACGAGTTGGTCGATGTCGCCAAGGGCAAAATCGTTCAACCGGGCAACCCCTTGTTCCGCGGTACCCAGATGCCACCCAACTTGTTTAGGGTTCAACTGGTTCGGGTGCTGCCAGGCTGCGACGAGTTGTTACCTCCGATTCGACCCGTCAGGGCCGACGATGATGACGTAATGACCCTCAGCGCCTGCCTGAGCTGGCCCCTGCTTTGGCCGAAGAGCCATATTCGTTTGGGGGCGGGGGACACCACCCCAAAGACAACACCGCCAGTCGTGCCGGCGCCAAGTCGGCCCCATGGCAAGACCGCCGCAACGGTGCCGGACATCCCTATGCCACTGGATCCAAACATGCATATGGCACAGGATCAGAACGATGACGACGACGACGATACATTTGGCAACGTCGATCAGTACTTTGCCGATCATGGGTATGATGGCGACTTCATGGGGCCTCCTTCTCAAGAAACCAACCCAACAAAAGACGTGCGCGATCTAGCTGGTACCACGGAGAAGCCAAGTTGCAACAGGCGTCGTCTGTCGTTTAGCTCTCAGGAGACGCCTCCAGCTGCCGACTTCACCGAGCCTCAGATAGGCGAGGTGCGAAATATTATCAGCCCCAACACACTCAAGAAGGTGGTCTGTGAGCAGAACTTGGTCCCATTACAGGAGAAGAAGAAGGCACGCAAAAGAAAGACTAACAAGGGTGTGAGCCAGCCGGCACCGAGTACGATCCGTGCTCAGGACGGGCCACCTTCACCTAAGGATATCTCGAGGAGGGTGCATGTGGCGGGTAGGGCGACGCTACCGACAAATATGCTCAATGCTGCAACCGGTGCTATGCGGAGTCTGCATGACAGTGTTCTTTCTTTGGAGAAGCGGCGTCTCAGAGAGAAGGATGTGGCATACCCGGTTTTCGCGGCCAAGGTGCCAGAGGGCAAGGGCTTTGTGGATAACTCCATCGGGTGTACGATCGTCCTGCGGTTTGATGACATCCACGCTATGTTGAACCTTCATCCGCTGCACTACACCTTCGTTCGGCTATTTTCGCTGAGTATGGAGATGCGGATCATTCGCGACAAGACCCCGGACATCGTGATAGTCGACCCCTTCTACATGCGTGCCAAGATCTTGGGCAGCGCTGGGGACCGGCAAGTTGCGAGTTCTTACCTCGAAGGCGTCATTCTGGCAAACCAAGATAAGGATAACTTCCTCGTGCCTTACTTTCCCGAGTAAGTCCTCCCCTCAACCGGCCCGTAACATATGAATTCTTAGATTTCGATCGTTTTTCTTTTAACATTCCGTGTTTCCTGTAGTGACACACATTGCACGCTCATCCTCCTAAGCCCCAAATATTCCATGGCCACGTATTTCGACCCGGACCGTCAATCGAACGTAGACTACACAAATGTCAAGAAGGTTCTTGATGATGTTCTCCCCGGCTACGCCAAATCTGGAGGCACCTTCACCAGGCCTATTCGTAAGTACGGCAAGCACGTGTTCTCCCACAATACAATGTTCTGCTGCGTCAAGCAGCCGCCTGGCGGTCAGAAGGGTGCCTACTACGCCATCCATCACATGCGGCCGATCGTACGGGACCATCATCAACTTCTGCTACCGAGTAAACTCAAAGATTGGGCCGCGAGCGTGTCGGCAATCCAGGACGTGGACATCAGACAAGAATTCTTTCGCATCCAGTCGGAGTTTGCGGAAATCATCCATCAAGATGTCCTTCGTACCTCGGGGCAGTTCTACCTTAGAAATCAACCGTCCAACAGTGACATCGACACAATGCTACAAATGCAGGCTGACAACGCCCGTTATTTCATGACTCCCACGATAGACGGCGGCTTCATCCACGCTCCGGTCCCTTGAGTCGAGTCGAAAGCAGTGATGCTGTGTCTAGTTCTGAAACATCGATTGGCTCATGTTGTAATTAAACTTTAATGAACTTGTAGTATGTCTCTTTGGCTTCGAGAGTCGTTCAACTTAGATGTAATCGATGCTATTAATGTCTTACTTTTCTCTTCCGATCGTTCTGTTGCATACTTATATATTGCTTATGTATTGTCTGTGAATTGGTACTAACGTTTCGTTTGGCTAGTGCATAACGATGCCGTCGTATGTCGTGTACAAGGGTAAGGTTCCCGGAGTCTACGACGACTGGGAGGAGTGTCGGAGACAGGTTCACCGATTCAGCGGTAACAGTTACAAAGGGTACACCACTAGGGCCGAGGCCGAATCTAGATACGCCCGCTATCTAGCGGGAGAGGGGAGGGAGCGTTGGAGGAACCGGATGAAGACGAGTTTCATCGTGATGATGCTCATCATGATGACCGCAGCTCTCTTCTATGTGATGGTAGTTTAGATGATCGATATCGACTTGTAATGTGAAGACAAACTCGCTACTCGCGGTTTCGAGACTTGTAATATAATGTTCTATCTTTGTTCGGTCTTTTCAATTCGGAGACTAATATGATGATTGTATTCGGAGACTAATATGATGAATTGTATTCAGAGACTAATCTTCTATTGTATTCGATGAATCTGTTATTGATGTGTGCTGTCTATATTTTGTCCAATTATACATTTTGTAACCTGTGCAAAAAACAGAGAATTAAAAAATAAAAAAACCTAATATTCATACCAATGGCGCATCACATCACAGTGCGCCATTAGTATGCCAAAGGATACTAATGGCGCATCATTAAACAGTGCGCCATTAGTATGCCGAAGTTACTAATGGCGCATCTTGTTGTTGTGCGCCATTAGTATGCCAAAGCACCTGGGTATACATGGCCCCTTGGGAGGCATACTAATGGCGCACTGTTGTATATACTAATGGCGTATCTGAGGTCCGCCATTAGTATACCAGATACTAATGGCGCACCAGTGGTGCGCCATTAGTAAAATATACTAATGGCGTGGCACTAATGGCGCACCACTAATGCGCCATTAATCGCCAAATTAGGTGCGCCATTAGTAGGCCTTTTCCTAGTAGTGCTACTACTATACCTAGCCTGTTAACAACTGTGTGACAATTATAGTAGTAGCGCTTTTAACTGCAACCGCGCTACTGCTATGTAGATAGGAGTAGTGCCCTTGTGTACGAGCACTACTGCTAGTTAGCAGTAGCGCCTCCTTCTAGTACACTTTACTAATAAGATTATGTGTATAAGGTTTTCCCTAGTAGTGCGCCACTTATCGCTAGCTGGGAGGTGGACGTGATCTTTGGAAGGAGTACTTCTCTATTAGGCCCTTCTCAGTGCTCTACAATGTACACATGCTAAGGGTGCCACATAGACAGAAAAATGACGTGGCACGCAATTAAGGAGGAGAGAGAGAGAGAGAGCATCAGGCCCTTCCCAATGCTCCAAGGTAGGCATGTGCTAAGCATGTCACATAAGCAAAAAAATGACATGGCACAACAATTAAGGAGAGACGACACTTTGGTGACACGAGGAAGAACCAATGTCAAGCGCGTGAACCTAGGCAAACCACTTAAATGAAAAACGCTGACCATGCATGGAAGAGTTTAGGTGCTAAATCATTAAATAAAGTGAGCTTACATAGCAACAACAGTTTAAGCACCTATGCATTGGGGAGTTGAGTTTGCTAAGCTATTTAATGCACTTAGCATCTTATGTAAGCACCTTTGCATTGGAAGAGGTCATACTGACCCATGAAGAACCAATGCTAAGCACGTGGATCTATGCAAAAAGACTACCACCAATAATAAAGGAGTTTTGAAACTAAACAGTTAAATAAAGGAGGCTTAGCTACAAAAGGTAAGTACCAATGCATTAAGGACATTAGTTGCTAAGCATTTAATGCACTTAGCACCTTACTTTAGCATCAATGCATTGAAATAGGTCTTAGGCTGATCGTAATGGCGAGTATCATATACTAGCATCACGAATATGATACTAACATATGATACTACTTCTGTAATGTATAGTATCATAAGTTAGTATCTTAGATTGCCTTATTAATTATCATGCATGACACAAAATAGTACACCATTTATTATGATACAGTATCATAATATGATATCACATCATCTTTTTCCTCACTTAATTATATGTCACATCACTCAAAAAGTCTAGTTGGCATGCATGATACCGTTTATGATACTCTCATTACAACCAGCCTTACTGATTTCGCTCTCCCGCGCCTCCTGGCGTTGTGGAGTAGAGAGGAGCGGATTCTTGTCACTGGTATGTCCTTTTTGTTAAGATTTCATGTCCCAAGCACGTCGTTTTAATTATGGTGGCATTGTTATTTATTTTCAGGACAATAAAAGTGAATCATATCCTAGCCCTCTTTTCTATCCGTTCATTGTTGTGATTGGGGCGTTCTCGGCCGGCGGATCTGATGTTTATTTCGACCTCCATCGCAGCTGCGGCAAAGTGTCGGGGCGCCGCACAGGTCTCGACCGAGGCGGGCTAGCCCATTACAAGCGTGCATTGCATCGATCCTGGTTTTTGGAACCTTCTCAAAAGTTCCAGCCGGTTTTCCCGGTTTTGAGAACCTTCTAGAAGGTTCCTGAACCGGATTTTTTTCTGTTTCAATTTCGTTTTTTTTTCTGTTTCCTATTCTTTTGCATTCTTTTTAGTTTTTCCTTCTTATTTTCCTTTCCTTTTGCCATTTTTATTCTTTTTTTTTCACTTTTTCTTTTCTTTTAGCTCCGTTCTCATTTTAGTCTCATTCTAAAGTTTATTTTTTCTTTTTCAACCAATTTTCAGAAATTTAAATTTTTTTCCATATTTTAGATTTTGTACATATTTTTAAAATGTTCCTATTTTGCAAAAAATTTACAAAATTCCAGAAGAATTAGGATTTCAAATATTTGTTCGCTTCTTATAATAAATGTTCCAAAAATTTCTACATAGAATTTGAAATTTTAAAAGTTTCACGTTTTAGAAAAAATCAGAAAATGTTCCCAGTTGCGAAATTTGTTCACAACTTTAAAAATGTTCATGTTTTTTCAAATTATATTTGCAAATTCAAAAAATGTTCGGGAATTTCCATAAATGTTCCTACTTTCAATATTTGTACACAAATTTTAGAAATGTTCATGTATTGAAAATATATTTTGCAAATTCAAAAAATGGTTGGAAATTTCAATAAATGTTCCCGCTTTCAAATTTTTCTCAACAGTTTTAAAAATGTTCATGTTTTGAAAATGTTTGGAACCCACTTTCAAAATTTGTTCAAAAAGTTAGAAAATATTCCCGAACAATTTTTAAAAGTGTACCTACTTTCAAATTTTGTGCACAAAGAAACATGAACATTTGTCGCAAATTCAAAAAAATGTTCCAGCTTTCCAAATTTGTAAAAAATGTTCATGTTTTCAAATTTTGTTCGCAAATATGAAAAATGTTCCTATTTTGGAAATTTTGTTCATAATTTCGAAAAATGTGCATGTTTTATGGAAAATGTTTGCATCTTTTTGAAAATTGTTCATAATTTTAAAGAATGTATTGTCTTTTTTTTTAAATTCCCTTTTCCATTTCTTTTGATATTCCCAAAAATGTCGCTTGTTCATAAAATGTTTGACTGTTCAAATTTTGTTCGCTATTTTGAAAATTCGACTTTCAAAATATATTTACCTTTAAAAAAAGGAAATTCACGTTCAAAATTTCAATAAAGTTAAATCTGCTGCTGCTTTTTTTAGGATAAATTTGCTGTTGCTTATAGTTCATACTGAAGGGGCTGCCATTTGAGACATAGATACGCTAGAGTTACAGTGGCTAGCGACCATTAGCAGGGGGTGAATGTTCAACTTTTGGCCACTGTTGTCCATTTCTTCATGTGTTGCACTGTCTTTCTAGCACAAGAGCTATTGTGTCGCAGCGGCTGGCACAACACGAAGAAAACTAGAAAGTCGGGGTTTCGAATTGCAGCGGCAGCGCTCTTAGTTTTTGTCGCTTTTCCATTTTCCAGCACGCGAACGTCAAATGGGCCGACCCCGGCGAGCCACCCCTGTGCGAAGTGTCAACTCTTTGACGCAAAGAGCGTCCCATAGGATCTCCCGTCCTAAGGGGCTGCTGCTCCGCGAGAAAACATGAAGGACTATAGTAAACTAGGCCTTTTCCCAGCCCATTTAGTAACAGACCGACAGTCCACAAGTAGTCAAGAGTTTCTCCATCGACAGAAATAGACGCAGCGAGGGTAAGCCGATAGGTTGCTACGCGGGTTCTGCTCGACCATGGCGATACCTCGCTTCTAGCGAGACCGAGGAAAGCCTCACATCAAGCAGAGCACGAGATGGGCCGGCCCAGGCGCACGGGTGACCACAACCTCGTTTATATTTCTTTTTAACTTAAATTTATACTTCCAAATATTATAAATAAATACAAAATAAATTTACATGAAACATTTAAAAAATGTTAACCAAGCATTTAAAAAATGTTAAATGTGTATAGAACAAATGTTTCTCATGCATCTTAAAAATAATCAATATGTGTGAAAAAAATTAAACATGTATTGAAGAAATGTTAATCCAAGAATTTGAATAACTATAAATAAGTATTGAATTTTTTTAATAAAGCATTTAAAAAACGTGGACAATGTATTAAAAAATTGTTAAATCTGTATTTGAAAAATGTTAAATACGTATAGAGTAAATGTTTCTCATGCATACAAAAAATAATCTATGTGTGTGAAAAAGTTGAACCTGTATTTAAGAAATGTTAATCCAATAATTTGAAAAAAAATGTTAATAGGTATTTCAAAAATGTTAGTCAAGCATTTAAAAAATATATACCATGTATCAAAAAATTGTTAATTGAAAAATGTTAACCAAGCATTTGAAAAATATTCAATGTGTATAGAAAAACTGTTGATGATGTATGAAAAAAATGCTATTCTTGTATTTGGAACATGTTAATCAAGAAATTGAAAAATGTTAAATATGTATAGAAAGTTGACCATGTATTCAAAAAATGTTGATTTTGTATTTGAAAAGTGACAAGTTGTATTAAACGTATTAGCTATATACCAAACGATGTGTATGAAAAAATAGTGAAAACCGAGAAGAAACAAAGCAAACTGGTGAAAACGAGAGAGAAACACACTAAACTGAAGAAACTAGAAAGGAAAGAAAAAAAAGTGAAAACCGAGAAAGTAACAAAGGAAACCAAAAAAAAAAAGAAAATATAAAAAATGAAAAATAATGGAAAACAGAGAAAGAAACAAAGAAAACAGGTGAAAAACAAAAACAAAAAAGGCATATCAACATAAATCTCAGAACAAAGTGGATACTAGGAATGAAGCCCTAACAAAACTAACTCGATTACATGATAAATCTCATCCAATCCATCACCGTCCAGCAAGCCTACGAAAAAATTACTCACTCCCGGTGATGATCATCATAAAATTGGTGATGAGGAAGAGTTGATGATGATGATGGCGATGAGTTCCCCTCTCCGGAGCGCCGACGGACTTCAGATCCGGCCTCCCGATGAAGAACATGAGGTGGCGACAGCTTCGTATCGTAAAACACAATGAAACTTCCTCCTCATTTTTTTTCTTCGAAAGCAGGATTTTATAGATTCGGAGTTAGGGTCAGGGGAGCCCCGAGAGGCCCACTACCCACAAGGGCGCGCAAGAGGGGGTGGTGCTCCCTGGTGCCTAGTGGGAAGGAGGCCCTCCTCCAGTGGGTCTTTGCTCCAGTATTTTTTATTTATTCCAAAATAATTCTTCAAAAAATTTCATCCAATTTCGAGAACTTTTATTTCTGCACAAAAACAATACCATGATAGTTATGCTGAAAACAGCGTCAGTCCGGGTTAGTTTCATTCAAATCATGCAAATTAGAGTCCAAAACAAGAGTAAAACTGTTTGGAAAAGTAGATACGATGGAGACGTATCAGTACTTTAGGGAGATTTTGGTTACTGGGTACAACCGTTGGGAGGCGTGCAACCGTTGAGAGATGGTAGCACGTGTTATCTTCATCTGATTTAAATGACGAACTAACAAAAAGCTAGGTGTTTAGTCATTGTAGCCTATTTTTCGCTCGCTGTCACATCTTTTTATCTTTACTTACATTGTGCTCCTTTTATGAGGCAGTACTAGACCTCAGACTCTGTTTGCGTACTTCTGATTAATAAATTGGCTGCTTGCATTAATAAGTTGAACTGTTGAAGTCTGGCCTGGCCTGCTACTGTTGGGGTCCCCCCACTCACGGGTCAGGGTTGGCGGCGCCTTGTCGGAGGACCGCCGCAGAGTCGCGCCTCTTGCACATCTCTCACCGGACGTCTCACAGCCCGCCCTTCCGATCAGAGCAATGCTACACGCACGGATATATTATTATGGGATCAACAGGGATGCTCAGGTGTGTTAGTTTGATTGGATAAAAATCAGCGTGTGTGGCCCACCCCCACAGAAAATCGGGGGGAGAAGGTTTTGTTATGGGCAGGTACATAGAAACACCCCGTATTAGCCCGTTGATGTAGAATTATTGCTCCGATCAGCTCCAGCCTTGTGGATGCCGTAGCACTTTGTTTTTGGTTTTTTCTTCATTTTTTGCTATTCATTTGAATATGGGGATTGCCCAATTGGATTCATACAACTCACCACCTTAATTTCCTAGTCTCACAAACATTTAGTAAGATGCTATGCTAGAGGATCACATTGGCTCCCCGTATAATCCAACCTTTATTTTTTCTGCCTGACAACGATTCGTTACCAGCTGCATATATAATATAATAGTGTCAATAAACATCTTACATTTTGAGACGGAGGAAGTAGCCTTTTGAAACCTGGCGCCAACAGTATTTGGCTGCATCGGGAGGCACAGCGGGCTTAGTGCTTCTTCACAATGAGCAGGGAATAGTCTAGTGTTTATAGTACTAGTTTATAGTCTTATAAACTAAATGTGCAGTTATGTCTGTGCCAAGCCGGTTGCACCACAACGGCGGATGCAATGGATGAGTTCTCATGACATATCTCTGTGCCAAGCCGGTTGCACCATAACGGCGGATACACACGCTTGCGATAATGTCATTTGTAACCACAACACACTGTTCACACACGAACACGAACACGTCACCGTGTACCCTCGACGCCGGAAGTGATGCACCGCAGCTCACGTGAAGGAGACCCGTCTGGAAGCGCGGTACGCAGGCAATCCGGCGGGTGCTTTTGAGAACCCGAAACCCCACACGCCCGGGAGGGACCTCGTCAGGGCGCGCGGCAGCTATGGGCTGCCCTAGGTCGACCTGATCGCCCCTAGGGCCTCGAGGTTCGTCGCCCTGCAATGAAGAAGAACGAACGAAGAACGAGGAAGAAGAAGAACTAGGGTTAAGGAGAAAAGATAAAAGATAAAAAGTGGTAGATGATTTGTTCGATTGTGTGTTGTTGTTCAATCGGCCGTCACCCCTTAAGTATATAAGAGGCGGTTGGACTTCCCGTGCAAGGAAAAAGCTTCAATTCACATCCAAAACCCTAGTCCAATTCGGATTTGTTTGGTCCGAACTTTCCAAACTGTTAGGTAAAATCTGGCTGCACCTTGTGGGCCATGTTTAGGGGAGTAAACGATCTCGGACGGAAACGAGCCCAAAAGCAATCTTGACCGTTTCGACAAGGCGAACAACTTTCATGTTGAACTGTTTTTGATCTGAGGCCATCTTGAGGGGGGTTTCGGCTGTTTTCCGAAGTCTGCAGCAGCGAAATTCAAAACCCGGACGAACATACCCGGAGTGTCCGGCCATCCACAGAGAAAATCAAAACCCGGATGGTTTTCCCCAGAGTGTCCGGCCATCCAGTGTAGCAGTGTCTTGTACTAGCTGTTCCTTTTGCATACGACCTTGGATTAAGACGATTTTTATATCGAAATCGACCGTTTCGACGAGACGAAGATAATTCGTGTTGATAATTTTTCCATATGAGGACATCTTAATTGGGTTTTCAGCCATTCTTTAATCTGGTGTCAACATGAGCATCTCTGAACTTGTCATAACTTTTGCATCCGAGCTCCATTTTAGACCATCTTCATATCCATCTTGATCTTCTCGAAAACATCCATCCCATGGTGACCTCCAATCAAAAGTTTAAATTAATCTTGACATAGCTTAAATAAACTTTTACCATTATGCCACTTTTGAGAGTCAACACACACATGCAACATAAACCAAACATTGAAATATCCCCAACTTATTCATTAACATCGCAGTATATTAACATATAAATATATGGTATACTGTTTTGTACAGCACAACCAAAGAGTTCAGTGGAAAACATTGGTACGGTAGAAGCACACACACATGACTTCACCGTCAGAATATTCGAGTAACCCTCCAAAAGGAAAGAATATTCCCTTACTGGCGTAATTTTGAGAAAGCAAATGGGATAGTACAGCAAAAGGTGATGAGTTTTGTAGAGGAAGCAGACAACAACCCACCCGTACCTGGTCTGCATCATCTTCTTCTTTTGTCCTCGTATCATCAACTTACGAGTAGTAGAAAATCTGAGAAATGGAACCATCCAACGCGACTTGCTTTCACATGTGCTGCACAGTAGAATTGGATATATGATGTTACCACTTCTAGATTACAAATACAACCAGCATTTGAAACAATTGGCTAGACAATCATAAGCAAAAAAAATATTTTGCTTTTGCAATGTTCTCTTGTGCGCATAAAACTAGCCAGTAGTCAAGTAACTAAATTTAAGAAAGCAAGAGGTAGACAAAAGATCAACAGGTCCATACTTTCAGCCCAGAGGAAGGAATCAAGGTGTTCCCTGCACCGGAGGCTTCAAGGATCCATGATCAGTGGCAACATATTTCGCCGGAGACCTAGTATCTGCTGGATCGACCCTTTTGAGCAACAGAACCTTTGGGCTCTTAGGGTGCTTCTTAGCTTCATTTTGCCATAGTCTTATCGTTTCTTGATTAACCTGTGAGTCCAGAGCGATTTCGCAAAGAGCATCTAAACATTCCACTTTGATGTGATCGCAAAGACCCACTAAACCCTTACAGAGCAACTGAACTGAAGTGAGTCTAGGCAAAGCTCCTTCTTGTATAGTGGGGAATCTCGGTTCTCGCACCATGAGGCATAGATGTTGCAGGCTTGGGAAATCCCCATGTTTTATGTCTAGATCCGCAAGGTGGACTTCCACCAGTTTGAGATAAACCAAGTGCCGTAGCTTACGCAGACCTAGGAGAAGATGAGGCCCTGTCAGATTAGTATATGCAAGGCACAGCTCTTTCAGACCACGAAGGGACATAACAAACTGAGGGAACTGATTCAGGCTGCCTTGCAGTTTCAGTGAGCTAAGATAACCTTTTCTTGATGCTGCCATTGTGTTGTCGCCTTGATGGTGATTCAGCAAATCTTTGGAGGAATCATTCAGGTGAAGTGATAAAGAACGTGCGCCTACTGGAGTACTCATGCCGTCCTGAGCAAACTTGTGAATGGCCTCTGAAAGTACGGCGTAACTGCAATCTGTGCTATTGGACTCGCACCATATCTTGACCTTTGTCAGTTTCTTCATATGAACCATCAGTTCTGGAAATCCAGAGTTGTTGTCTATAACAACTCCTGCTAGAGTCTGCAAATTACTTTTTCCTTGCAGGAATCTCTTATGGTTCTTGCCACTAATCCTTTTGAGCTTCATCTTACCATAAAGGTGTGCAAGGTGAGGCAGACTAATGACTTCCACAGGCAGTGTCTCTATCTTTGTCTTCCTTAAGTCAAGTATCTCTAAGCAATGAAGCCTTTCCATTTGAACTGAAAGATTGCTGACAGAGCTCCCGAGTGTCAGATATTTGAGATGCAACAGTTTGTATATGTGCCCCAGATGTTCTTCATTCAAACCATTGCATTCTTTTAGATCCAACACTCTCAGCAGCTCAAAACTCGTCAAATCTGGAACGGCTTCTTCCGCACTCCCGAAGACTGTTAGAGATCGGGGGCGCAGCTGCTCACCAGCCGATCCTGATAACAAGTTATCAACTTTTTCTTTCAAAGAAGAAAAGAATTTGTGCAGGGGGTCGCGGCCACGTCCGGCTGGACTGGTACCATGTCCCATGTTGCATGCTGTGCCATTTGTATGTTTCTCAATAATTAGGTGACGGAAATTACTTCGGTTCCTAGCACTCAAAGAAGTAGCAATGAAATTCGAAGCCATGGACTTGTGCAGCATGAACTGGTGCATGATACCGTGAGGTTTGCACGTCTTGGCTTTCCCATTGTTGCTTGGATCAACAGGCAGAATGATATTTCTGTCAATTAGCTCATCTAATTTTTTATCGGCAATCTCTTGGTCACCATCTATGTATCCTTCGGCTAACCATCGCCCGGTAAGAGTTTTCCTGCTGACTGGGCGATCATTTGGGAATAGACTCGAGTATAATAAGCAGGTCTTGAGAGAATTGCCAGGCAAACTGCTGTAATTATTCATAAGAACTTGCCCCAGTTTTGTGAAGTGGCCATTCTTGTTCTCGTCCATACGAGAACATAGGTTATGGGTCATTTTTTCACATAGATCCCCTGTCAACTTGTGACCTTGCAAAGCTTTGGCAACACTAACAAGAGCAAGTGGGTGACCATCACATTTGTTCACGATTGCAGTTGAACCCCTCTCCAAGTCAGGTGAGCATCCATTGACAAAAACATTCTTGTCTAGATAATCCTTGGACTGTTCCGCACTAAGAGATCTTATACTGTACACATAACCATCAGGCAAGCTGCAGGCATTAGCTACTGAGGTCACAGTTGTGGTCACTAGGATTCTGCTCCCTTTTTCATCTGGGAAAATAGGTTTTATTACATCCCAGAGCTCCATCTTGATGTTATCAATTACAATTAAACACCTGTTAGCCAAATTGGCAAATGCAAAGTTAGTATGCTTGTCATTTGGAAGCAATTGGTTTGGTTGCTACCCCGCAAAAAAAAGTTGGTTTTGTTGCTGACTAACAAGCAAGTTTCCCGTTATGGTCTAAAAAGTCTCCTGTTTTGATCTACCAAGCCAACTGCCCAACATGGTGCCCATGGGTGACTAGGCCTATTGAATTCTTGAGAGGATAATTATCTTTGTAGTACTTTATTACGCAAGTTCTCTACTGGAAATATGAACCAAAAAGTCGATTGGTTAATATGACTCATATTTGCAGGAAAATTCTAAATTATCTTACCTTTTTAGGCTGTACAGTTTAATAGTTGTACTACAACTGATGCGGAACTCTAAAAATGTTGAGAGTTCTCTATTTCTTGTAAATCCTTTGCAGGTTATTTTTGAATTAATTTACAGGGCAACACACTCACCATGATCAGCGGCTCAGAAAATCCATGAAGGGCAATAATCATACTCCCCATGATCAATGGGTTTAATTTTAAACTGGTATATATTTTTGCGGGGTAAAACGGAATTTCGTTACTTAAGATAGTACCGGTGAAAAACTGATGATACAACTATATTAGTACACTTGCAAGACAACAGTTGTGCTCAATCAGGAGCAAGATACAACTGTAACCTATAGTTGATTAAATCTACTTCATTTAAAGAAAATATCTACTATGTTTTCTGGTGAACTGAGTAGGAACTACTTTTTTTTCTGTTATGTACAACTAACTACTTTTATAATATTCAAAAGGTTCTTACATTTATAAGATTGGGCTAACGTGCCGAGTTTGATACAACACAATTTAACCATTACTCAAAAGCCTAAACTGATAGGAAAATATAAGCAACAACACGTACTGTTAATACTCGAATTACTCAGACAATAGTGTGAAGAGTAGGAGATGGGAGGGAAACTATAGCATAGATATAATTTGGAAGGATAGTAGCAATATTTCTGATTGGCACTGACCTCTTGGTCTGGAGAAGACGACTGATATGCTGCTGGAGTTGTCGGAGTTTCTGTGGCACGGACTCCTGTGCTTCTTCTCCGAGAAGCCCCTCAAGTATGGCCGTCAAGAGCGCCTCCTTGGCCGCGACCCCGTGTATTTGATTGGACGCCACAGTCACCCAGGCACGGCAACTGAATTGCTCGGCGACTTGAGGGCAGTTGTACACTTCCCATGCGAGTGCGGTTTTGCCCGAGCCCCCAAATCCGACGATGGAGACCACCTTCAGCTTCCTGCGGCTAGCTTGGCCACCATCAACTAAGGACTTGCAAAGCTCCCGCTTTGCTTCCTCGATGCCCACCGCAGGAGAAGCCCCGTACGCGCCCGGATTATCTTGGTCAACGGGATTGTCGTCCAGGTCCGATTCGGCTGCGGCGGAGCAAAAGTCTGCATTGTATCTGATCTTTCGCTCATGCGCCGCATCCAGCTCCCGCTTGAGTCTCCCGATCTCATGGCAGAACTTTCTTGGATTGCGGATCTGGAGCTCTCCCTCGCACGCAGCGCAAGGAAGGAACCGGTCCAGGCAGTCCTCGATGTTATGTGCCAGGGCGCGGAATTCTTCCATGGATAAGATCTCTACCGCGCTGGGCTGCCCCTTGTGCGAGATCTGAACCTCCATGGACCCGCAGATCATGGCAAGCTCTCGATGCAGGAAGCTGATGTCGCCCTCGAGGTCCTTCAACTCCTTGTACCTCTTCTCAAGAACCGTGATCAGCTTCGATACCACGCTTTTTGTCACAGCGCTCACTACCGCCACCGCCACCTCCATACCTACGCTACGCTCGCCGGTGACCCGCTCGCTCCGCCAAATAACCTGTGGTGCGGTGACTTTAACTGCTTAATTTCTAGGAACAAGGCTTGCTCCTCTGTTCAACAGGTCGCTGTAGTGGCGCCACACTCACAGGCACACCATGTATAGACAACCGCTTTCCACGGTTCCACCCGCCCACGACGGCACCGCACGACCCGCCGACCCCCTTCCCCATCTCGAAGTATACTACTAGTATATTGCATGATGCCTTGGTTGTTGGTACCCGTAAACTATAGACCAACTTGCCAAACGAATATCTCCGCCGTTGACTAATACTATATATTGCATGATGCCTTGATAGTTAGAGCATCTGGTACGGGATCAGCTAGCAAACCAGACCCCCCCCCCTCCAGCCCCCTCCCTCTCCCCCTCCCCGCCGCCGCCGGCCGACTGCTTCCTCGGCCTGATGGCGGATCTCGGTGGCCGGTGCAGCAAAC
>NC_041383.1:15145414-15174462 GCF_002162155.2 Triticum dicoccoides
GCAAACGGGATGCGCGCTCGCGGTAGGTGGTGCGGGGCGGCACGACGGTCTGCTGGCGGTGCGTCGCGCCGGAGTGCGCAGACCGGCGGCGGCTTGGTGCTCCTCGCCGCGAGGGAGTTCGTGTCTGGCCAGATCTGAGCGGGCCGGAGGTGAGGATGGATGGTCGATGCTCGGCGGGTGGCCTGGTGGCGCAGCAGGCCTGGCAGTGGTGGGGTGGTCCGTTTCTGGCGGCGGTGGCGCTAGCTGAAGGGGCGGCGAGTCCCACGAGCAGGCTGGTGGTTGCGCTTCGATGGCTTGGCCAAGATGGAGTCTTGGCGAGCAGCGAGCGGCTGGTCAATCCTGCACGGCGTTTTGAGCGACGTTGCTCTTTTGCTAGCGTCGCCCGAGTTCTTCTGTGGAGAGGCAGGTCCGGTCAGACGCAAGGTTGTCCCTTGGTGGGTGACAACCGCCGCGGGCGTCCCGGACCTGGCCGGATGTGCTGGTTGGCTACGGGTCCTCGCACAGGTTGGGAGTTGGTGGTGTGGCTGTGGTTACCCTGCCGGGCGGGCGGCTTTGCAGCTACATCGGCAAGTGTTGCGGTGGCGGCGGTGTGAGGTTTTGTTGGACAGTGCCTTCAATTCCATGGAGGTGTGGAGGGGCTACACGCAGATGAAAATCTTGCACGGCATCTGCCGGGCCAGCGATGATGGCACCGCGGATGTCATTCTCCTCCTTGGAGGCATCGCCGAGCGTGTTCGCCTTTCCCCTCGTGCCCTTGGAATTGGTGGCTGTATCCGGGTGGAAGCCTCGATTCGGCTCATGGATCGGCACAATGGCGGCGGTGTCGACAACGCTTCTCTGTTGGGAGCATTGTGTTTGGAAACGCGTTGGTTCCTCGTTGCTCTCCTCCGGTGTTTGCCGCCGTCCTCGGTTGATCCTCCGTGGCACAATGTACGCCCGGTATGTCCAAGACGGTGGCTTCCCGGAGTGGATCGAGTCCCTCCATCCATCTGCCACTTTCTCTTAGGCTCTTAGGGTGGATGGTGCGTCGGCAAGAGAAGTTTTGCGGCAGTTGGTAGTCTCGGAGGTTTCCGGCGTCGGTTGAGACGCGGTTCTATGTATCTCTCTAGGATAGGCTCTTTCGTGTTGTAGCTTGCTTGGCATGGTGTTTGTCCTTGGTCATGTCGGGTGTGGTGTTTGCGATGCACTCGCACATCGAGTGGTAGCTCTCTTGTAACTATTATTTTGCCTTCTGTAAAGCTATGGTATGCCTAGGCGTACTCTCGGAAAAAAAAGTTAGAGCATCTACAGCCGCACTTTGCAATTCCAGCCAATCAAACGCCCGCGGAGGCGATCTGTCACGTCCGCGGACAGTGATCGGTCATGCCTTAAATTAGCCAATTTCCATCCGCCTCTCTCATATTTTATCCCCTAGATCCATACAAAGCATGCAAAAGAAATTATACGTACTATATCTACATGCCGCCCTAACCCAAATATTCTCAAGGAGCTCGAGCCAGCGCTCAGGGGTAAGAAAGGGCTTGCTCCTCACTCGGCGGCGTGGGGGCATGGCTACTAGGTGTTCGGGTGGAGTAGAAAGTGGCGGCAGCGGCGGAGAGGAGGAGGAAAATGTGGATGGATGATAGGATTTCGGTGCTGCCGATCAACTTAGATGGCCGGGCTAGGCACTACGCGGCCCGCCGGAGCTGCACCATGCGGGGGCACCGGTCCGACGAGCTTTGGACCGCCGGGTTTCTGGCATTTCCGGCTGAGACCCGTTCGCCAGGCCGACGTGCCCGGGCGCCCCCATATCTGCCCTCATATTTGGGCTGGATGTGAGGGGTGGCGGTCAGCCTAGGCGTTTGAGTCCTGTTTGAGAAGCCCGTCTAGGTAAAATAATCGTGACCGGTCACTGACCGGGCGGACAACCCGGGCGTATGAGGCGGGTTTAAGAGGTCCGACTGTAGATGCTCTAACTATCAGAGTGTCCCACCGGCGGTTCAGGAGACTCGGAGGGCCATGCAGTACCGTGCGATACACGGTAGCCAGTGTTGTACATCGTCGGGTTGCAGTTGGCAGGCCTCCTCTACTACCGGAGAGGATTCCTTCTCCTGCAAGAATCGACACGCCGGCTGCTCCTGCACAACGACGGGGAGCAGCTGGTGGACAGCCGGGTGATTCGGCTCAGGGGCCAGGGGTGAAGATCATACTTCACATTGAGGTTAGGTTCCCTTGTCATATTGTGCATGTTGGTGTCACGTTGGATAGAGAGGGTGGGGGTGCATGGGGAGGATTCCGAGGTGAATGCGAGAGGAACCCAAGTGATGGTGTGACCTCTTCTATTCGTCCCCAGTGCACTGTTCCCTTTTCTGTTGGTTGGGAGATCTCCACCTCATCCAGCTCGCGATAGCGGATTGATGGTTGAAGATGGAGAGGAAGATGGTGGAATTAGCAAGTGGGCAGAAGGAGAGGATAGTTTCGTGGTTCTCTAGTTTGAGCGAGCTGCGGTGCGGCAGCGACGAAGGTTTTCCGAAATCTGACAGTGGAGGAGGACGAACGACTTACTCCCTCTAGGAAGCCGGTGGGCTCACTCGCCACGCTCTTGTGGGCCATGGAGGAGACGTAGGAGGACGATTCATACCAGAAGGCAAAGTGGTGGGCAATTTGATATCGCGGGAATGCTCCAACGGGCCAGAGGAGTTCGATGTGGGGTGGTCATGGTGCAACCTACCCCTGGCATGCGGCCGATACCGATCGTAATCGAGGCGGAAGACGAGGCTGAAGCGGTGGCGATCGAGGTGGTGGCTGTGAGACCACAACAAAAGGGGAAAAAGGTCGAGACGGTGGTCCACACTCCCCATCGTTCGTAGGGCTTCCCCTGCCGTTCATCATGCCTCCTCAGTTTCTCGGTCTGCGTCGGCGGAATAGGGTTCTCCCCCGCCGGCCTTTTTGGTTGCTGGCTAGGGAGGAATCTAACTAGGAGACTTGGGCTTCGTCAAACATCCCAAGTAAAATTAGATTTGCTCTTGATTACCTGCATTCACCATTACATCATGGTAGGGGGTCAGACTGCAGGTGGGACTGTAGGTGGGAGACCCACCACAATCCACCTTGTCAAATTACAATTTGGTGTTGAAAAAGTGGGCATTCCACCAAAACTAATATGGAGTAAATGGGAATAAGTGGGATCCCACTTAACTAAGTAGAGCAGTTAACTAAGGAGCAATACCGAGCAGCAAAGAAGAGCAACATCGTTTGATCTTTCGCTCCCCCACTTCGTAGATGTTGAGCTGCATGAACTCCATTAGAGTAGCGATGAGGCAGAGGGTGATTCACGGGAGTAGCAGGGGAAGCAGACGTAACAGCCACGTGTTGGAGCGCCATGGGCAGTAGACAACAGTGAGGCGTACGCGAGAGCACCACGCCCAACATCTCCGGCCGGAGGTCAGTCCATGCTCACCCTCGGGAGGAGCGTCCCGACGCTGCCCTCATCGTGGGACAGATCCTCTTGAAACATAGCGATTTGAGGAGGAGTCTGTTCCAGTATTATGGAAGAAGATCTCGCACTTTGTTTCGGATCCGATCGATCCCAATTTTCCTCATGGATTTCCGATTGAGACCGTGGCCAAGAAGCTACATACTACTCATTGGGGAGGAAGAAGCAGGGGCGTGATGGCGGACTGGCGGCGGCGGGAGCACGCTGCTGCACCGGGTTCTCTAGCTTAGCGGGCAAGGTGAGCTCCCAACAGGATAAGTGGGCTAGCCCGACTATTAACTTTTCTATCCAATGGGAGCCCACTAAAGTAATTTAAGTGGGATGGATTAGTTAGTCCCATTTAATCCCACCTCCACTTGCAGCCTGAGTAAGGCGAGTAGTGCGAATACGGGTAATATTAGGAGGAGAGAGAGAAAGGACTAAATTGAAACAAATTGAGGCACACATTCTCTGATACTGAGGATAGTTGCGAGAAGATTCGGAATGATAATTTCAAACCTATATTGATAGCCACTGAAGCTGGTGACATGGGTGTTGATGGAGGAGAAAGTTATATTGACAAATCACATGAATAAACTTCCGTCTAGCCCTGACATTTGGTCAAAGGTAGACCCTCAGGATTGCTATCTGGTAATGAATAACTGTAGGTTGGAGAGTAGTAATTTGGTTTGGAAAGATGATATCCAAAAAAGAAATTACGAATTTTCTGGGCAGAATCAAGCTGATTGGGCCCTGGGGATATGCATAGAGGATGGTCCTGACAGGCCTGGCCCAATCACCATGAAAACGTACAATTCCAATTCAGTCTCTGGTTCCTTCAATTATATAAATACTCTACCCCTCCCTACCTTGGGTTTGGTTGATGAGCTCGAGCGGGGGTTAGGGTTTCCTTGGTGACGATGCCAAATACCGTCAGATCACTCGGTAGTAGTCCAATCGTAGTTGGAAATTAAGGATCAGAGGTCACACGAGTGGTCTCTCCAGGTTCGTGCCTCCGGAGAATAATACCCCTGCATCCTGCTAGTTTTGATGATTCACAATGGAGGGGTACCTCGTGTGAGGGGTTACAATGGTCTGGGAATGAGATTGCTACCGAGAGTTTTCCTATCCATGGATAGATGATCAATGAGTACCCTAGACTTCCCTTTACATAGGTAGGAGAGGTCTAGGGTTTACATGCCAGATGCGATCTGGGGCGCTGCTGATACGTCTCCAATGTATCTATAATTTTTTATTGTTCCATGCTATTATATTATATGTTTTGGATGTTTAATATGCATTAATATGCTATTTTATATTATTTCTGGGTCTAACCTATTAACATAGAGCCCAGTGCTAGTTTTTTTTTTTTACCTGTTTTAGAGTTTCGCAGAAAAGAAATACCAAACGGAATGAAACTTTCGCGATGATCTTTCTTGGACCAGAAGCAAACCAGGAGACTTGGAGATGAAGTCGGAGACACAACGAGGAGGCCACGAGGGTAGAGGGCGCGCCTAGGGGGTAGGACCACGTGGGTCTCCTGACCTAGCTCCTTCACCTATATATACTCTTATACCCCAAAAACTTCCAGGAGAGCCACGAAACCACTTTTCCACCGCCGCAACCTTCTCTACCTGTGACATCCCATCTAGGGACCTTTTCCGGCGTCCTGCTGGAGGGGGATTCGATCATGGAGGCCTTCTACATCAACACCATTGCCTCTCCGATGAAGCGTGAGTAGTTTACCACAAACCTATGGGTCCATAGCTAGTAGCTAGATGGCTTCTTCTTTCTCTTTGATTCTCAATACCATGTTCTCCTTGATGTTCTTGAAGATCTATTCGACGTAATACTCTTTTGCGGTGTGTTTGACGAGATCCGATCAATTGTGGATTTGTGATCAGATTATCTATGAATATTATTTGAGTTTTCTCTGAATTATTAAATGCATGATTTGATATCTTTGCAAGTCACTTCGAATCATCGGTTTAGTTTGGCTTATTAGATTGATTTTTCTTGCAACGGGAGAAGTGCTTAGCTTTGGGTTCAATCTTGCGGTGTCCTTTCCCAGTGACAGTAGGGGCAGCAAGGCACATATTGTATTGTTACCATCGAGAATAAAAAGATGGGGTTTTCATCATATTGCGTGAATTAATTCCTCTACATCATGCCATCTTACTTAATGCGTTATTCTGTCCTTTATGAACTTAATACTCTAGATGCATGCTGGATAGCGGTCGATGTGTGGAGTAATAGTAGTAGATGCAGAATCGTTTGGGTCTACTTGACACGGACGTGATGCCTATGTTCATTATCATTGCCTTAGTTGTTGAGAAACAAGGTATCGCTCCAGTAGGAGGCTCCTCAAAAGTCCCACGCACCTACACAAACAAACAAGAACCTCGCAACCAACACGATAAAGGGGTTGTCAATCCCTTCACGGAAACTTGCGAAAGTGAGATCTGATAGAGATAATAAGATAAGATAAATATTTTTGGTATTTTTATGATATAGATTGGAAAGTAAAAGATGCGAATAAAAGATAGATGAAAACTTATATGATAAAAGATAGACCCGGGGGCCATAGGTTTCACTAGTGGCTTTTCTCAAGATAGTATAAGTATTACAGTGGGTGAACAAATTACTGTCGAGCAATTGATAGAAAAGTGCATAGTTATGAGATTATCTAGGCATGATCATATATATAGGCATCACGTCCATAACAAGTAGATCGAAACGATTCTGCATCTACTACTATTACTCCACACATCGACCAACTCCTGCCTGCATCTAGAGTATTAAGTTCATAAGAATAGAGTAACGCATTAAGAAAGATGACATGATGTAGAGGGATAAACTCATGCAATATGATATAAACCCCATATTTTTATCCTCGATGGCAACAATACAATACGTGCCTTGCTGCCCTGCTGTCACTGGGAAAGGACACCGCAAGATTGAACCCAAAGCTAAGCACTTCTCCTATTGTAGGCCAAACCAAACTGATAATTCGAAGAGACTTGCAAAGATAACCAATCACACATAAAAGAATTCAGAGAAGATTCAATTATTTCTCATAGATAAACTTGATCATAAACCCACAATTCATCGGATCTCGACAAACACATCGCAAAAAGAGTTACATTGAATAGATCCCCAAGAAGATCGAGGAGAACTTTGTATTGAGATTCAAAGAGAGAGAAGAAGCCATCTAGCTAATAACTATGGACCTGAAGGTCTGTGGTAGACTATTCACAACTCATCGGAGAGGCCTTGGAGATGATGTAGAGGCCCTCCATGGTCGATTCCCCCTCCGGCGGAGCGTCGGCGAAGGCTCCAAGATGGGATCTTGTGGATACAGAAGGTTGCGTCGGTGGAATTAGGTTTTCGTGGTGCTCCTCGATGTTTTCAGGGTATGGGAGTATATATAGGCGAAGGAGGTAGGTCGGTTGAGCCACGAGGGGCCCATGAGGGTGGGGGGTGCACCCACCCCCTTAGGGCCCGCCGGGCACCCTCGTGGCCGCCTTGTTTGTTGCTTGACGTCCACTCCAAGTCTCCTGGTTTGCATTTGTTCCAAAAAGATCGCTCCTGAAGGTTTCATCCCGTTTGGACTCCGTTTGATATTTCTTTTCTTCGAAACACTGAAATAGGCAAAAAAATAGCAATTCGGGCTGGGCCTCCGGTTAGTAGGTTAGTCCCAAAAATGATATAAAAGTGTAAACTAAAGCCCATAAACATCCAAAACGGGTAATATAATAGCATGGAACAATAAAAAATTATAGATACATTGGAGACGTATCAAATCCCTACTCACATTAATATCTATTGATGGGCATCTCCATAGCCCGTAGATACGCCTAGTTGATGTGAGACTATCTCCCTCTTTTTTGTCTTCTCCACAACCACCATTCTATTCCACCTATAGTGCTATGTCCATGGCTCACGCTCATGTATTGCGTGAAAGTTGAAAAAGTTTTAGAATACTAAAGTAGGAAACAATTGCTAGGCTGAAACCAGGGTTGTGCATGATTTGAATATTTTGTGTGACGAAGATGGGGCATAGCCAGACTATATGATTTTGTAGGGATAAGCTTTCTTTGGCCATGTTATTTTCAGAAGAAATAATTGCCTTGCTAGTATGCTTGAAGTATTATTGTTTTTATGTCAATATTAAACTTTTGTTTTGAATCTTTTGAATCTGAATATTCATGCCACAATAAAGACAATTACATGGATAAATATGTTAGGTAGCATTCCACATCAAAAGTTCTATTTTTATCATTTACCTACTCGAGCACGAGCAGGAATTAAGCTTGGGGATGCTTGGTACGTCTCCAATGTATCTATAATTTTTGATTATTCCATGCTATTATATTATCTGTTTTGGATGTTTAATATGCAATTATATGCTATTTTATATTATTTTGGGGACTAACCTATTACCCAAGAGCCCAGTGCCAGTTTTTATTGTTTTGACCTATTTTAGAGTTTCGCAGAAAAGGAATACCAAACAGAATGAAACTTTCACGATGATCTTTCTTGGACCAGAAGCAAACCAGGAGAATTGGATATGAAGTCAGAGACGCAATGAGGCGGCCGCGAGGGTGGAGGGCGCGCCCAGGGGGTAGGGCACGCCCCCCTTCCTCGTGGGCCCCTCGTGGGTCTCCTGACCTAGCTCCTTCGCCTTATATACTCATATACCCCAAAAACTTCCAGGAGAGCCACGAAACCACTTTTCCACCGCCGCAACCTTCTGTACCCGTGAGATCCCATCTAGGGACCTTTTCCGGCGTCCTGCCGTAGGGGGATTCGATCATGGAGGGCTTTGATACGTCTCTAACGTATCTACTTTTCCAAACACTTTTGCCCTTGTTTTGGACTCTAACTTGCATGATTTGAATGAAACTAACCCGGACTGACACTGTTTTCAGCAGAACTGCCATGATGTTGTTTATTGTACAGAAAACAAAAGTTCTCGGAATGACCTGAAAATCCACGGAGAAAAGTTTTGGAAAATATAAAAAAAACTAGCGAAAGAATCAAGGCCACGGGGCCCACACCCTGTCCATGAGGGTGGGGGGGCGCGCCCTCCCCCTGGGCACGCCCCCCTATCTCGTGGCCCCCTGATGCTCCACCGACCTCAACTCCAATTCTATATATTCCGTTTCACGGAGAAAAAAATCAAAGATAAAGTTTCATCGCGTTTTACGATACGGAGCCGCCGCCAAGCCCTAATCTCTCTCTCGGGAGGGCTGATCTGGAGAACGTTCGGGGCTCCGAAGAGGGGGATTCGTCGCCATCGTCATCATCAACCATCCTCCATCACCAATTTCATGATGCTCACCGCCGTGCGTGAGTAATTCCATCGTAGGCTTGCTGGACGGTGATGGGTTGGATGAGATTTACTATGTAATCAAGTTAGTTTTGTTAGGGTTTGATCCCTAGTATCCACTATGTTCTGAGATTGATGTTGCTATGACTTTGCTATGCTTAATGCTTGTCACTAAGGCCCGAGTGCCATGATTTCAGCTCTGAACCTATTATGTTTTCATGAATATATGTGAGTTCTTGATCCTATCTTGCAAGTATATAGTCACCTATTATGTGTTATGATCCGACAACCCCGAAGTCACAATAATCGGGATACTTCTCGGTGATGACCATAGTTTGAGGAGTTCATGTATTCACTATGTGCTAATGCTTTGTTCCGGTTCTCTATTAAAAGGAGGCCTTAATATCCCTTAGTTTCCACTAGGACCCCGCTGCCACGGGAGGGTAGGAAAAAATATGTCATGCAAGTTCTTTTCCATAAGCACGTATGACTATATTCGGAATACATGCCTACATTACATTGATGAACTGGAGCTAGTTCTGTGTCACCCTAGGTTATAGCTATTACATGAGGAATCGTATCCGATATAATTATCCATCACTGATCCAATGCCTACGAGCTTTTCATATCTTGTGCTTCGCTTATTTACTTTTCCATTAATACTGTTACAATTACTACAAAACCATTATCTTTACTTTTGCCACTGTTACTTCTATTATCCTACTACTTTGCTACTAAATACTTTGCTGCAGATACTAAGTTATCCAGGTGTGGTTGAATTGACAACTCAAATGCTAATACTTAAGAATATTCTTTGGGTCCCTTGTGTCGAATCAATAAATTTGGGTTGAATACTCTACCCTCGAAAGCTGTTGCGATCCCTACACTTGTGGGTTATTAAGAATAAATTCTGGCACCATTGCCGGGGAGCATAGCTCTATTCTTTGAGTCACTTGGGATTTATATCTGTTGATCACTATGAGGAACTTGAAAGATGAAAGAACTAAGATTTTGCCCTCAACTACGTGGGGAGGTAAGGAACTGCCATCTAGCTCCGCACTAGATTCTCCTTCCGTTATTAGTAAGCTTGCGACACCTAAACCTGCTACTTCTTTGAATTCTAATATGTCACATGTTATTGATGATGCCACTTCTGCTATGCATGATACTTATGATGAAACTACTTCTGTGCATGATACTACTGTGCCATTAGGTGAATTTCTTGATGAACAACTTGCTAGGGTTAGAGAGAATGAAATTATTGATGATAGTGATGATGAAAGATATCCCCCTGATTATGAATTACCTATTGTTCCTGAGGGTTATGTTATGAATGAGGAAGCTGCTAGAGCTATCTTTGCTTGCAAGGATAGATATGATCTTAAAAAGTTATTAGATAAATGGAAGCAGCAATCGCTTAATGCTAGAATGAAACCTGACCCTCCTTTTGCTACTTCACTTATCTGTATTACTGATAAGTATTATGAATTCTCTGTTGATCCTGAAATTATTACTTTGGTTGAATCTGATCCTTTTTATGGCCTTGAATCTGAAACTGTTGTGGCACATCTTACCAAGTTGAATGATATAGCCACCCTGTTTACTAATGATGAGAAGTCTCACTATTATTATATCCTTAAGATATTTTCGTTCTCATTAAAGGGTGATGCAAAGACTTGGTTTAATTCTCTTGATCCTGGTTGTGTGCATAGTCCCTAGGATATGATTTATTACTTCTCTGCTAAATATTTCCCTGCTCATAAGAAACAAGCTGCCTTGCGGGAAATATATAATTTTGTGCAAATCAAAGAAGAGAGTCTCCCACAAGCTTGGGGGAGGCTTCTCCGATTACTTAATGCTTTGCCTGATCATCCTCTTAAGAAAAATGAAATACTTGATATCTTTTATAATGGACTAACCAATGCTTCCAAGGACTACATGGATAGTTGTGTTGGTTGTGTTTTCAGGGAAAGAACAGTCGGCCAAGCTGAATTACTATTGAATAATATGTTGACTAATGAAAATAATTGGACCCTTCCTGAACCAATTCCTGATGCAATTCCTGAACCAATTGAGCCAACTCCTAAGCCTATTCCTAAACCAACTCCGAAGAAGAGGGGTGTTCTATTTCTCAGTCCTGAAGATATGCAAGAGGCAAAGAAATCAATGAAAGAAAAAGGTATTAAATTTGAAGATGTTAAGAATTTACCACCTATTGAAGAAATACATGGTCTTAATATACCGCCTGTTGAGGAAAAACATTGTCTTGATAACCCGACACGGGTAGTAAAGGTAAATTCTCTCTATAGATATGATAAAGTTGAAATTCCTTCTACTAAATTCCATAGCCCATGCTTAGATGAATTCGATGACTTTATGGATAGACAAGAAAGTTTTAATGCTTATGTTGGTAGAGAATTAAAGAATAATGCTTTCGAGATAGGATGCTTGAGTGATTATATGGCTAGAGTTAAAGGTGGACTTAAACTCATTAGCAAAAATGCTTCTATGGTTACCACTCAATCTGAGGAAGTACTTAAAGCTCAAAGTGATTTGCTCATTGAATTAAATAATAAACATGTTTTTGCTGTTAGAGTGGCTAATAGAACTGGTAGAATGACTTAGGAACCTTTGTATCCTGAAGTCCACCCTAAGAGAGTCGAGCAGGATTCTCAGAGAAACAATTTAGAGGCACCTAGTTCTTCCAAAAAGAAGAAAAAGAAAAACGATAGGACTTTGCATGCTTCTAGTGAACCTGTTGTAGACACACCTGAGAATCCTAATGATATTTCTATTTCTGATGCTGAAACACAATCAGGTGACGAACATGAACCTAGTGATAATGTTAATGGTAATGTTCATGTTGATGCTCAACCTAGCAAAAATAATGATGTAGAGATTGAACCTGTTGTTGATCTTGATAACCCACAATCAAAGAATCAACATTATGATAAGAGAGATTTTGTTGCTAGGAAGCACGGTAGAGAAAGAGAACCATGGGTTCAGAAACCCATGCCCTTTCCTCCTAAACAATCCAAGACAAAGGATGATGAGGATTTTGAGCGCTTTGTCGAAATGATTAGACCTATCTTCTTACATATGCGCTTAACTGATATGCTTAAAGTAAATCCTTATGCTAAGTATATGAAGGATATCATTACAAATAAAAGAAAGATACCGGAAGCTGAAATTTCCACCATGCTTGCTAATTACACTTTTAAGGGTGGAATACCAAAGAAACTTGGAGATCTAGGGGTACCAACCATACCATGCTCCACTAAAAGACATTATGTTAAAACTGCTTTATGTGATCTTGGAGCCGGTGTTAGTGTTATGCCTCTCTCTTTATATCGTAGACTTGAATTGAATAAGTTGACACCTACTGAAATATCTTTGCAAATGGCTGATAAATCAACTGCTATACCTGTCGGCATTTGTGAGGATGTGCCTGTTGTGGTTGCAAATGTCACTATCTTAACGGACTTTGTTATTCTTGATATTCCCAAGGACGATAATATGTCGATTATCCTTGGTAGACCCTTTTTGAATACTACAGGGGCTGTTATTGATTGCAACAAAGGCAATGCCAGTTTTCATGTTAATGGTAATGAGCATACAATACACTTTCCGAGGAAACAACCTCAAGTTCATAGCATCAATTCTATTGGAAAAATTCCAACTATCATTATTGGAGGTCTTGAATTTCCTCTTCCTACTGTTAAGAAAAAGTATCATATTCTTATTGTTGGGGATGTTCATATCCCCGTTGAGGTAACGTAGTGTTATTCAAAATCTCTCCGGTTCCGTGTTATTCGGAATGAGTTTGTTAACAAGACTTGATCAACCTTGTTAGTAGATTCATATTGATGATCATGAGATGGATGAAACTAGAAGGCACAACCTTCTATACCCTCTTTTTACTTTCTGTTATTTAGAATAAATAAAGCAAAAATAGTATTATCTCTCTGTTTTCTGAATTATCCGTGCAATAAAAAATATCCTGAAAATAAAAGTGCTCCAAATGCCCTACAAATTTAGTATGATTTTTTATGGAATATTTGAGGATTTTAGGCACTGAAAACACTGCAGGAGGGGCAAGCACCTGGCCACGAGGATGTAGGACACGCCCACACCCCCTGGGCGCGCCCCCTGTCTCGTGGGCCCACGGTGGCTCCCCTCCACTTATTACTGCACCCACACACTCCATCTTCTTCCCAAAAAAAATCCCCATCCAGCTCAAGCACGAGTTCTAGCTCATTTTGCTGTGATTTTTGGTCTCCTTGCTCAAAGCTCCATTCACAAAACTGCTTTGGGAGATTGTTGCTTGGTATGTGACTCCTCCAATGGTCCAATTAGTTTTTGTTCTAGTGCTTTATTCATTGCAATTTTTTGCTGCATAGGTGACCCTGTTCTTGAGCTTGCATGTCAAATTTATGAGGTCCCAATTAATTCTAATGCATGATATAGGCTCTAGGCACTTGTAGGAGTAGTTGCTACCAATCTTGTTTAGTTTTATTCACCTTAATTTTGAAGTTACTAAAATTTCAGAAATTTTCAGAAAATGTTAAGGAGATTTTTGAGGGGCCCTTCTAGCCAAGGCTCCCAGGAAAAACAAGCTAAAGAGAAGGAAAAGGCCAAGTATAATCTTCCTCGCATAGCGGAAGTACGGCCGTGTGAATGGCCATGCGATAATTTTCTGAGAGAAGCCGGGATTTATGAAGACTTTTATTCCTTGATTGAAAATGCTGGCCTCATCGACTTCCTCCACGACCAGATCGATTAGTATCTGTTACTCACCAATACTTTCGTGCAAAATTTTTATTACTATCCTAAGAAATCACCTCCTTCAGTATCGTTCCATTTATATGATGAATTCAAGGAAATGTCTTTATGTAATTTTTGCGCGGTATATAGAATACCTTTTGAGGGCAAGTTAGATGAACCACATCGTAAATATGTGGATGGCTTTGTTAACACCATTACTGTAGGGGATCCAAAGAAGGGTTCCGATGCGAGAATCTCTAGCATACACTTTCCTGTTTTACGGTACTTTGCCATATTTTCTAATCGATGCTTAATTAGTCGTGGAAATAGTGGAAACTTCAATGTTCTTGATATTATTATTCTTCTCCATGCCTTGTTTGGTGATAATAGTTTTAGCATGGGTGCCGTTATTGCTAAACGTCTAAGCCTGAAACGTACAAAGGCCCCATCCTTGCAGGTATCTATGCTGCACGTCTTGCTAAATATTTTGAGATACCTATTAGGCACCATGAGAAAGAGGAGAAAATATTGCCTCCTTACATTTTAGATTACAGGAGCATGTTAGCGCATGAGTTTATTGTTGACAACGAAGATAAGATGGTTTTGTATAACCTGAGATTTAATAAGAAACACAATGAGACTATTATTCTGCCTGCGCCTCTGTTGTTTGATTTCACTGCAGTTAATTGTCTTGTCACGCCGGAACACTCATCGAGGCCAAGCATCCACTCCAGAGCCTGAGCCTGAGCTGGAACCTTCACTGGATCCTTATCGTGCATCATCTTACCAGTGGGATCCGGAGGAGATGACCAGCCAATGGTATCCTGATTACACCCCTCAGTACATAGGGGAGAGTAGCCGAGGTCCTTGGCAGTAGACCAACTTAGGCCAAAAGCCTAAGCTTGGGGGAGTATGTATTTCTCACCGACTTTACATTCATGTTCACACACTATTCTAGTTGTCGGTGCTCATACTCTTTCATTGTATTATCCATGCTAGTTTAATTTTCTTTTTCTAGCTTTCTTCTTGTGTGTTTGATAAACCTTAAGAAAAACCAAAAAAATTAGTTAGTTTAATTTCCATGCTTGTAGTAGAAATTAAAATGAAAACCCAAAAAGATTTCTCGTTCTTCTTCTTACTTGCTGGGAGCTTTCCCGTGTAAATAGTTTTATTTTCTTTTCTTTCCTTTGGGGGTCGAGAGTGTTGGAAATATTCCCTAGAGGCAATAATAAATTAGTTATTATTATATTTCCTTGTTCATGATAATAGTTTATTACCCATGCTATAATTGTATTGATAGGAAACTCAGATACATGTGTGGATACATAGACAACACCATGTCCCTAGTAAGCCTCTAGTTGACTAGCTCGTTGATCAATAGATGGTTACGGTTTCCTGACCATGGACATTGGATGTCATTGATAACGGGATCACATCATTAGGAGAATGATGTGATGGACAAGACCCAATCCTAAGCCTAGCACAAAGATCGTAGTTCGTATGCTAAAGCTTTTCAAATGTCTAGTATCTATTCCTTAGACCATGAGATTGTGCAACTCCCGGATACCGTAGGAATGCTTTGGGTGTACCAAACGTCACAACGTAACTGGGTGACTATAAAGGTGCACTACAAGTATCTCCGAAAGTTTCTGTTGGGTTGGCACGAATCGAGACTGGGATTTGTCACTCCGTGTGACGGAGAGGTATCTCTGGGCCCACTCGGTAGGACATCATCATAATGTGCACAATGTGACCAAGGGGCTGATCACGGGATGATGTGTTACGGAACGAGTAAAGAGACTTGCCGGTAACGAGATTGAACAAGGTATCGGGATACCGACGATCGAATCTCGGGCAAGTACAATACCGCTAGACAAAGGGAATTGAATATGGGATTGAGTGAAACCTCGACATCGTGGTTCATCCGATGAGATCATCGTGGAACATGTGGGAGCCAACATGGGTATCTAGATCCCGCTGTTGGTTATTGACCGGAGAACGTCTCGGTCATGTCTGCATGGTTCCCGAACCCGTAGGGTCTACACACTTAAGGTTCGATGACGCTAGGGTTATAAAGGAAGTTTGTATGTGGTTACCGAATGTTGTTCGGAGTCTGGGATGAGATCCCAGACGTCACGAGGAGTTCCGAAATGGTCCGGAGGTAAAGATTTATATATGGAGAGTTGTTGTTCGGGTTCCGGAAGAAGTTCGGGTTTTTTCGGTATTGTACCGGGAAGCTTCCAGAAGGTTCCGGAGGATTCCGGAGGTCCGGAAATTGTTCCACCACGTCCAATACAGTAGCATGGGCTGTAGGGGGGCGCCCTAGCCTTAATGGGCCAGGGGCACCAGCCCCCCCCAAGGCCCATGCGCATGGGAAGGGGAAAACCCTAAAGGGGGAGGTCTCCACTTGACTTGGGAGGCACTCCTCCCCCCTTGGCCGCCCCCCTTAGATGGGATCTAGGGCTGGCCGCACCCCTTGGGGTGGGAAACCATAAAGGGGGCGCAGCCCCCTTCCCCCCTATATATACTTGAGGTTTTGGGGCTGCCAGACACATGAGAACTTCTCCCTCTATTGGTGCAGCCCTGCCTCTCCTCCTCCTCCTCTCCCGTGGTGCTTGGCGAAGCCCTGCTGGATTGCCACGCTCCTCCACCACCACCACGCCATTGTGCTGCTGCTGGATGGAGTCTTCCTCAACCTCTCCCTCTCTCCTTGCTGGATCAAGGCGTGGGAGACGTCACCGGGCTGTACGTGTGTTGAACGCGGAGGTGCCGTCCGTTCGGCACTAGGATCTCCGGTGATTTGGATCACGACGAGTACGACTCCTTCAACCCCGTTCTCATGAACGCTTCCGCTTAGCGATCTACAAGGGTATGTAGATGCACTCTCCTTCCCCTCGCTGCTGGTTTCTCCATAGATAGATCTTGGTGACACGTAGGAAAATTTTGAATTTCTGCTACGTTCCCCAACAGTGGCATCATGAGCTAGGTCTATTGCGTAGATTCTTTGCACGAGTAGAACACAAAGTAGTTGTGGGTGTTGATTTTGTCCAATATGCTTACCGTTACTAGTCCAATCTTGTTTCGATGGTATTGTGGGATGAAGCGGCCCGGACCGACCTTACACGTACACTTACGTGAGACAGGTTCCACCGACTGACATGCACTTGGTGCATAAGGTGGCTAGCGGGTGCCAGTCTCTCCCACTTTAGTCGGAACGGATTCGATGAAAAGGGTCCTTATGAAGGGTAAATAGCAATTGACATATCACGTTGTGGTTTTTGTGTAGGTAAGAAACGTTCTTGCTAGAAACCCATAGCAGCCACGTAAAACATGCAAACAACAATTAGAGGACGTCTAACTTGTTTTTGCAGGGTATGCTACGTGATGTGATATGGCCAAAAAGAATGTGATGAATGATATGTGATGTATGTGATTGATCATGTTCTTGTAATAGGAATCATGACTTGCATGTCGATGAGTATGACAACCGGCAGGAGCCATAGGAGTTGTCTTTATTTATTGTATGACCTGCGTGTCATTGAACAACGCCATGTAATTACTTTACTTTATTGCTTACCGGTAGCCATAGTAGTAGAAGTAATAAGTTGGCGAGACAACTTCATCGAGACACGATGATGAAGATCTTGATGATGGAGATCATGGTGTCATGCCGGCGACGACGATGATCATGGAGCCCCGAAGATGGAGATCAAAAGGAGCAATATGATATTGGCCATATCATGTCACTATTTGATTGCATGTGATGTTTTTCATGTTTATACATCTTATTTGCTTAGAACGACGGTAGTAAATAAGATGATCCCTCATTAAAATTTCAAGAAAGTGTTCCCCCTAACTGTGCACCATTGCGAAAGTTCGTCGTTTCGAAGCACCACGTGATGATCGGGTGTGATAGATTCTTACGTTCACATACAACGGGTGTAAGCCAGATTTACACACGCGAAACACTTAGGTTAACTTGACGAGCCTAGCATGTACAGACATGGCCTCGGAACACAAGAGACCGAAAGGTCGAGCATGAGTCGTATGGAGGATACGATCAACATGAAGATGTTCACCGATGATGACTAGTCCGTCTCACGTGATGATCGGACACGGCCTAGTTGACTCGGATCATGTAATCACTTAGATGACTAGAGGGATGTCTATCTGAGTGGGGGTTCATAAGATGAACTTAATTATCCTGAACATAGTCAAAAGATCTTTGCAAATTATGTCGTAAGCTCGCGTTTTAGTTCCACTGTTTAGATATGTTCCTAGAGAAAATATAGTTGAAAGTTGAAAGTAGCATTATGCGGACAGTAGAAAGCTTATGTCCTTAATGCACTGCTCAGTGTGCTGAACCCCAAACGTCGTTTGTGGATGTTGCGAACATCGGACATACACGTTTTGATAACTACGTGATAGTTCAGTTAAACGGTTTAGAGTTGAGGCACGAAAGACGTTTTTCGAAATATCGCGGAACATATGAGATGTTTCGAGGGCTGAAATTAGGATTTCAGGCTCGTGCCCACGTCAAGAGGTATGAGACCTCCGACGATTTTCTTAGCCTACAAACCAAGGGAGAAAAGCTCAACCGTTGAGCTTGTGCTCAGATTGTCTGAGTACAACAATCACTTGAATCGAGTGGGAGTTGATCTTCCAGATGAGATAGTGATGTTTCTCCAAAGTCATTGCCACCAAGCTGCTAGAGCTTCGTGATGAACTATAACATATCAAGGATAGAGATGATGATCCTTGAGGTATTCGCGTTGTTTGACATCGCGAAAGTAAAAATCAAGAAGGAGCATCAATTGTTGATGGTTGGTGAAACCACTAGTTTCAAGAAGGGCAAGGGCAAGAAGGGACACTTCATGAAACGGCAAATCAGTTGCTGCTCCAGTGAAGAAACCCAAGGTTGAACCCAAACCCGAGACTAAGTGCTTCTGCAATAAGGGGAACAGCCACTGGAGCAGAATTACCCTAGATACCTGGTAGATAAGAAGGCTGGCAAGGTCGATAGAAGTATATTGGATATACATTAAGTTATTGTGTATTTTACTAGTACTCCTAGTAGCACCAGGGTATTAGATACCGGTTCGGTTGCTAAGTGTTAGTAACTCGAAATAAAAGGCTACGGAATAAACGGAGACTAGCTAAAGGAGAGCTGACGATATGTGTTGGAAGTGTTTCCAATTTTGATGTGATCAAACATCGCACGCTCCCTCTACCATCAAGATTAGTATTAAACCAGAATAATTATCATTTGGTGTTTGCGTTGAGCATAGACATGATTAGATTATGTCTATCGCAATACGGTTATTCATTTAAGGAGAATAATGGTTACTCTATTTATTTGAATAATACCTTCGATGGTCTTGCACCTAAAAGAATGGTTTATTGAATCTCGATCGTAGTGATACACATTTTCATGCCAAAAGAAATAAGATAGTAATGATAGTACCACGTACTTGTGGCACTGCCATGTAAGTCATATTGGTATAAAACGCATGAAGAAGCTCCATGTTGATGGATCTTTGGACTCACTCGTTTTTGAAAAGTTTGAGACATGCAAACCATGTCTATTGGTGCATACGCATGAAGAAAATCCATGCAGATGGATCGTTTGGACTCACTTGATTTTGAATCACTTGAGATATGCAAGACATACCACATGGGCAAGATGACTGAAAAGCCTCGGTTTCAGTAAGATGGAACAAGATAGCAACTTGTTGGAAGTAACACATTTTGATATGTGCAGTCCAATGAGTGCTGAGGCATGCAGTGAATATCGTTATGTTCTTACTTCACAGATGATTCGAGTAGATGTTGAGTATATTTACTTGATGAAACACAAGTCTGAATTATTGAATGGTTCAAGTAATTTCAGAGTGAAGTTTAAGATCTTCGTGACAAGAGGATAGAATGTCTATGATATGATCATAGAGATGAGTATCTGAGTTATGAGTTTTGGCACACAATTAAGACATTGTGCAAATTGTTTCACAATTAATACCGCCTGGAACACCATAGTGTGATGGTGTGTCCGAACATCATAGTTGCACTCTATTGGATATGGTGCGTACCATGATATCTCTTATCGAATTACCACTATCGTTCATGGGTTAGGCATTAGAGACAACTGCACTCACTTTAATAGGGCACCACGTAATTCCATTGAGACGGCACTGTTTGAACTATGGTTTGGAGAAACCTAAGTTGTCGTTTCTTAAAAGTTTGGGGCTGCGACGCTTATGTGAAAAGGTTTCATCGTGATAAGCTCGAACCCAAAACGGATAAATACATCTTCATAGGATACCCAAAATGGTTGGGTATACCTCCTGTCTCAGATCCGGAAGCAAAAGTAATTGTTTCTAGAAACAGGTCCTTTCTCGAGGAAAAGTTTCTCTCGAAAGAATTGAGTGGGAGGATGGTGGAGACTTGATGAGGTTAATGAACCGTCACTTCAACTAGTGTGTAGCAGGGCACAGGAAGTTGTTCCCATGGCACCTACAGCAATTGAAGTAGAAGCTTATGATAGTGATCATGAAGTTTCGGATCAAGTCACTACCGAACCTCGTGGGATGACAAGGACGCGTACTGCTTCAGAGTGGTACAGTAATCTTGTCTTGAAGGTCATGTTGCTAGACAACAATGAACCTACGAGCTATGGAGAAGCGATGGTGGGCCCGGATTCCGACGAATGGCTCGAGGCCATAAAATCCGAGAACGGATCCATGACTTTGGAAGAAATACTTGATGGTCGTAAGGCCATTGGGTACGGATGGATTTTAAAAGGAAGACATACAATGATGGTAAGAATTACCATTAAGAAAGCTCAACTTGTCGTTAAGATGTTTTCCGACAAGTTCAAGGAGTTGATTACGGTGAGGTTTTCTCACTCGTAGCGATGCTAAGAGTCTGTTGGAATTGGATTAGCAGTTACTGCATGATTGATGAAATCTTGCAGATAGGATGTCAAAACATTGTTTCCTCGACGTTATACTTGAGGAAAGGTTGTATATGATACAACCAGAAGGTTTTGTCAATCCTGAAAGATGCTAACAAGTTTGCGAAGCTCCAGCTATCCTTCTAAGGACTGGAGTAAGCATCTCGGAGTTGGAATATACGCTTTGATGAGATGATCAAAGATTTTGGGTCTATACCAAGTTTATGAGAAACTTGTATTTCCAAAGAAGTGAGTGGGAGCACTATAGAATTTCTAATAAGTATATGTTGTTGATCAGAAATGATGTAGAATTTCTGGAAAGCATATAGGGTTATTTGAAAAGTGTTTTTCAATAGAAAACCTGGATTAAGCTACTTGAACATTGAGCATCGAGATCTATAAGGATAGATCAAAATGCTTAATAATACTTTCAAATGAGCACATACCTTGACATGATCTTGAAGGTGTTCAAGATGGATCAGTCAAAGAAGGAGTTCTTGCCTGAGTTGTAAGGTATGAATTAAGAGTTAAAGCTCGACCACGGCAGAAGAGAGAGAAAGGACGAAGGTCGTCCCCTATGCTTCAGACATAGGCTCTATAGTATGCTATGTTGTGTACCGCACCGGAAGTGTGCCTTGCCATGAGTCAGTCAAGGGGTACAAGAATGATCCAGGAATGGATCATTGGACAGCGGTCAAAATTGTCCTTGGAGTAAATAAGGACATGTTTCTCGATTATGGAGGTGATAAAGAGTTCGGCGTAAAGGGTTACGTCGATGCAAGCTTTAACACCTATCCGAGTGACTCTGAGTAGCAAACCGGATACGTATAGTGGAGCAACCATTTGGAATAGATCCAAGTGGAGTGTGGAAGCAGCGTTTACAATATGACCTAGAAATTTGCAAAGCACACACGGATCTGAAAGGTTCAGACCCGTTGACTAAAAAACCTCTCTCACAAGCAAAACATGATCAAAACTGAGAACTCATTGAGTCTTAATCACATGATGATGTGAAATAGTTTACAGACACTAGTAAACTCTTTGGATGTTGGTCACATGGTGATGTGACCTGTGAGTGTTAATCACATGACGATGAGAACTAGATTATTGACTCTAGTGCAAGTGGGAGACTGTTGGAAATATGCCCTAGAGGCAATAATAAATTAGTTATTATTATATTTCCTTGTTCATGATAATTGTTTATTACCCATGCTATAATTGTATTGATAGGAAACTCAGATACATGTGTGGATACATAGACAACACCATGTCCCTAGTAAGCCTCTAGTTGACTAGCTCATTGATCAATAGATGGTTATGGTTTCCTGACCATGGACATTGGATGTCATTGATAACGGGATCACATCATTAGGAGAATGATGTGATGGACAAGACCCAATCCTAAGCCTAGCACAAAGATCGTAGTTTGTATGCTAAAGCTTTTCAAATGTCAAGTATCTTTTCCTTAGACCATGAGATTGTGCAACTCCCGGATACCGTAGGAATGCTTTGGGTGTACCAAACGTCACAACGTAACTGGGTGACTATAAAGGTGCACTACAAGTATCTCCGAAAGTGTCTGTTGGGTTGGCACGAATCGAGATTGGGATTTGTCACTCCGTGTGACGGAGAGGTATCTCTGGGCCCACTCGATAGGACATCATCATAATGTGCACAATGTGACCAAGGGGTTGATCATGGGATGATGTGTTACGAACGAGTAAAGAGACTTGCCGGTAACGAGATTGAACAAGGTATCGGGATACCGACGATCGAATCTCGGGCAAGTACAATACCGCTAGACAAAGGGAATTGAATACGGGATTGATTGAAGCCTCGACATCGTGGTTCATCCGATGAGATCATCGTGGAACATGTGGGAGCCAACATGGGTATCCAGATCCCGCTGTTGGTTATTGACCGGAGAACGTCTCGGTCATGTCTGCATGGTTCCCAAACCCGTAGGGTCTACACACTTAAGGTTCGATGACGCTAGGGTTATAAAGGAAGTTTGTATGTGGTTACCGAATGTTGTTCGGAGTCCCGGATGAGATCCCGGACGTCACGAGGAGTTCCGAAATGGTCCGGAGGTAAAGATTTATATATGGAAAGTTGTTGTTCGGGTTCCGGAAAAAGTTCAGGCTTTTTCGGTATTGTACCGGGAAGCTTCCAAAAGGTTCCGGAGAATTCCGAAAGGGTCCGGAGGTCCGGAAATTGTTCCACCACGTCCAATACAGTAGCATGGGCTGTACGGGGGCGCCCTAGCCTTAATGGGCCTGGGGCACCAGCCCCCCAAGGCCCATGCGCATGGGAAGGGGAAAACCCTAAAGGGGGAGGTCTCCACTTGACTTGGGAGGCACTCCTCCCCCCTTGGCCGCCCCCCTTAGATGGGATCTAGGGCTGGCCGCACCCCTTGGGGTGGGAAACCCTAAAGGGGGTGCAGCCCCCTTCCCCCCTATATATACTTGAGGTTTTGGGGCTGCCAGACACATGAGAACTTCTCCCTCTATTGGTGCAGCCCTGCCTCTCCTGCTCCTCCTCTCCCGTGGTGCTTGGCGAAGCCATGCTGGATTGCCACGCTCCTCCACCACCACCACGCCGTTGTGCTGCTATTGGATGGAGTCTTCCTCAACCTCTCCATCTCTCCTTGCTGGATCAAGGCGTGGGAGACGTCACCGGGCTGTACGTGTGTTGAACGCGGAGGTGCTGTCCGTTCGGCACTAGGATCTCCGGTGATTTGGATCACGACGAGTACGGCTCCTTCAACCCCGTTCTCATGAACGCTTCCGCTTAGCGATCTACAAGGGTATGTAGATGCACTCTCCTTCCCCTCGTTGATGGTTTCTCCATAGATAGATCTTGGTGACACGTAGGAAAATTTTGAATTTCTGCTACGTTCCCCAACAGAGAGTAGAAGACCATATTGAAAATATTTAGTGGCTCTCACATGCATGATTCTTTATTTAACTTAGATCCCATATTACCTTGTCTTCTCTCTTGAGTTGAATGCTTGCAGATTCCAGCTTAGTCTAATGCACATGCACTATTATTATTATACACATCATTTAGTCGTGCAAGTGAAAGGCAATAATGACGATACATGATGGACTGATTGAGATGAGAAAAGCCGGTATGAACTCGACCTCTCTTGTTTTTGTAAATATGATGAGTTCATCGTTCCTGATTCAGCTTATTATGAAGTAAACATATTTGCAATGACATTTAGAGATTATAGTTGCTTGTGCGATGCTTAATTAGCTATGAGTTATAATGGTTTACCTTGCGTGCCAACATGCTATTAAAATGATTATGATGTGGTATGATGGGATGATACCCTCCTTTGAATGAATTGAGTGACTAGACTTGGCACATGTTCATGCATGTAGTTGAAACAAATCAACATAGCCTTCACGATATTTATGTTCATGGTAGATTATATCCTACTCATTCTTGCACTCGGTGTGAATTAATTTTAATGCATGTTCATGACTGTTGTCGCTCTCTCAGTTGGTCGCTTCCCAGTCTTTTGCTAGCCTTCAACTGTACTAAGCGGGAATACTGCTTGTGCATCCAAACTCCTTAAATCCCAAAGTTATTCCATATGAGTCCAGCATACCTTCCTATATGTGGTATCTACCTGCCGTTCCAAGTAAATTTGTATGTGCCAAACTCCAAACCTTCAAATGAAATTCTGTTTTGTATGCTCGAGCTACTCATGTTTCAACTAGGGCTGCCTGTATCTTCCATTCTAGGTGTGTTATTCTCAAGAGGAGTGGACTCCGCTCCTCATTAACGAGAAAGGGCCGGTAACCAGGATGCCCAGTCCCATGATCCAAAAGATCAAAGCAAATCAATATAATTAAACAAAACTCCCCCAGGGCTGTTGTTAGTTGGAGGCACTCGTTGTTTCGAGCAAGCCATGGATTGATGCTTGTTGGTGGTGGGGGAGTATAAACTTTTACCATTCTATTTGGGAACCGCCTATAATGCATGTCGTATGGAAGATATAGCCATCTCATAGTTGTTGCGTTGACAGTGAAAGTATACCGCTCAAAATGTTATTCATCTCTATTTTAAAATCGAGCTCTGGCACCTCTACAAATCCCTTCTTCCCTCTGCGAAGGGCCTATCTATTTACTTTTATGCTGAGTCATCACCTTCTTATTAAAAAGCACCCGCTGGAGAGCACACTGTCGTTTGCATTCATTACTATTATATTGGGTATGACTTGACTGGATCTCTTTTACCATGAATTACAATGTTTAGTCAGTCCTTGATCTTTAAAGGTGCTCTGCATTTATGTTTTGCGGTCTTAGAAAGGGCTAGCGAGATACCATTTTGTTATATCATATTATGATTGTTTTGAGAAAGTGTTGTCATCCGAGTTTTATTATTATCGCTCGCTAGCTGATTATGCCATTGATATGAGTAATTGTGAGTCCTAAGAGTTATTGTGAGTATGGTTAGTTCACAATACTTGCTGAAAACTTGAATGCTGGCTTTACATATTTACAAGAACAAGAGCAAATAGAGTTTGTAAAAGTTTTTCTTTGGCACTTTCAGTTTATCAACTGAATTGCTTGAGGACAAGCAAAGGTTTAAGCTTGGGGGAGTTGATATGTCTCCAACGTATCTACTTTTCCAAACACTTTTGCCCTTGTTTTGGACTCTAACTTGCATGATTTGAATGAAACTAACCCGGACTAACGCTGTTTTCTGCAGAACTGCCATGATGTTGTTTATTGTGCAAAAAACAGAAGTGCTCGGAATGACCTGAAAATCCACGGAGATAAGTTTTGGAAAATATAAAAAATACTGGCGAAAGAATCAGGGCCAGGGGGCCCACACCCTGTCTACGAGGGTGGGGGGTGCACCCTCCCCCTGGGCGCGTCCCCCTGTCTCGTGGGCCCCCTAACGCTCCACCGACCTCAACTCCAACTCTATATATTCCGTTTCGCGGAGAAAAAAATCAGAGAGAAAGTTTCATCTCCTTGTACGATACGGAGCCGCCGCCAAGCCCTAATCTCTCTCGGAAGGGCTGATCTGGAGTCCGTTCGGGGCTCCGGAGAGGGGGATTCGTCGCCGTTGTCATCATCAACCATCCTCCATCACCAATTTCATGATGCTCACTGCCGTGTGTGAGTAATTCCATTGTAGGCTTGCTGGACGGTGATGGGTTGGATGAGATTTACTATGTAATCAAGTTAGTTTTGTTAGGGTTTGATCCCTAGTATCCACTATGTTCTGAGATTGATGTTGCTGTGACTTTGCTATGCTTAATGCTTGCCACTAGGGCCCGAGTGCCATGATTTCAGATCTGAACCTATTATGTTTTCATGAATATATGTGAGTTCTTGATCCTATCTTGCAAGTCTATAGTCACCTATTATGTGTTATGATCCGACAACCCCGAAGTGACAATAATCGGGATACTTCTCGGTGATGACCATAGTTTGAGGAGTTCATGTATTCACTATGTGCTAATTCTTTCTTCCGGTTCTCTATTAAAATGAGGCCTTAATATCCCTTAGTTTCCACTAAGTCCCGCTGCCACGGGAGGGTAGGACAAAAGATGTCATGCAAGTTCTTTTCCATAAGCACGTATGACTATATTCGGAATACATGCCTACATTACATTGATGAACTGGAGCTAGTTCTGTGTCACCCTAGGTTATAGCTATTACATGAGGAATCGCATCTGACATAATTATCCATCACTGATCCAATGCCTACGAGCTTTTCACATCTTGTTCTTCGCTTATTTACTTTTCCGTTGCTACTGTTACAATTACTACAAAACCATTATCTTTACTTTTGCCACTGTTACTTTTATTTTTCATACTACTTTGCTACTAAATACTTTGCTACAGATACTAAGTTATCCAGGTGTGGTTGAATTGACAACTCATCTACAAATTCTTAAGAATATTCTTTGGCTCCCCTTGTGTTGAATAAATAAATTTGGGTTGAATACTCTACCCTCGAAAGCTGTTGCGATCCCCTACACTTGTGGGTTATCAGGCTTCTGCATCAACACTATTGCCTCTCCGATGAAGCGTGAGTAGTTTACCACAGACCTAAGGGTCCATGGCTAGTAGCTAGATGGCTTCTTCGCTCTCTTTGATTCGCAATACCATGTTCTCCTCGATGTTCTTGGAGATCAATTCGATGTAATACTCTTTTGCGGTGTGTTCGCCGAGATCCGATGAATTGTAGATTTATGATCAGATTATCAATGAATATTATTTGAGTCTTCTCTGAATTCTTATATGCATGATTTGATATCTTTGCAAGTGTCTTCAAATTATCGGTTTAGTTTGGCCTACTAGATTGGTTTTTATTGCAATGGGATAAGTGCTTAGCTTTGGGTTCAATCTTGTGGTGTCCTTTCCAAGTGACAGTAGGGGCAGCAATGCATGTATTGTATTGTTGCCATCGAGGATAAAAATATGGGGTATTCATCATATTGCTTGAGTTAATTCCTCTACATCATGTCATCTTACTTAATGCGTTACTCCGTTCTTTATGAACTTAGTACTCTAGATGCATGTTGGATAGCGGTCGATGTGTGGAGTAATAGTAGTAGATGCAGAATCATTTCGGTCTACTTGCCACGGACGTGATGCCTATGTTCATGATCGTTGCCTTAGATATCGTCATAACTATGCGCTCTTCTATCAATTGTTGGGCAGTCATTTGTTTACCCATCGTAATATTTGCCATTTCGAGAGAAGCCACTAGTAAAACCCTATGGCCCCCAGGTCTCTTTTCCATCATATAAGTTCTCCTTTACATCATACTAGTTTCGGATCTACTATTTTGCAATCTTTTACTTTCCGATCTATAAACCAAAAATACCAAAAATATTTACTTTACCGTTTATCTATCTCTATCAGATCTTCCTTTTGCAAGTAATCGTGAAGGGATTGACAACCTCTTTATTGCGTTGGGTGCAAGTTGTTGATTTTTTGTGCAGGTATTCGGTGACTTGTGCGTTGTCTCCTACTGGATTGATACCTTGGTTCTCAAACTGAGGGAAATACTTACTCTACTTTGCTACATCACCCTTTCCTCTTCAAGGGAAAAACCAACGCAAGCTCAAGAGGTAGCAGCTGCCACCCTCTATTCTTGGAGACCATGAAGGACATCTTCACCTCCTAGGGTTTGCTCCTTGCCCTGGGCCTGGTGGGCCTTGTGTCTTGGATGAGTCTGGGCTCCTTAGCGTTGGCCACTCCCAGTACAAGTTCTATTCCTACATGAATAAATCTTGTCTACATCATGTCATCGTTCTTAAAGCATTACTCCGTTTCTCCATGAACTTAATACACTAGATGCATGCTGGATAGCGGTCGATGTGCGGAGTAATAGTAGTAGATGCAGGCAGGAGTCGGTCTTCTTGTCTTGGAAGTGATGCCTATATACATGATCATTTTCTTGGATATCGTCATAATTATTCACTCTTCTATCAATTGCCCAACAGAAAATTATTTATCCACCGGATGCTATTTTCTCAAGAGAAGCCACTAGTGAAACCTACGGCCCTCGGGACTATTTTTCATCATATACTTGCAAGATCTATTTTGCTTTTCGCATTTCCAATTTTTTCTCTTTTATTTTTAGATCTATATTATTAAAAATACAAAAATACCTTGCTGCGTTTTATTTACCGTTACTTTATTTGCATCTATCAATATATGTATTTACCATTTTATCTTACCCGCGAGGGATTGACAACACCTACACGCTTTGGGTTGTGGGGATTTTTTGTTTGTGTGCAGGTACTGCTTACATAGTCTTGTGGATCTTCCTACTGGTTCGATACCTTGGTTCCAAACTGAGAGAATTCTTGCCATCGTTGTTAGATCACCCTTTACACTTGGAGGGAAAAACCAATGCATCAACAACACCAACACTACTAGGAAAATGCTTATAGATAGAAGTTTACCAGTAGCGTTTTTTTGCGACCCAACGCTACTAGTACTTAGTAGTAGCGCCGGCTAGAAAGAGCGCTACTGGTATATGTTAGCAGCAGCGCTTGTTATCCAAACCCACGCTACTGCTAAGTGTAACACACCACAATATCTCATCACGAAATGTTAGCAACGCTTGTCGCCCAACCAGCGCTACTGTTAGTTTTGGATCTATAGCGCTTGTTGATATAAACACGCTACTGCTATTTTTTCTATCTATAAAATTTTACCAGTAGCGTGTTATTTTAGCCTGTGCTATAGGTAGTGCACCACCAGCCGTAGATATTTTGCAAGCTGCCATAGCAGTAGCGTGCATAGGAGACCCGCGCTACTGCTATGCCTGCCAGCCACCTACCACCTTTCCCCTCCTTCCTCCCCTTTCTTCTTCCTCCCCCTTCCCTTTCTTCCCCTTTCCTTGCACCTTGCTTGTTCCAATGCTCCCCCTCCACCACCCCTCCATTAGAGCCCTCCCTTCCCCTCTTCTTTGCCTTTCCATCACCCCCCTCTTCTTTGCCCCTCCACCACCCCTCCATTAGAGTCCTCCCTTCCCCTCTTCTTTGCCCTTCCATCACCCCCCTC
>NC_041383.1:15174825-15183147 GCF_002162155.2 Triticum dicoccoides
GCCCTCCCTCCCCCTCTTCTTTGCCCTCCACCACCCCCTTCCATTAATGCCTTCCCTCTTCTCCTCTCCCTCTCCTCCCACTCTCTCCCTAGCTAGCTAGCTAGATAGAGCTATATATCTATAGAGCTACTAGGTAATTAAGAAGAAAGGTGCTCGATATCCCTCTCGACACATAGGTGAGCAAAAAAGTGTTTGTGTGGATAGGACCGAAACTATATATATATATGGGAGATATGAGAATATATTGAATTTTGTGTGGAATAATTTGAGTTGCCTACATTGTGTATTTGATGAAATAATGTGGGTGACATTAGTTGCCTATGTTTTGCCGAAATGTCGATTCAATTCCGTTTCGGCGAATTTCGGGCATGCAAACTCAATATGTACTATGTTTAGGGAAGGTCATGCCAAATTTTTGTGTGAATTTGATCCATGCATGCATATATATGTGGTTATAATATTTGTTCCGCCTGCAGGTGATCATGAAGGTCAATGGAAGGATGGTGGAAAGATACTAGCAATCCGCCGTGGATGACGTGTATGAAAAAGGACTGAGGGATGTTTTATGTCCGTGTCGAAAATGCAAAGGAAGAGTCAGGCTCGACCCCTTTGAGGGTAGTAAATTCAAGACGCACCTGCTCATGCATGGTTTCATTCATGGCCATACTCGGTGGATAAGTGAAGAAGAAGAAGAAGAAGATGATGATGATGATGATGATGAGGACGTCGACGGGGTAGGAAATAAAGACATGGGGCCACCAGACGAAGAGATGACCGATTATGTGCCCGAAGAGGAAGATGGCCTCGGAAATGTCGATGGAGAAGAGGCAGTTCAAGGCGGAGAAGACGCGGACACGCCACCGTATTCGTCGCTATTAAGTTCAGCCATGCGGGACCCGCATGTTCGAGACCTGCTTCGCAAGAAGACGACTAGCGACAGAGCTGCTTCTAGAGAGGAGGCCAAACTGGCGCAACTGGAGGTAGACTCGATGACTCCTTTGTATGATGGTTGCAATAATCCCGAGGTGACCACTTGAGTTTCACACTAGAACTTCTAAAGATGAAGGCAAAAAACAAATGGACAGATACAAGCCTGGATGAGCTTCTGAAGTACCTAAAGAAGGTTCTTCCCGCAGGAAGCCTGTGTCCTACTAGTGTCGAGGAGGCAAAGAAAATCGTGCGCCCTCTTGATATGCCACATATTAGATATCACGCATGCATCAATGATTGCATCATATATCGGAACGAGCACGCGGAAAAAACCATCTGTCCAAAGTGCAATGCTTCACGATATAAAAAGACCGGAAAGAAAGCTCCATAGAAAGTTGTATGGTACTTTCCGATCACTCCGCGTCTACAACGGTATTTCATAGATCCTAAGGAAGCAAAGCTTATGCGCTGGCACGTGGAGAGGGTGAAGCCAGATGACGGAGATGAACCGAAGCTGAGACACCTCGCAGATGCTAGCCAGTGGAGAGCATTAAATGCTGAATTTGAATTTTTCGCAAATGATCCAAGGAACATCGTGCTTGGCGCTAGTAGTGATGGCATGAATCCATTTGGCAACCAGAATACCAATCATAGCACATGGCTCGTGTTTGTATGGATGTACAACCTCCCCCCTGGTTGTGCATGAAGGAAAAATACATACACATGGCTATGCTTATTCAAGGGCCGAGACAACCGGGAAATGATATAAATATGTATCTCGGGTTACTGAAAGAGGAGTTACAGACCTTATGGACAACGCCGGCCAAGACATGGGATGCAAGAAAAGGAGAGTATTTCTACATGAGAGCCGCGCTGATCACGACGGTGCAGGACTATCTCGGTTACGGCTATCTCTCCGGCCAGGTGTGCCATGGATATTGCGGATGCACGAGGTGCATGGATGATACAACTTCTCTGCAGCTATCGAAAGATGGCGGGTCTTCGAAAATCGTGTACATGGGGCATCGAAGATGGCTCGAGAAGGATGACCCATGGAGAAAGCGTGGAGATCTATTCAATGGTAAGGCTGAGCATCGAGGTCCTCCACGTAAGCGTAGCGGTGCAGAAACATATGAGTTATTGAAGAACTGGGAAGAGTGCCCCTCGCCGGGAAAGACGAAGAAAAAGGCGCCGGAGCCCCTGCTGACGATATGGAAGACGAGATCTGTTTTCTGGGACTTGGAATACTGGCCCATACTCAACACGCCTCATAGCCTTGATCAAATGCATATCACAAAAAATATCCTTGAGAGTTTGCTTGGAACACTGATGAACATGCCGGAGAGGACCAAGGATGGGCCGAAGGCAAGAAAAGACTTGGAATTTTTGAAAATTGGGAAAGATCTTCAAATGCCCGGTAAAAGGTCGTCAGAGGAGACGGAGACGGAGACGGAGATGGAAGATAGGGGCAAAAAAGTAAACAAGAAAGAAGAACAATATTAACCCCCCCTCTTGCTTCACCTTAGATCCGAAGGAGGTCGGTCAATTGTTCAAGTGCCTTGCCGGAATCAAAGTTAGTTCCGGATACTGTGGGAAGATAAGCAGATATCTGGACACTAAGAAAAAAAGGTTCAGTGGGATGAAGTCTCACGACTGTCATGTGATGATGATGCAGTTACTCCCGGTTGCACTTAGAGGGATTATGGACACACATGTGCATGAGACGCTTACTGACCTATGCCACTTTTTTTATGCTATCTCTCGAAAGTCGATCAGTGTGAAGCAACTCCATAGGCTACAGGAAGAGATCATTGTCATACTGAATGAGCTAGAGATGTACTTCTCGCCCGCGTTCTTTGATGTCATGGTGCATCTATGTTTCCACATCGTGGACGACATCATCGACCTAGGGCCGACATTCCTGCATAGCATGATGCGGTTCGAGAGGATGAATGGGGTAATCAAAGGATTCGTTTGTAACATGTCCCGTCCAGATGGAAGCATAGCCCAGGGATATCTGACCAAAGAGTGCATCTCTTTCTGTGAGAGTTATCTGACCAAAGACCTTGTTGTTGGTTTGCCCGTCAACAAGCACTGTGGAAGGCTCGAAGGCGAAGGTCACACCAACGGTCATAGGGATGTGAATGTGTTACGCTAGGGCCGACAAAACGACCTTGACAGGGCAAACTTAGTAGTGCTACAACACCTAGATGTGCTAGAAGATTTCGTGACACTGCACAAAGAGACCACCGCAAAGAAGTACCATGACCGTGGGGTGCACAGGACGGACGCTAAAGTTATTAGAGAGCACAACTCCACTTTCTTGCGTTGGTTCAAAGAGAGAGTTCTAGCTAATCCCCCGGAAGAGGGTTGTCCGAACAGAACACTCATATACGCCTTAGCACATGGCCCCTCGACCAACCTCGCGACTTATCAAGCATACAATATCAACGGATACACATTCTACACGGAGGAGAAAGATAAAAACAGTGATGACCAAAACTCAGGGGTGACGATGGAAGCCATGACCGGGAATGTAATTGAAAGATATTACGGAAGGGTCGAAGAGATATGGGAGCTTAACTACTCTGGATTGCATAGCGCGACGATGTTCCGTGTCAGATGGGCTAAAAATGTACACAGAGAAAACCGACATTTCACTACCATGTGTATACCCGACTCCGATGATAGCGGTACCGTCAATGCCATCGCCAACAATGAGCCATGGGTACACGCTAAACACGTGACACAATGTTTCTTCATAATTGGTCCGATCAGTCCCAGCCGTGTTGTCGTGAAGACAAGCAAAAGGAGCATCGTCGGAATGGATGGAGTCACCAACGAGGAAGACTATGACCAGTACGGTGATCCGATAAGGGAAGATGATGCTGATGACGACGAAACATATGTCAAAATAAGAATGAAGACTACATTACCTACGAAAGATCGTAATCCCTGGAGAAGGAAAAGTCACGACCATGGGATCAATTATTCGACAACGAACAAAAGAGGGAAGAAGATCAGTCTCAAGCGTCGTCGTCGCCCAAGATGACAAACTAATCACAAAGTTTGTCTGTGTCTAGCTATTTTGTATACCGCCGATAGCGGTCAAATGATGTAAGGTATATATTATACTAATTATTATCCGGAGGGTAACAATGGTATATTACAAAATGAAAGAAAAAGAAAAAGAAAAGTGCAAATTAAAGAAAAAGAAAGGAAGTTTTGCAAAATGAAATGAAAAGAAAAAGAAAAAGGAACTAATAAGTTGTGGAAAATGAAATGCAAGAAAAATAAAAAAGTAAAAATGAAAATAAAAAAGAAAAAGAAAAAAAGTTAGCAGTAGCGCGTTTTATCCAGGGAAGCGCTATAGCTAAGAAAAAGGGAAATAAAAAATAAATAAAGTAAAAAACTAGCAGTAGCGCGTTTTTGCTGGACCAGCGCTATAGCTAACTGATGTCTACTACACAACCTTCTTCTTGTAGACGTTGTTGGGCCTGCAAGTGCACAGGTTTGTAGGACAGTAGCAAATTTCCCTCAAGTGGATGACCTAAGGTTTATCAATCTGTAGGAGGCGTAGGATGAAGATGGTCTCTCTCAAGCAACCCTGCAACCAAATAACAAAGAGTCTCTTGTGTCCCCAACACACCCAATACAATGGTAAATTGTATAGGTGCACTAGTTCGGCGAAGAGATGAAGATACAAGTGCAATATGGATGGTAGATAAAGGTAATTGTAATCTGACATAATAAAAATAGCAAGGTAACGAGCAATAAAAGTGAGCGTAAACGTTATTGCAATGATAGGAAACAATGCCTAGGGTTCATACTTTCACTAGTGCAAGTTCTCTCAACAATAATAACATAGATAAATCATATGACAAGCCCTCAACATGCAACAAAGAGTCACTCCAAAGCCACTAATAGCGGAGAACAAACGTAGAGATTATGGTAGGGTACAAAACCGCCTCAAAGTTATTCTTCCGGATCGATCTATAAAAGAGTTCGTACTAGAATAACACCTTAAGACACAAATCAACCAAAACCCTAATGTCACATAGATACTCCATTGTCACCTCAAGTATCCGTGGGCATGATTATACATATGCATCACACAATCTCAGATTCATCCAACCAACATAAAAGTAGTTCAAAGAGTGCCCAAAGTTTCTACCGGAGAGTCAAGAACATGTGCCAACCCCTATGCATAGGTTCATGGGCGGAACCCGCAAGTTGGTCACCAAAACATACATCAAGAGGCACATGATATCCCATTGTCACCACAGATAAGCACGGCAAGACATACATCAAGTGTTCTCATAAAAGACTCAATCCGATAAGATAACTTCAAAGGGAGAACTCAATTCATCACAAGAGAGTAGAGGGGGAGAAACATCATAAGATCCAACTACAATAGCAAAGCTCGGGATACATCAAGATCGTGCCATAGAGGGAACACGAGAGAGAACACGAGAGAGAGAGATCAAAGACATAGCTACTGGTACATACCCTCAGCCCCGAGGGTGAACTACTCCCTCCTCGTCATGGAGAGCGCCGGGATGATGAAGATGGCCACCGGTGAAGGATCCCTCCTCCGGCAGGGTGCCAGGAAGGGCTCCCGAGAGGTTTTTGGTGGCTACAGAGGCTTGCGGCGGCGGAACTCCCGATCTATCTTCTCCCTGGATGTTTTTAGGGTACGTGGGACTATATAGGCGAAAGAAGTTGGTCGGGGGGTTCTCGAGGGGCCCACGAGACAGGGGGGCGCGCCCTCCTATCTCGTGGAGTCCTCGAGTATCTTCTGACTTGAACTCCATGTCTCCAGGATGATATTCTTCCAAAAAATCACGTTGCCGAAGGTTTCATTCCGTTTGGACTCCGCTTGATATTCCTTTTCTTCGAAATACTGAAACAGGCAATAAAACAACAATATGGGCTGGGCCTCCGGTTAATAGGTTAGTCCCAAAAGTAATATAAAAGTGTATAATAAAGCCCATAATCATTCAAAACAGATAATATAATAGCATGGAACAATCAAAAATTATAGATACGTTGGAGACGTATCACTAATTTAGCTATAGCGCGTTTTTCCAACAAACACTATAGCTAAGTTAGATATAGCACCGGTCCGCTAGCCCCCTCTTTCCTGTCTCTCTCACTCGCTCTGCTCGATCCCCTCTGACTCTGATGTCTACTACACAACCTTCTTCTTGTAGACGTTGTTGGGCCTGCAAGTGCACAGGTTTGTAGGACAGTAGCAAATTTCCCTCAAGTGGATGACCTAAGGTTTATCAATCCGTAGGAGGTGTAGGATGAAGATGGTGTCTCTCAAACAACCCTGCAACCAAATAACAAAGAGTCTCTTGTGTCCCCAACACACCCAATACAATGGTAAATTGTATAGGTGCAGTAGTTCGGCGAAGAGATGGTGATACAAGTGCAATATGGATGGTAGATAAAGGTATTTGTAATCTGAAATTATAAAAACAGCAAGGTAACAAGCGATAAAAGTGAACGTAAACGGTATTGCAATGATAGGAAACAAGGCCTAAGGTTCATACTTTCAATAGTGCCAATTCTCTCAACAATAATAACATAGATAGATCATATAACAATCCCTCAACATGCAACAAAGAGTCACTCCAAAGCCACTAATAGCGGAGAACAAAAAGATTCGATTACAAGATCTAAAGATATACCTTCAAGCACTCACCTCCCCGGCAACGGCGCCAGAAAAGAGCTTGATGTCTACTACACAACCTTCTTCTTGTAGACGTTGTTAGGCCTGCAAGTGCACAGGTTTGTAGGACATAAGAAAATTTCCCCCAAGTGGATGACCTAAGGTTTATCAATCCGTAGGAGGCGTAGGATGAAGATGGTGTCTCTCAAACAACCCTCCAATCAAATAACAAAGAGTCTCTTGTGTCCCCAACACACCCAATACAATGGTAAATTGTATAGGTGCACTAGTTCGGCGAAGAGATGGTGATACAAGTGCAATATGGATGGTAGATAAAGGTTTTTGTAATCTGAAATTATAAAAACAGCAAGGTAACAAGTGGTAAAAGTGAGCGTAAACGGTATTGCAATGATAGGAAATAAGGCCAAGGGTTCATACTTTCACTCGTGCAAGTTCTCACAATAATAATAACATAGCTAGATCATATAACAAGCCCTCCACATGCAACAAAGAGTCACTCCAAAGCCACTAATAGCGGAGAACAAACATAGAGATTATGGTAGGTACGAAACCACCTCAAAGTTATTCTTTCGGATCGATCTATAAAAGAGTTCGTACTAGAATAACACCTTAAGACACAAATCAACCAAAACCCTAATGTCACCTAGATACTCCATTGTCACCTCAAGTATCCGTCGGCATGATTATACGATATGCATCACACAATCTCAGATTCATCCAACCAACATAAAAGTACTTCAAAGGGTGCCCCGAAGCTACTACCGGAGAGTCAAGAACGTGTGCCAACCCCTATGCATAGGTTCCCAATGTCACGAAACCCGCAAGTTGATCACCAAGATATACATCAAGTGTTCTCATAAAAGACTCAATCCGATAAGATAACTTCAAAGGGGAAACTCAATTCATCACAAGAGAGTAGAGGGGGAGAAACATCATAAGATCCAACTACAATAGCAAAGCTCGGGATACATCAAGATCATGTCATAGAGGGAACACGAGAGAGAACACGAGAGAGAGAGAGAGAGATCAAACACATAGCTACTGTTACATACCCTCAGCCCCGAGGGTGAACTACTCCCTCCTCGTCATGGAAAGCGACGGGATGATGAAGATGGCCTCCGGTGATGGGATCCCCCTCCGACAGGGTGCCGGAACAGGGTCCCAATTGGTTTTTGGTGGCTACAGAGGCTTGCGGCGGCGGAACTCCCTATCTATCTTCTGTTTTGGAACTTTTAGGGTACAAGAGTATAAATGGGTGCATGGGGTACGTCGGAGGAGCTACGGGGGTCCCACGTGGCAGGGGGGCGCGCCCAGGGGGGAGCCCCCCACCCTCGTGGGCAGCCCGTATCTCCCCTGACGTGCACTCCAAGTTCCCTGGGTTGCATTCCTTCCAAAAATAACTTCTCCAGTTGATTTCATTCCGTTTTGACTCCGTCTGATATTCCTTTTCCTCGAAACACTGAAATAGGCATAAAACAACAAATCTGGGCTGGGCCTCCGGTTAATAGGTTAGTCCCAAGAATAATATAGAAGTGGATAATAAAGCCCAATATTGCCTAAAACAGTAGATAAAGTAGCATGGAGCAATCAAAAATTATAGATACGTTGGAGACGTATCAGACTCCACCGCCGACGCCGCCCCGCCCACGCCGCCGCCGACGCCAGCCCCGCCCCGCCCCGACCGCCCCACCGCC
>NC_041383.1:15183446-15190335 GCF_002162155.2 Triticum dicoccoides
TCAGCCCCGGCTCTCTCTCTCTTTGACCCCCTCCCGCTCTCTACAGATCGGCGACCCCGGCGACCCCGACGCCGGCCACCGACCCCGACCCCTTCAGCGCCTCCCTCCATGAAGCAACCGGCGACGCCCAGCAACGCCAGCTAGCACTAGACAGGTGCCTTTCCCTCCCCTCCCAAGTGTTAGTTAGCTTAATTTAATTGCTGTTAGTGTTAGTTAGTGTTAGTTAGCTTAATTTGCTGTTAGTGCTAGTTAGTTAATTGCTGTTAGTGTTAGTGTTAGCCCAGTGATAGTTAGTGTTAATATTGATGCATTTGTGCTGCTGTTGTTTTTGAAATTCAGTTAGAGCACACTGTTCAGTTAAATATTTCGTGTGCTGCTGCTTAGTTAATTTTTGAAATTCAGTTAGTGTTAATATTGATGCATGTGTGCTGCTGCTATTGATGCATGTGTGCTGCTGCTATTGACAGTAAATTCAGTTAACTGAATCATGCATGATTCAGTTAATTTAGTGTGTGTGTGTGTGATGATTTGGCTGCTATTGAGATCTTCTATGTAGTGAGATCAGTTTTGCAGCTTATGTTGCTGCTACTATGTATGTGCTTGTTTTGCCAGAAACCGATTGCTAAGTGACCTATGTTTTGCCGGAAATGTTGATTCATTTCCATTCCGGCAAATTTTAGGCGCTCTATATGTGCACTTTCTAGCAAAGGTCATGCCGAAATTTTCCGTGAATTTCGGCATGACTTGTGCTAGGAAGTTGGACATATCGAGTGCTTGAGATTTGTCGCGACGGGAATGAACTGACATTTCTGGCAAAACAAAGGTCGTCATTTTTTGTCATTATTTACTTTATTATATGAAGCTCGATAATTAAACGACTACGACATTGAAACCTAGGAAACATGACCGACACCGATGAGGCCGGAGGTTCTCACTCCCAATTAGTTCGAGCACACGCCTACCTCGACTTTCTGGCGGATCAGGAGAGACAGGAAGCTGGGTGTCCGGACCGCCTTGTCATGACGGATGACGACGGTGGTCGCGCCGGCGCCGACACTGATGACACCAACGACACCGGCACTGAGACTGGCGCTGATGATGTTCCTAACTATAGCACGGAAGGTGGGAGCTCCCAAGCCAGTGAGGGAAAGAAGGAAAAGAGGACACGACGCCGAAATGAGCTCGGCACCGGAAGACTGGTGGTCACGGCGGTGCACCCTGGCAAGTTCGAGCCAATAGAGCCGCGAGAAGTGGCAGCGTGTTACGGCAACCAACTAGCATGCATCCTACGGGTACCGCTAACATCAACACCACAAAATACGGAAGAATGATCCGTTGAAGAAGCTGCTTCTAACTATGTTGCACGCAAGATTCCTGTTCCCCGGTCGTAATGACGAAGTCGACCCATGGGATGATGATGCCATGAAAAAAATCAACAACAAAGCCCTAGGGAAGTTCAGCAACGCATTCAGCGCTTGGAAAACTAGGGTGAATAAGACGATTCAAGTAGACCATGAAACCTACGCCGAGATTGTTGCAGACAATCCGAAAATTACGATAGAGGACTTTGAAAAGTTCAAGGAGACTTGCAATGAAGAAGTTGCCAAGGCCAGGTCGGAGAGAGGCAAGCAGCTGCAGGCAAAGAACATGGGGAACCACCGCCTTGGAAGTCGTGGTTACACGGGAAAGAGGCCCGTGTGGGCTAAGGAGGATGCAGAACGTGAACGTCTGGGGATCCCAGACCCATTGGCTGAATTCACCGACCAGCAGGAGCACGACTTCATCAGGGCCCGAATCTCGTGGGACCCCAAGAAAAAGATTTTTTTTCACCAACCGGCCAACTAGGAAATTCATGAGATTACTGGTAATTATTTTTTTACCACCTTACATATTAGGTTCTGATCAATGAAGTCTACTACATTCTAGTCGCATTCGTTAAATGATTCACTGTCCATTTTGCAGAGAGAGCAACACAAGCTTGCGGCCGAGAGCGACTCGTCGACTCAGTCGACTCAGTCGTCGGCGAAGTACAAGTGGGACACTCCTTTCAACCGGGCCATGAACATAATGATGCGACACCCGCCCGGCCAGCGGCCGCAATATGGATGTGTGCATGGCGCCGGGATGGGGCCACTTGGAAGTACTATTATAGCGAGGACCCCGAGGTCAAAAGACAGAGAAAGAAGTTCAGTCAAGTGACTATCGACGAGAAGGTGGCGCGGGCGATGGAGAAAGCAAAAGCTGAGACCAAAGCTGAGATAATTGCTGCATGTAGATCTGATTTCGTGGATGCCTTTACAACCTTGATTCCAACAGTGGTCACATGGGTGCAACAAAATCCAAATGCGCCACCAAGTGAATTTCCCATGCCCAACTTCATTGGGAGCAACTCAATGAACATCGCACCCATACCCGTACCTAGTATGGCAACCGCACCCGCACCTCCTCCAGCACCTGCTCCTTCGCCCAGCTCTCACAGCAGCCCTAGCTCCTTCTCTGTCTTGAATGTCGGGCCGTCGACATTGGCCGAGCTCGACGCCCTCACGGTAAATATGCGTCGTCGCACCTTCATCAACTCAACTAATTAATTAATTTTCAATTGCCGTTCTTTTTGGATCTCTAACGCCACACGTATATGTCTTCGTAGGCCGACTCCACTCCGTGCACCCTCCTTTACAACATGAAGGGTGGGTTGGTAGATGTGGGGAAGGGTACTATAGTGAACCCTAAGGATCGATTGTTTCACCGCCGGCAGATGCCTGATAACGCCTTAAGGGTCTCCATGGTGAGTGTGAAAGCGGGCTACGCGGGTCTCCCTCGTCCGATACAAACCAATGGAGAGGATGACGAGACCCCACGCAGCTGGGCCAATGCAAAAATTGGCCGATCCTGTGGTCAAAAAAATTTCTTCGTGTCGAGGTGGCCGTGAGCACACCAACGGGACCTCATGAAGGTATGACCACAACACCACCTACACAAGTACAACCATCATTTGTGCTGCTTGCTGAAATCGAGAGACATGAGGAAGGAGGGCCAACCGTTCCGCCGGCAGATGATGCCATCTGCCCCATGGAAGAGGATAGGGATCATGACATGGAGGATGCCGACGATGACCCTAACCAGTATTTCAATACTTCCTTTGACAACAAAGTAATAACGAGTCAACCATATGAATATGAGATGCATGTACCAGAGCCGGAACGTCCTCAGGAGTGCAAGAAGTCTTTGTTCATGCAATCCTCACAGGACACGCCTCCAGATGCCGGCTCCACCCAAGCTCAACTACTTAGCTAGAGTCGTCCAATGCTGAGCCCGGCAACACTAGGGGTGGTGCGCAGGGAGGGTCTGACAAACCCACCAACACCTCAGCCCACCAAGAAGAAGCAAAGGAAGAGACCGGCGGCAAAAAAATCCAATAAAGCTGGCAATGTTGGTTCTAGCAGCCAGCAGTCTTCGACCAAGGTTGACCATGTACCGATGAAACATGCGCCATTAATCCATGTCGCGGGAGAGCCAATGGTACCGGCGAATGCACTAGCTGCCATAGAAGGGGATCTCAGGAGACTCCATGACCATGTGCTTTCGACGGAGAGAAGCCTCCTCGCCTCGGATGATCCAGGATACCCACTTTATACGGTTCATGTGCCGAGCAGTTGCAAGATGTATGTCCACACATGCCCCGCGGACCTCTTCTTCCCGAGGTTTGATTACATCTTCCAGATGTTTCAAATGAGGACACTCCATTTTACATTCGTCCGCCTATAGGCGCTGCACATGAACTACATCGTCAGGAGAGAGCAAGTCACCGGTCTTGCGGTCGCGGACCCATACTACATGCATGAGGGCTTCTTGTCAGTCAACGACGCCAACCGTCAGTATGCGAGTCAGTACATCAAAGATAAGTCATCCATCTTATCATCCCAGGTAAGTCATCCGCGGATAGCACTATAACACATACATCCTTTCGTGCATTTCAATAGTTACTTTGCACGCATGGAGGCTAAACTTGATCGTGTATTTTGCACAGCGGGGGGTGTCGTGCCGTTCTCATTGTTCTTTACCCGCGTTACTCCCGCGCTCTATATTTGGACCCGTCGAAGAACATACAGAAGAAAGATTACACACACATAAAGTATGTTCTGGACAGAGCTATCCTGGGCTTCAGCATGCGGGGTGGCTACATCCAACACAAGAAAACAAATAAGGCCGGGCTTTGTTTCAGCCACAAGACTGACTTCTGCTGCATCCAGCAACCGGCAAGAAGTGAGAATGATGGATTCTACGTCATCCATCTAATGATGGAGTACAGAAGGGATGTGCAATCACTTTGCATGAAATCTTCATCCGATACCCATATCCAGAGATGGGCCGAAGCCTTTGGAGCCGTGCCGGATAATCGACTTCGAAATGATTTCTACCGGATCCAACAGAAAATTGCGTCCATCATCATCAAAGATGTCCTCGAAGAGAATGGAATGTTCTACGCTGGCCCAATATCGCGAGCTGACGTCCGAACCCGCATTGCCCTACAGCGTCAGGACATGACACTTTCACTAAGCTTGGGTCTGTCCTCCCTGATATGGACAGATGGGAAGAGTGCACTGCTTAAAAACAATGTGTCTGTTTAGTTACTTGTTACTTTCTGTACGACGAAACTTTGAATCTCTCAGTACGACGAAACTATTAGATGTATGGTGCCGCGCTCTACTTAATTACTTTCGGTACGATAAAATTTATTAACTATGTTTACTATATATGTTGCTTCTATTTCATAATTGTTTTGTTGAATTCACTTCATGGTATATATATGTGCATCTCTGACAGGTATATAGATCAACGATGGCGAGGAAGTGGTATGCCCTGTATGTAGGGCATGTTCCGGGTGTGTATGATGAGTGGCCAGAGTGTCAGGCCCAAGTCTCTGGCTTCTCCGACGGAAGCCAGAAAGGGTTTGATAGCAGAGCGGAAGCCGAAGCTAGTTACTTGAGATTCATAGCAAAACAGGGGATTCAGAACCAGCGCCGCTACAAAAACTACTACATAATACCTTTTTTGATCATGGTGATCGCTCTTATCGTGTATGTCTTAGTTTAGGTAGATGATGAAACATGTGTCTACGGTGACAATGTAAGAGACATGTCATCATTATAACTTGTATCGCTATTTCGAGATGATGATGAGATCGACATCATTTGTGTTGAGACTATGTTGATATGATGAGACTATGCTGTACCACTTCGATGATGATGATGAGACATTCCATTTTCATATAGTTCCAGTGTATATGTATGTTGTAACTGTATAAAACATGTAAAAATACGAATACAGCAACATAAAAAAAAGAAATACTAGCAGTAGCGTGTGGTATTGGAGTAGTAGTAGTAGCGCTGCTTACCAGTAGCGTTTGTTTGAAGGGCCACACTACTAGTATTAGCAGTAGCGATGGGCTGAGGCGCGCTACTGCTAGATACAGATAGCAGTAGCACTGGTTCAAACAAGCGCTACTGCTAAAAAAATAGTTGTAGCACCGTAGCAGTAGCGCGCCTGCCCACGCTACTAATAGCCAAATAACCAGTGCTACTGGTAAGGGTTTTCCTAATAGTGCAAGCAGGTTTAGTGGCTCAGCCCCTTTTTCGGCGCCGACGTTTTGCTTGTCGAGTGCGGCGCCCCATCTCTTGCCTCGGCCTCTACCTCCGCGAACATTACTTTGTGCACCAAAATCGGTTGCGGAACGTATACGTCGACCTCGTCCTTTGTTCTCCGCAAGGTGTCAGGCTACATGATGTCCTTCCACTGTTCATTGTGGCTCCCGTGTCCCGGAGATCTGCCCTTGGTTGGTGGGGCCATGGCGCCACTGGCCCCGCCATCCTTTGGTGAGGTTTGTTCGATGTTCGCATTCTTGTGATCAGACAGCAACAGCAGACCCGCCGTGTTGACGTTGCAATCTGAGATCTTTCGTCGAGGAAACAACCTTTAGGTGCATGGTCGATGTGGTAGTTGTCTCAAACCATGACGACAAGTTGTACGTTCTTCTGGAATTGTTGCCGAAATTCATGTTTGTATGCAACCTCTGCGTTCCCTAGTCCGAACGGGAAAGCACTGGTGAGGCTGGCGGTGGAGGTCGCCGGGATTGGACCCTCGCTCTGTGCCCCATATCAGACGGGTGGCAAAAACAATCAGAGATCAACGCAAGTGTTGGTAATGAAGGTGGCGCTGCTCGTGTAGATGGTACCTGTGGAGCGAGCCGGTGGGTTGATGTCGACCCGGCCTGCCCTGTCGGTGATGAACGTAATGGAACCAACCAAAGATTAGCCTCTCTCCCAGTGGTAGGCTGCCGGAAGCAGATGAAGATCCGATCCAAGACCGGTCTCCAGCCAGCGCCGCCCGTGCCTGGCGCGCCAACTGGCAGTGCAAAATACCGTCAGATCCCTCGGTAGGGGTCCAAGCACAGCGGTAAGTCATGGATCAGAGGTTACACAAGGGATTTATCCAGGTTCGGGCCTCCAGAGAGTAATACCCTATGTATTGCTAGTTTTGATGATTCATAATGAAGGGGTACCTCATGCGAGGGGTTACAAGTGTGAATGATATTGCTACCAAGAGTTTTCTTATCTGTGGATAGATGATCAATGAGTGCCCTAGACCTCCCATTATATAGATAGGAGAGGTCTAGGGTTTACATGCTAGATGGGATCGGGGGCATTGTCGTCCTCCATTCTTGGAGACCACGAAGGTCGTCTTTGTCTCCTAGGGTTTGCACCTTGCCATGGGCCTGGTGGGCCCCGTGTTTTGGATGAGCCCGAGCTCTTTGGCGTTAGCCATCCCTGGCAGAAGACCCCGTCATTGGGCGCAACCAACAAAATTAGAGGTAGGTATGGACAAAACAAGA
>NC_041383.1:15190469-15231537 GCF_002162155.2 Triticum dicoccoides
GCTTCAACAGATGCAGTCGAGAGAGCTGGCAGTACCACAGGAAGCAAGATGGAGTGGATAGCTACACGAACTTTAATGCTAGTACGGGTTTTGTTCTTTTTTCTACAATGGAAATATATTAATATCACGGAGATACCAATACACCCAGTCTCTGCAACAACAAAATGTCTGAAAGACATTACAGATGCATATAGCCCATAAAAAAGATCCCGCTACAGTGATCAATTCCTTGTAACAGCACCACGAACCACCACCAAGACAACACTTGAAGTCCAAATTATCCAAAAGCGATGCCTCCAAGAAGGAAACAATGCACAAGCCATTGTCGCCCGGTCATAGATCTTAGGTTTTCACCTTGAAGAAAAGCCAAGCTCTCAAAATAATGCCTTCAACAAGGTCACTGTCAGGCACAACCGATTAAGGACAGACCTTGGGTTTACACCCTACAAGCTAAGACTCTGTAGTCCTCCTGTGTTGCCGCCCCACTTGCCGATGACACTGCTTCTAGTCATGAATCACGAAGAAAAGTCCTCATTGCCTTGAAGACTCGGTCCGCCATTACAAGACCTCAAACCACATCTACCTTGAAATTCTCTGCCACTGTCTCCACCATGGAAATGGAAATACGGACATGTCCCATAATGTCAACTGACAACAAAGCTTCGCGTCACGCCCTCATGAAGCCACATGGGCTGAAATAGGGACGCACACGAATGAATCCTATCTGATCCAGCAATCTACAAGTGTCAAGTACCCAATAAAAATCTCTGGCAGAGCTTTCCGGAACTTGTCAACAGCTAGATCAATGAGGGCTGGCATCAAGCGGGACACCATCTTGACGCTAGAAGAACCCTAGGACTGCCTCCGAAGAGGAAGCGATCTGTGCCGGGAACCCTAGATCTGCTGCCACCAGCCATCATGGCCGGCCTCCACGATGCCCTCGTAGGTGTGGTGGCACAACCGCCGTCGAAGCACCCGGGGAGCACTTCTAGATGTCACCAAACAGCGCCATGAAGCAACGCTACATGTCTACACGATCAACCGCTGGTGCCATTCATTGATGCCGTCTGGAAGGTGAGATTTGATGAGACCCTACACCCTCTACAGATCTGAGACAATAGCCAGCAGCGGCCATTGATGCGAGCAACAACCCCATTGGTTGCGCTACCCGCATCCCAGGGCCTAGATCCTCACTGGCCAGCCAAGGAGCAGGCAACACCAATGCCACCACGGAGCGGACCGGCAAATCACCCATAGCCAAGGCATCGAGGGAGGAAAGGAAAGGAAGAGGCCGCCCCGCCACCACCGTGTAGGGAGAGAGGCTTTGCTCCTACGACCCAGGCTGCCGGGGCGAGAAGGGAGGGAGCAGGGGAGGGGGCGTTAGTGGCGGCGGTGGTGGATGCCGCCCGAGTCGCCCTGGCAGTATTAATTGAGGGACGGGGTTTTGTGCTTGACAATGAAAGATCTTCTAATGGAGAGGAGTCTCACATGCATGGTATGCAGATCTCTGAGGGGACACCACCTCAAAATACTGGGGCTTGATCTGAATCAACAACGACAATGGTTTGGTGCGCTCCTGGCTCAGTTGGCGCAAAACAATGCTTCTGTGGAAAAAAAACTAGAACATGCAGGGTGGTTCCTCTTCCTCACACCAGGTAGCCCTTGGGTCTAAGTCAGTGTCTAAGGCAGATAAAGGTAATTCTAGAGGTGGTCAATCAGGGAATCTGAATTGTGGTCTCAATGTAAACGTTGTTGGAGGAAATTACATTCAAAATGGAAGACAAGATAAGGAGAAAGGTGGTTTCAGGACTCGACTAGAAAGGAATAAGTCAGGGGCCGCTGCTGGAGCTAAAGTGATATGCAACAGATGTAACCAAACATGCCACGGTGGGTTGCAAACTAAGTCACTGTGCTATTTGTTGGAAAAATAATCGCATTACTTATGAAGGTGCCTGGTTAAGACAGATGAAGCCAGTTTCAAATTTTGTGGGTTATGCTACTAGAGGCCTTGGTGTTCTGCTGGTGCAGAACTCCATAGATGTCTTAAAATTGAAACCCCCAATCCAATGGCAATTGTGAAGATCATATCCGGAGAGATCAATTAGACTCGGTTCATAGAAGGTTTCAACTATATGTTTAGCTGGAATTGGAAATGGGGATGTAAAGGGCATAGAAAAATGCAAGTCTCATGAGGTCTCCAATCAAGGGGAGATTGATGGGCTTAAGCAAGTTTGGTGATTTTAATCTACTGGGGCAGAGGCATTGATCAATGTTAAAAGTTGAACATTTGACTCTCAGGCAATTGTGAAGCTACACGCTGTTTGGGTGAAATTTGCCAGAGTACTTGAATGCTTCAGACGTTTTTTTTTTTGGGATTTGTAAAGTGGCTGTAACTTTGGGTCTTGTGTTGAAGATTGACATGAACACCATCACATTAGTGAAAATTTGAACTAATGTGGTGCAAGAGACTTTGACAAAGTCCCAGTACACACTAAAGTTACTGACAAGGATTTGTTGATTTATAATCACTTCGGAGATGGAAAGTGTGGTCGAGCATGTTGGACGTCTCGTTCCAGAATTTGTTGGCACTGGTTCCAGCACATCGGATACACTGTTGCAGCTTCTAGCGCAGGCGGTCGTAGCACGACGTGCCACCTGTTCCAGCATTTCATAGTTGGGTTGCAGCTTCTCTCAACTAGAAATTTGACTCGGGGTTGCTGGTAGCCATCTCCGACGAGACGCTGGCGTGGGATGGACATTGTCGACATATGAGAGAAAATAGCTATTGCACAAGGCAGGGCTGGTGTGGTGAGGAGATAAGGAAGAAGGAGGGCGGACGATGGGGGTGGGCCCCTGATTGCACATGACTGTGTGCGTGGAAGCTACGCGGGCATGGGACGTGGGGCAATGGGACCCGACTAATTACGCAGATCGCTTGACACACAAGCGTCCGGCACAACCCGTAGCCGATCTCCCCGAAAGGAATCATTAGCCTAAAACAAAAGAGAAAGGACCCTCTTAAGTGGCAACCGTTCGCTGGGAGGGGAAGCATTTGTGAACGTTTTGATGTCATTTTTAGTTGTATGTGAGGTGACATTTTCTTTTGAGAGACAATGAGATTATGAAGCAACTGCCACTCCCCATAACAACTAAAACAGCGAGCAAAAATGTTTGAACTGCCACCGTCTCTCTCGGCGAATGGTTGCCAGATAAGATTTGGGAAGAGAAAAATTAGTGAGAACATGGCTTTGTAGGTCCCTTTCGAGAGAGAAAAAAGAAATACAGCTTGTAGGTTGGCCACCCATTGTTTATGCATGCTTAGCACTTGCCTTCCGTGATATTATTTCGATGCCCTCCACATGTGCTCCCTCTTCCGTAACTGCCCTTGCATTTTCTGTCCCTCCACAGGAGTACGGGGCCACATCTACACCTCATCGATCCCCACCCATCTCTCTTCGTTTCCAATTCCAAGTCAACCTTTCCCCAACTCTGCCTCCTTGCTCAGTTGCTCCGTCGATCATCATGGTGGTGAGTAACGAATCTGATCCTGTCCCAACTTGCTAACTATGATTAATTGTACACTCGTTATTCCGTTTCCTTCAAATCCATCCGGTTCCTTTTGCAGAAGATTGTGCTCAAGGTAGACATATCTGCTGAGGGGGCCAAGGCCAGAGCATTTAGCATGGTTGCCAAGATCCCCGGTACGTGCGCCAAGACATACACGCATAAATTCACTGATCATCAGTTGCAATGTGAGCTGTTTAGCTAGGTTGTTGAATTGTATTCGCCAGGGGTGAAGTCGATCGCAGCGGACATGGAGAAGGGGACGCTGACGGTGGTGGGGGAGGTGGACGTGGTCTGCGTGGTGTACGCACTGCGGAAGGCCAAGTTCAATGCCCATGTTATCACCGTCGGGGATGACAAGATGGAAGAGCGGAGCAAGATTCCGCCAGCAAGAAATAAAGGGGAACCGTTGAAGATTCCGCCCGCAAAAAAAGAGGAGCCGAAGAAGCTTCAGCCGGACCCGTCCGACGGCTACCAGTGAGTTTCTAAGCACTTTGTGTTCACTGGTCGATGCAGCGGTCTTCAGCTTTTGCATCGACCGCATAGCTCATACATATATATTTGTAGATACCGGCACTGTGCGGGATCTTCATGGATCTGCTTCTCTTCTTGTTATACATATATCTTTTGCTTCCGCTGCAGGGAGACCAGCAGCATGGATCTGCTGCTCCTGCCTTGGAATAGTGTTTCTCTTGGTGCCATGGTCTCAATTTTTAGGAAGCTCGCGGGTACTGGACATAAGACCGAAATCAAGAAACTCACAACCAGGCTGCTCAAACTCTCAAGGACACAGGATCCGCCTGTTACAGCGCGGATCTGGATGAAGGATGTACGGGAACTATCCTATGACATGGACAACTGTGTTGCCGCCGAAGAGGATTGGATCGGTAAGTTGTCAGGATTCATGGATAGAATGAGGGAGGCCAATGGACGGTACGACACATACAAGCTTGGGAGCGTCCCCAGCCGCCGTATGGATATCGTCTCGATCCCAGCGGTGGTCCGCGGCCAGAAGCCAGCAGATCCAGTCGTCGGCCTACATGCCAAGGGCGGCGCCGTCGAAACGCTCTGCAACTTGCTGACTGATGGAGATGAGCAGCTCAAGGTGCTATCCATTGTCGGTGTTGCAGGAATCGGGAAGACCACGCTTGCCAAGCAGCTCTGGCGTGAGCGCATGTTCCAGGGATTCGACTGCCGGGCTTTTGTGCGGATGGCCAAGAAACCTGACATGAGGAGGATTCTAAGGAGCTTACTTGCGCAAGTTCGTCCACACCAACCACCCGACGCTAGTGACGTGCACGACCTCATTCACGACCTCACCGAGCATCTACAGAATAAAAGGTACAGTGCGTTTTTTTTTACCCTGATAAATGTCACATGTGTGGCACGAAGTAACACCACCTTGACAATTTTTAATGGCAACTTTAGTTATCCGCGGATGGCCACTTTACTTGTGAAGCATGGCAACTTCCTATATCGATGACAAGTTTTAGTTTTTTTTTTTTGAGGTTTTTTTGGATGAAAATTTTAGTTATAAAAACATCAGGGCGGTGTTACTTGGTGCACGCAAGGGAACTTGGTGCACCCGGGTGCTACCGAACTTATGTGCACAAAATATTTTGGTAATTTTCCTCTAAAAAATATTTTGGTAATTGTAAAAAATAAAAATAAATTGATTTTTTTATCAAATATGATCAAGCTAGTATTGTACGCACATTAAATGTTTCCTCAAGGAATAGCTCCTGTTGACTTCGGATAAACATAAGAAAATTTCGAGGACAAATAGCATGAATAATACTTGTATATAGTGATTCCATTAGTTTTGTTTCGCCCAGAATGCCATGAAAGTCATTCCTTGACGGATCTTTTAATACGAGTGCAATACTTAATCAAATTATTCCAGAAAAAAATAAAATAAAAATGACCTTTTTTTACAACTACTATGCACCAGTGTATTTCCACTCTATGCACTCTCTATGTTTGCTATAAACCTATTCTTTTGTGGGAATATAGGAGATTTCATTCCTTATGGAGTCAAGTCAGGACGTGGTTTTTCCACAGTGCGTTTCTTAAATCGGCGCTATGCATGCTGCTATTGGACCCGAGCTGCTTCCGGCTAGTCATAGTGAGGAGTAACTTGGACTAGTGTCATGCATATGATACTAGTCTATGTTACTATCTTGACTGCAAAGTATCATAGTAATATCATAGATGGTTGCATTTATTAGATTGTAGACTTGCTTTATCTTGAGTTGCGTTATGTTACTGTAACATATTACTAGTTATAAGTTATTTTCACTATGGCCAACCTTACAGAAAGCCGAGAATGGTCCAGCTGAATCTTTTGTATTCACCTGTATTCCTCCTATTTGTCTATCGTCGGTATTTGGTAGGCTTGCCCTGCATGATACGAGGATTGACAGCTTTCTCTCCTCCAAGATTTTTTTGGAACAACTAGCATAGTGGCCCTCGGAAATGCGAGGGTGACAATTGTATTCTTAGATATCCATACTATGTAAACTGAAAGAGTTGTTTTAACATGCTCACTCTTACCCCATTTTTTCACATTAGAGGTAAGAGAGTATATAATAAATATGAGCCGGTGATCTCATTAATCAGTGGTCTTATTAACTCTTACCTTCTTACTTCACATGTAAAAGAGGGGTAAGAGGGAGCATTTTAAATTTTCCCAAACTGAAATATTGAGTTCTTCCTTCCCTTATATAATCTTCAACAAAGACGAATGTCATTACTTGAAGTCCTGCAAGGGCAAGGCAAAGCTGGAAGATAAAACTTGTTGTACAAACACCAAAAAGCACATTGATCTTGAACCGTAATACTTCATGATGGAATTTTAGATGGTGTACCACTGATGGCTAGCGACTACACATTGCGACCATGGATCATGTGCAAGTTGTAAGGTGCGAAACCAAGAATGGACATTTTTCCAAAACACTGCACCCCCGGTTCATGCCTACAAAGTCCACACTTTTGGCTAACAACCATGCATCACATAACAACTCATCACCCATCATCGAGTACACCGCCATCGTGGTTGCTCCAAAAAAACAACGAGGACATTAAAAATAAGTTCAATGGCATTTGGCCGAACACTTGCCGGGCGTGGCGTCCGTCATGGATAGCGTCGGAAGGGGCGGCGGATACCTAGCCGGACGTATACGGGCTGGATAGCGGCATAGTCCGAGGCGGGCATGCATGTGGGTGGGCCGGCGGACGTCCAACAAGGCCTAGGTGGCCGCCGGAGTGATACAGTGACGGCGTCGAACTAGGAGGGTGCAGATACAAAGCAAGGCAGAGGGAAGAAGTGGGAGAAAAGTGGTCCAGGAGAAGGGATTTGTGTGGGTCGGGCATGTCAGAGTACTACGTGGCGGAGGTCCAAACATTCTGAAACTTCCCAAGTTTCTGATCAGTTTGCGAGAATTCGGATGCGCGGACACGTCCGTAGACATTCGCGAGTCGCGACACCGCGCGTCGGTTCTGATGTTTGCAGGCGATTTGGGAGATGCTGTTTGAGATGCCCTAGGAGGCTCGAGTGGGGAGGCACCAAGGTGGTTGTGGAAGTTAGGTATTTGATTGTAGAACCTATTCAACAAATCTTGGTGTTGTGGTGTGATTACTTGTTCTCTTATAATTGATGTGTGCCTTGGATTTCTAACAACTTCAAGAAATACTCTGATTTTAGGATGGGAAACGGCAAACTGAGCAGGGGCTTAAGTGTGTACGAGTGTGCTAACCGACCCAAATGTGCAAGGGTAGACACTAGAAAGTGTGGAGATAGTACTCAATTGTATGTATGCAACCTATTATGGGTATTTGTGTTGTTCGACATGTACTAATATATTCTACAAACATTTTCTATTAGGTACTTTCTTATAATTGATGACTTATGGGCTACATCAGTATGGGATGTTGCTACCTGTGCTTTCCCGGAGGGTAATCATGGAAGCAGGATAATAACAACAACGGAAATTGAGGATGTTGCTCTAGCAAGCTGCAGTTATCAGTCCAAGTACATATTTAAGATGGAACCCCTCAGTGTCAGTCACTCAAAGGAGTTGTTCACCAGTGCAGTGTTTGGCTCTGGAAAAGAGAAATCTCGCGAATTGGATTTAGTGTCAGATGAGATTATAAGAAGATGTGATGGTTTACCACAGGCAATTATCAGCATATCCAGTGTTCTAGCAAGCCATGGAGAGGCAAATACAGTCGAGAACTGGGAGCAAATACAGAACAGTTTGCCAACAAATACAACTTCTGACGAGATACTGAAACAAGTACTGTATTTTTGCTATGATAGTCTTCCCATTTGTGTTCAGGCATGTCTGTTGTATCTTGGTATATATCCAGAAAACTACATTATCTTAACGGAAGATATAGCGAAGCAATGGGTAGCTGAAGGCTTTATCAGTGCACCAACTGAGAAACTAAAAATGATAGTTGCCCACAGCTATTTTGATAAGCTTGTCAAGATGGGTATGATCCAACAGATAGATGCGAACTACAGTGATGAGGTATTGTACTATGCAGTGCATCACATGGTACACGATTTTATTACATCTAAGTGCAAAGAAGAGAATTTTATCAGTGTAATAGATTATTCTCAAAGGACAGTGAGGTTTTCTAACAAGGTTAGTCGTATGTCCCTCCAGTTTGGCAGTGCAACATATGCAACCACACCAGCAAGTATCGGGCTTTCGCAAGTCCGATCACTTGCTTATACTGGACTAACCAGCTGCTTGCCGCCCAATTACATCTCAGAGTTTAAGCTTCTTCGAGTACTGATTCTCCATATTTGGGCTGATCAACCAAGCACAGGTGTCGCCCTCGAGTGTATCTCTGCATTGCTTCTGTTGAGATATTTGCAGGCGACATGCAACTGCACCGTGCATCTTCCAGAACAGATGCAACGTCTGAAACACTTGGAAACACTTGAAATAAATGCAAGAGTGGAAGCCATTCCATCAGATATCGTTCATCTTCAGAGCTTGTTGCATCTCCGTCTAGGAGGTGGGACACAACTGCCTTATGTGACTGGTATCCTAAAAAATGTCACGCTGAATCCTGCTATTTCAATGGATGAGTCAAGCAGTCCTCCCGATACAGTGATGACAATCGAGATATTGATCCCCATTTTTAGAACCCCGAAGCGGATTGGACAGCTTACCAAACTCCGCAGTTTGAAAATTGTTGTCAGAGAACTGCTAAGGAGTGATATCAGTAACCTCCAAGGATTGCCATCCCTCACTGTGCTCTCATTGCACGTCCTGCGGCAAACTACAGAACTAATCAGCTTCGCAAGTGGAGTATTTCGTGCTCTCATGTATTTTGAGTTCAGGTGTGGCGTACTGCGCCTGATTTTTCAGGAAGGGACAATGCCTAACCTTCAGAGGCTCACGCTAGGTTTCAATGCCCACAGAGGAGAACAGTATGGTGCTTCGCTTCTCGGCATTGAAGATATGTTAAGCGTCCAGAAGATTTATGGAATGATTGGGTCAGCAACCGGTGCTGAGGAACGTGACTTGAAGGCCGCAGAGTCTGCATTCAAGAAAGCCATGGGCAAGCACCCTAACGTCAGGGTAAAAAGAATCGATGTGGTTGATGAAGAGTATGGTCCGTCAGAAAAAGAGCAGACGGAAACGATCCAAGAGAAAGATGCACCAAGTCATGTAAGCAGTGAACAACCGGCAATTCCGAAACAAGAGTCCAAGGAAGATGCAAAGCAAAATGACCCTTATTCCATTCAAAGGTATGATGGTTCTTTGTCTGATTCTGCCCATTATTTTATTCTTTCTCTTTCTGGGATAGATAGCTGAGAACTTCCAGTATGCTCTTCTGTCTCATCACACGATAATAACTGAATATAGATCATCACGAACTTTGTGATTTGCTCAGGTAACAGAGGTCAAGAAACATTGGTCATATATGGTTAAAGCTAGCTTGTTCTAGATGTAAAATATATACATAAAGTTTCTCCAATGCATATAAGTTCCTTATTTTCTTTCCAGGAGAACCAATAGAAAGGATGTCGCAAATGTGGCGCAAGGTTACTCAGACAACCTAGAACTTGTCAGTGGTGCACGTGGAGAAGTTAACCTGATGGTATGCAAGAGACATGGCACAATTTAATACTCCGTCCCAAAATAAGTGTCTCAACTTTAGTACAACTTTACACTAAAGTTAGTACAAAGTTGAGACACTTATTTTGAGAATACTCTGAAAACATGGCTCAAATAGCATGATCTTTAATGCACGATTTTTCACACTATTCGATTATGCCTTTTGAAACGTTTATTTTTTTTGGTTATATGCACAAATACGACAATTCCAATTTAGTACATTAAACTCATTAAGAGGCGCTAGAATGGTGGCCAACCAGCTACGCCATGTGGCGCATGCTGGTTGGTCACGGTGAGAAAGTATTTTTTAGAGGTTTTTTGATGGTAGGGAGACTTTTTTTGAGAGAAGTTTTTCTAGGGTTTTTCTTTTTTCCTTTTAAGATGGTTGTGATGTTCACGTGATGCGAGAATATTTTTCTAAATTTTTTGACATGATGGTGAGGTGCACATAGCTTTCTCTCAAGCGGCCCGCAATGGCGGGCCCCAACCACTAGTATCTTTGAATCTTCAAAAAATATCACCCAAATTCAATGATCAGGGTATTAGATCATGCAGCCTCAAATCAAATATGTTGAATCATATATTCTTAATTATGGATATGTGGTCGAAAAATATCTCCAAGTTCATTTGATTTTTGCCCTTTTTCCAAAGGTACATATGTGCTCCATTTTGATTTTTATGACTGGGTAAAAAATGGAGATTGACAAAAAAAACAGAAATACTTCTAATTTGTGCATTTCAAAAGCATGGTAACGTAGAAACAGATAATGAGAAGAAGAAAAAAATAAGCAGGTGTGGTTTGAATTTGCTTATTTGAAAAATGGGAGCTCCCAAGAGTTAGCTGGAGAGTCCAACAGTGGATTACTAACTATTATTGTGGATGCTGAACATGTTCTCTTCTCATAGGCATGCAATTTTTTCCCTCTCTTTCTCAGGAAGAAGAACGTAAGAATAGCCTGGGGAGAGGCAACAGCAGCATGGTTTTCACACTAAATTTGATCGAAACTATTACAAATGATTTTTCAGATAATCAGAGAGTTGGCAGTGGTGGGCATGGAGATGTTTACAAGGTATGAATATTTTCTAATACTAATAATGGCACAACTGGCTACAAAGTCTATCATGCTAACAAGTGATTTTAACAGGCGATGTATAAAGGGCTAGAGATTGCTGTGAAGAAGCTCCGTCCCTTGCAAGGACTTGATGATAAGCAATTTCAAAATGAATTATATGACCTTACCAAGGTATGCCACCAAAATATTGTGGGGTTAATTGGCTATTGCTACGAATCTCGGCATAAATACATCAAGCACAATGGGGAGACTATTTGGGCGAAATCAACGGAGAGGGTTCTCTGCTTTGAATATATTCAGGGTGAAAGCCTCGAAAAACATATTGCAGGTATTTATATATGATCAACAATTGGCGACAATTTTCAGTGTCCACACCAACATAAATGATTGAGTATTTTATTTATCCATGTCTGGGGAATACACCTATTTTCTCTCTTTATTTTTTCCTTTTATTCGCAGATGGATCTTGTGAACTTGGCTGGCCCATGTGTTATAACATCATCAGGGGGACTTGTGAGGGCTTAAATCACCTTCATAGTGCTCCGGACAAACCTATTCTCCATCTAAATTTGAAGCCTGCTAATATACTCCTAGATAAGAGCATGATGCCCAAAATTGCAGATCTTGGTTTGTCACGGGTTTTTGCTTCATCAGAAACACATCAAACAGAGATTGTCAATGGAACAAAGTAAGTTGATGTGTCATGTTCGAAGCTGCTTATTTTTTATAGAAGCTTTTTAGAAAAAACTTGCAGTACTTATCAGTATGTGATACTTATGATATCATGCAGCGAATACATGCCACCAGAATACTTAGACGATCGCTTTATCTCAAAGAAGTTTGACGTGTTCAGTTTTGGTGTCATAATTCTAAAGATGGTGGCAGGAAATACTGGATATTTCCATTGTTCTGACATGTCTCCCAAGGAGTTTATTAAGATCGTAAGAAAATCCTTTGCATGCTGGTCAAAAGAAAATAAATTCTCTATCTATACCATGAACATAGAGAGAATTTTTTCCACATTGTGCATCTTTATTTACTGTGCCATTCTTGGATGCAGGTAAGTGAAAAATGGACCAAAAGGTTGCAGGCAATGCCTGGCTCATACTCGTCACATGAAGTAGACATCATACGAGTGACTACGTGCGTTGAGATTGCACTAAGGTGTGTCGACAATGACCGGGATAAAAGACCTCGGATTAAGGATATTGTCCATGAACTAGAGGAACTAGAAGTTGAGATAGAGAAAATGTCAATACATGAACTACATAACCTAACTTTACAGGTACGTACCTATGTCGATCATTGGGAAGGCATGGGTGCCCTTCCTCCCGTTCTTTTTTCCTCTGTGTTTTGCAATTCTCCTTTGTTACAATTATTATCTCTTTTACATTATCATTCCTGTTCTATTCCATTATCTTTGGTGCTGGAATCAGTTGTGCTATGGTTAAGCGGTCTTCTAGAAAACACATTGGCATTCCATTTTTTTAGAAATAAGTTATTTTATTTATAAAATTTCAATAATATTATCCTGAGCTTAAAACCCAAATCTGGCGCACTATCGTTCTTAGAAGATCAGGGTGTTCTAGTGCAGACCCGAAACGACACTGTCGTTCTTAATGCAGAGGACATGCTTCAGCCTTCCATAGTGGAAACACCAAGTCCACACCGGAGGACTATGTCAATGGACGTTGCTCATGGTCAGGGTCAATCCCTAGCTTCAACCGCTTCTTGTCTTCTTGTCGTCCTGGTGACATTGTAGCAGTGCTCGTGGAAAAGTTAACATGGTTCTTATTTTTGCGTTGGATCATGGTATTGTTTTAAGAAACACGTAGTACATATTATATGGGACGATGGCTTTCAATTCATCATAGATCGGATCGCTGACCAACTGCCCACTTAGAAAGGTACATTCAACCAGTGGTGGGCAACAGGTTGTATGCCCACTTGTGAGACGACCGGTCGACTGATATATTAAGTCCATTTCTCGAAATAGACTTTCGCCCCGCTTTATAAATAAAGCAACGGTCCATATATCAAGTATTCAAACTCAAACGACAAGCGACGGCTGGGGCAGCAGCACAGACAAGCACAAGAAAACAAGAGAGAAACAAGAAAAAAGGCCACCTAGTGGCAGCCGCCAAGCGGCACTAAGTAGATGATAGCCGACGCGCTGCAGCCAGTAGGGCATCCATCATTGCCGCCGAGGTGATCCGATCACGCCGCTTAGAGAGCGGGTGCCAGTGCTGCGAAAAAGCAAGGAATTTGAAGGAGTTAGACGCCTTCCTCGGGAAGATCTTTTCTATCACCATTTTATTGCGCGTAGTCCACAGCGTCCACGACATTGCCGCAAAAATAAGACAAAATAGCTGGTGGTGTTGTGCATGCTGCGTGGCCCTCCTCTGGAGGAAGTCAACAAGGTTCAAGGCCTCACAGTCGGGCCCCAAAGCCTTACGGACGAACGTCCAAAGCACCCTCACCGCCGTACATGAGAAAAGGATATGGGTCCCGGTCTCTACCGCACAGAGGGGACACGGTCCACTCCCCAGGCCGTGTCGCTTAAGGACCTCTGTCCCCGAAGGGAGACGATCACGCAGTAGCTGCCGCACAAAAATCTTAATCTTGAGGGGAATAGGAGCTTTCCAAAGTGTGGTTAACCACGGTGTGTGCGGAGCCCCTGCATATAACGCATGGTATGTCGTGCTCACAGAAAATACTGCCGACAGAGCTAGCTTCCATGATACCGTGTCTGGGCCATCCGGGAGAACTAGTGGTAGAGCGGCTCGAAGTCTAGTCCTGTCGTCGCCATCTGCTTGTCCAAACGTACGACGAAGCCGTACCACCCATTGGCCATCACGGAACGCCGAGGATACCAATGTTGACGGTTCCGCACAGATGGCAAAAAGGTCAGGAAACCTTACACGAAGCGGCTCAGTCCCCACCCAGGGGTCCAGCCTTAAGTCCATTTCCGAGATCACACCCAAACTGCTCCCTATAGTCGGATCTATTTGGGGGCGCCAGAGGGAGTATTGGCTCATGGAAAAACGTTGGGAGTATGGTCCTTCTTGTGATCCTCAACCCTAGTCTTTCTTGCATTGCATACACGTCTAGAGGGAACCTTGCGATGTGCAGCTCTCGACTTCACCGGATATCTTGTTGTGGTGTTGGATTGGACGACTAATTGCCTGCGCAACTCAAGACGTGCTACAACTACAACGTACTCATTTAGGGGGACAGGTACTTCGGCATCCTGGAGGTTAAACTAGAAATCTTGGGCTCCCCCTGGGTGAACTTATTGTCTAGCTAGCTGGTCAATGCCATGGCTGGACAACATAGTGTCTTGCTAGGTGAGGACTCTCGTACACCCCATGTTATGTGTTGTGTGACCAAAGCACGAATGAGTGAAACTATGGCCCACGTTTGACCGCCTTCTTGCACACCCTTTGGTATGAGTTTCTTTTGTGGATCTGATCGATCATCCTGCTCCCATCTAGTACTAGGGAGAAGTTTGTGGCAGCATGACATCCACTCCACCACACTACCGCCACGAGGAAGGGCACATAGGTGGATTTGTAAGGAGTGTAACACAGCCATCTCTACGGTGCACAACCCAACATAACTACTCCCTCCGTTTCTAAATTTAAGTCTTTCTAGAGATTCCAACAAGTGACTGACTATATACGGAGCAAAATGAATGAATCTACACTGTAAAATATGTCTACATACATCCGTATATTGTAGTCCATTTAAAATGTCTAAAAGGACTTATATTTAGGAGCGGAGGGAGTAGCATTTCCCGCATGTTCTGTCCGTGGGCAGAAATCTAGTATGATGCATCCATACACAAAGTGTTTTGCTTTTTTTCCTTGTGAAAAAATAAGTGTCTCCAAACATGCAGGAAAACCTTGAAACACAGACGAGGGAGGTAGAAGAAAAAAGGGTCAGAAAAGAACTGATGATGGCTGAGAATTGCTTTGGTGAAGTAGTGGACAACTACAAGTTGAATAAAATGACGAGGTACATGGGTAAACCAAAGACGCAGGAAGACCGAGCACGAGAGGCCTTGAATCAGGTGAACGAGGATGATAAGGAAGGCAGGGCGTCAAGTTATGTGGATGATCTCAAGAGAATGCACGGCGGCCTAGTGTCCACGTCGTGCCTCGTATATAACGCGACAGGCGACACACTGTACCAAGTTGACTACCACGACTGGCATGGCCACATTGGCAGCCCTCCCTGCCCTGCTCGGATAGGCAACGGCCAGTGGGCAGCATTCCATCACGTCAAAGCTGCCTGCGAGACATCTGGTTCGGCAGCGGCCGTTGTCTACCGCAGCAAGAATAGAGATGGCCAGGACCGGGAATATCTGGTTGCCTGGAGTACCCCGTGGGGTCCCTTTTCCTCTACTAATAAGGTATGGTCTACCTTTTCCTAACACCTCAACCAAATGATGGCTGGCCGCTAAACTACAAATGTTACGCATGCAGGCTTATTGCGAGATCGGCGGAGTCGATAGCTTCAAGAATAGCTGGGACAGTATTTACCACAAAATGAGCAATTCAGGTTTCTCTGCAAAAGCCACATCTGACGGGTGCGATATTGAAGTGAAAATTGGCGGAGGTGCTAGTGCTCCATTTATTTCAAGAATCACCATGCGCTGATTGGCCAATCTTAGCAAAAAAAAAAAAAATTCAACATGCGGCATTATGAATCCTTCAAAAAATGCGGGAAGGTCATTATGAATCCATGGATGGTTAATTAATTCCGTTTTGTGTGATCGCATGGCACTAGTTTGTCTCATAATTTCCTGTAACTAGATTATTCCCCGTGCGTTGTTAAAAGACATTTGCTCCAAACTAATTTTCTTGACCAATACTCATAAAAATTGTATGGGCCATTCACCATATTTTTCCAACTAAATTCCAAACATGTTTATCCTAAAAATCACATTATCCAATTAAATGTTGTCTGAGATTACCACCATTAGTATGTAGTAGTATGATTGTCCCAATAAATATTAGTAGAAGGTTTGAACACAACATAATGAAAACCTGCCTACCTTGCCTTTCTGAAAATTGAAGGAAATATGTGCAGTCTACTAAAACAGGTTGGTTTATATAATAGTGCAAATGAATTGAAAATTTGACTGACCTTTAAGACTATAGTTATGAAATACTTACATTATGCAAGCAAGTAGAAAGCGTTACTCACCATGCGGTCATATTTGTCCATGTTATCAGACTTTCTATATGTAAGCATGAAATTCTTAGTTCCTTGCGTATAACGCAAGGCCTTTTTGCGGCCTTCCAATGGTCCGGTCCTGGATTAGATTGAAATCTGCCAAGCATCCCGGTTACAAAAGCTAAGTCAGCGCGTGTACATACTTGAGCATACATGATGCTTCCGACAACTGAAGCATAAGGAACCGACTTCATCTGATCAGTTTCATTTTGGTTCCTTGGACATTGGAATGTCCCAAACTTATCGCCCTTAACTATTGGGGCAGGTGAGGAAGAGCACTTATGCATATTGAATTTCTTTACTACTCTCTCAAAGTACTAACTGTCTTTGGGTCCAATTTCTTAATATGTGGATTGAATACTTTAGCTTCAGCCGGTCAGCCCCACACTCGCAAGTAATTCAAGCTCGGTTTCTTTCCCGCCCACATCTCGTAAGGTGTGCTCGGTGCTGACTTAGTTGGAGCAAAATTTAGGATGTGTGCAGTTGTTTTCAATGCCTCCATCCAAAGGCTTACTCGTAAGTTCGCATGACTAAGCATGATATGTACCATGTCTATAAGAGTGCGGTTGCGACACTCAGCTACGCCATTTTGCTGAGGTTCACCAGGCATTGAATATTGGGCAATTATTCCATTTTCAACAAGATATTTAGCGAACGGTCCTGGAATTTGCCCTTAAGGAGCATGCCTGCCATAATATTCTCCTCCGCGATCAGACCGTACTACTTTGCTCTTTAGGTTGAGTTGATTTTCAACCTCGGCTTTATAAATCTTAAATTTGTCCAAAGCTTTGGATCGATCACGTATGGGGTAAATGTAGCCATAGCGAGAGAAATCATCTGTGAAGCTAATGAAGGAATCAAAACCATCCATAGACTTTACGTTAAAAGGTCCGCATATGTTAGTATGAATAAGTTCAAGGACCGATGTGGCTCTTACTGCTCCTTTCTTAATTGTTTTCACATATTTTCCCTTAATACAGTCAATACAATTGACCGCATCAAAGAAATCTAGCGGATGAAGTATTTCTTCTTTAAACAATCGTTCCATTCTTCCCCTCGAAATGTGGCCCAATCGACGATGCCACAGTTTCGAAGAAGGATTGATACTTCTCCCATTCTTTTTATGATTGCGTTCATTCATATTCATCTCGCAGAGATTCACACACATAGGATAACCGGAAAGATTTAACATACAAAGTTTGCCTCATCGGACGGCGAGACCAACATCCTTATTACAATACTTTAAAAAACATTGTGATGAGGAACAGTAGATGAGGAACATGAAAATATAATCATATGTCAAATTTGTTTGGCTACTTCTAGATACTTCTGTTGTGGTCTAGTATTTCTTTTCTTTTCTTTATCCTACCTACTGTTTTCTAGAGTCTTCTAGTTGTGAGTAGCTATGAGTAGAATGGTGAACCTTAAATAATGTTTCTAGAGTATTCCAGCTATAAGTAGGAGTATGTGAAGGCTTCCCAAAGCCCTATAAATAGAGGTCCTCACCTCTACTTTGGGCGGAGACTATGTACCCCTACCTATAATAGAACTTGTTGTTCTTATCTAAGATCTTGGAATAGATCTTGTGCCCTAGGAGTTTTGGATTAAACTCTTGCTGTCCTATCAGCCTACATTCGCCTCTAGAGCGATATCTAGCGCAGCACGTTGAAGCTGTTCCTTCAACACTTGTGTTGTACACATTGTAGCAGCAAGGTGGAGTTGCTCCTCCACAACCTTTGTGCTGCTTCAGGTGGTATCAGAGCCTCGTTGACCCATAATCGTTCTTGTTGTCCTCTTCGAGAGCAAGTTGCAGCAAGCAATAGAGCAATTGGAGAAGAGGTTGGATGCTGCTGAACAACAAATCAAAGAGCTGCGTGAAGATCTAAATAGGAGATTTGACCAGCTGGTTGAGATGATAAGAAAGGGTGTCCCCCTGCTACCAATGAAGGAGATTCATCTAAAGAAGAGGAAGATGTTCATCAAGGAAGAAGGAGAGGTAATCTTGGAGCAAGATCGCTACGACAACATGTTGTTCAACGTGCTTCAAGAAGGCCAATTTATGTTGAGGCTTCTGAAGGTGAAGAATATGATGATGCCCTTGAAGAACCAAATCTCTACGCATATCGGAGAGCACCCAACCCTACATATGCAAGAGAAACATACAAGGTGAAAGCTGAGATCCCAAGTTTTAATGGAAATGTTGACATTGAAGGGTGCCTGGATTGGTTATATGAAGTGGAGACTTTCTTTGAGGTCATGGAGGTTCCGGAAGATCGTAGAGTTCCTTTGGTCGCATACAAGCTGAAAGGAGGAGCCGGTGCATGATGGCATCGCGTTCAAGAGGAGCGCAGGCTGAGAGGAGAACCTCGTGTTAGAACTTGGCGACAAATGAAAGGCCTCTTGAAAGGGAGATTTTTTTCCCGCTGATTATGACCAGATCCTATTTATCCAATTTCAAAATTGTGCTCAAGGAAATATGACTATTTCAGATTACACAGAGGAGTTTCTAAGGCTACAAGTGAGGTGCAACCTTGCTGAAACTGAAGAGCAACAAGTTGCAAGGTACATCAATGGTCTCAATGATGCTATTCAAGATCGATTGATGATGCAACAAATCTGGTCCATTGATCAAGCACAAGCTCTAGCCTTAAAGGCCGAGAGGTTTGTGAGGATGAGAAAGACAACTAAGGCTCCATATCCTCCATATCCTCATACCGAAGGCTCATCTAGGAGCCAACCTAATAGAGTGGAAGAAAAGACCACTCCACCAAAGACAAAACAGCCCATCCCGAAGCAAACTAGAGGCAAGGGTAAGGCAAATGAAGGCCCAAAGTGCTATAAATGTGGTAAAGAGGGACACATATCCAGCGGTTGCCCACTAAGGAAATTTGTTAACATGACTATCCATGATGGTGAAAGCGATGAGGAAGAATACGAATCTGAAGATGTAGACGGACAAGAGGTTTGTCAAGAAGAAGGTGAAGAGGTGGTATATGTGATCCAGCGTGTCCTATGTTCCACACCACTACTCGATGACACACAACGGAAGAAAATATTTGAGAGCAAATGCACGGTGAATGGCAAGGTATGCAAACTAGTGATTGATAGTTGCAGCTGCGAGAATCTTATCTCCCAAAAGTTGGTGGACCATTTAAAGCTTGAAACACATGATCATCCAAATCCCTACACTATTTGATGGATCAAGAAAGGAGTGAATATGAGGATCACCAAACAATGCAACCTGCCACTTTCTTTGGGTAAGCATTATCGCTCAAATGTGTTGTGTGATGTGGTTGACATGGATGCCAGCCATGTTCTTCTTGGGAGGCCTTGGCAATTTGATGTGGATACTACACACAAGGGCAAGGAAAATTCTTACTCTTTCATTTGGAACAAGAGAAGGATCATTATCTTACCAAACAAAATCGAAGGTAATACCTCTAAGGAGGAGGGGAAAACTATGTTAACTATCTCCCATACCTCTCATGAGTTTATGGAAGACTTGAAGGAGGCAGATTTGTGTGCTGCACTTGTTGTAAAGGGAGAAGTGCACCTGACTGTTGAAATTCCAGCAAAGGTACGTGGTTTATTGGCAGAATTTCAGAACATACTTGGGGAGCCACATGGCTTGCCACCGATGAGAGGAATTCAACACAGAATTGACTTAATTCTGGGAGCAAGTCTTCCTAATCTTCTACACTATCGAATGAGCCCAAAGGAGCATGATATATTGAAGGAGAAAGTGGAGGAATTGTTGCAAAAGGGGCACATTCGAGAAAGTATTAGCCCATGTGTTGTACCAGACCTACTTGCGCCAAAGAAAGATGGACCTTGGCGCATGTGTACGGACAGTAGAGCCGTTAACAAGATCACCGTAAGGTATAGATTCCCTATTCCCTGTCTGGATGATATGTTGGATCAGCTTAGTGGAGCAAGAGTGTTCACAAAGCTAGATTTAAGAAGTGGATATCATCAAATCCGTATAAGACCCGAGGATGAATGGAAACCTCCTTCAAGACAAAGGAAGGGTTGTTTGAATGGCTAGTCATGCCATTTGGACTCTCAAATGCACCAAGTACCTTTATGCACTTAATGAATCAAGTCCTTAGACCCTTCTTATCCCACTTTGTTGTGGTCTATTTCGATGGCATCTTGATCTATTGCAAGGATGAGGATGAACACTTTGATCGTATTCGGAAGGTGCTAGAAGTACTAAGGAAAAATGAGCTCTACGTCAACTTGAAGAAATGTGTTTTCCTGCAAACACAACTTCTTTTCCTAGGATTCGTCATAACATGTGACGGCATTCGTGTTGATGATTCTAAGGTTGAAGCAATCCGAGAATGGCCAACTCCTAAGACCATTTCTGAGGTAAGAAGCTTTCACGGCCTTGCAACTTTCTATAGGCGATTTGTTAAGAATTTCAGCACTATCATGGCACCAATTACCGAGTGTTTGAAGAAAGGAAAGTTCCAATGGGCAGAAGCAGCTGAAGCTAGCTTCGATGAGATTAAACAAAAGCTATCACAAGCTCCTGTCTTGGTACTACCTGATTTCAACAAGACTTTTGAGTTGGAGTGTGATGCAAGTGGAGTAGGCATTGGAGCTGTCCTATCTCAAGAAAGGAAGCCCATTGCTTTCTTTAGTGAGAAGTTAAGTGAAGCTAGACAGAAAGGGAGTACCTATCAGCAAGAATTATACGCCATTTTCAGAGCGTTAAAAACTTGGGAAGTCTATTTGCTGCCTAAAGAGTTCATTGTTTATAGCGACCATCAATCCTTGAAGCATTTTAGAAATCAAAGGCATGTTGACCGCATGCTAGCAAGATGGGCAGCATATCTGGAGATATTTAACTATCTCATCATGCATAAATCTGGAATAACTAACAGAGTGGCCGATGCTTTGAGTCGTCGTGCATGCCTCTTGACTTCTTTTGAAGCTGAACTTCCGGGCATGGATCAAATAAAGGAGTTGTATGAGGGTGATGAAGACTTTGGCCATGTTTGGGTAAAGCACGCAAGGGGCCAACCATTAGGTCATGACTATTTGATGCAAGATGGATATCTCTTCAAAAATGATCGTTTGTGCATTCCAAGAAGTTCTCTACGTGACAAGCTGGTTAGAGAGCTCCATTCAAGTGATCTTAGTGGCCATGTTGGACGGGACGAGACTATCGCTAACCTGGAAGCTCGCTACTTTTGGCCACAACTAAAGAGAGATGCTGGAAAGTTTGTTCAACGGTGCCCCGTATGTCAGACCTGCAAAGGCCAAGTCCAGAACACAGGGTTATACATGCCTTTGCCTATTCCTGTCGCTCCATGGGAGGACATTTCTATGGACTTCGTCTTGGGCTTGCCAAGAACAAGAAGAGGAAGTGATGCTGTATTCGTGGTCGTGGATAGATTCTCTAAGATGGCTCATTTCATCCCATGCCGCAAAACAACAGATGCTCATCATGTGGCAAACCTATTCTTTCGAGAAGTGGTCAAACTTCATGGAGTATCAAGGTCCATCGTCTCAGACCGTGATAGCAAGTTTCTTGCTGCATTTTGGCTCACTTTGTGGAAGCAATTCAACACTGAATTGAAATTTTCTAGCACTGCTCATCCACAAACAGATGGACAAACGGAAGTGGTGAACAAGTTTTGGGTAATCTGATCCGTTGCATTTGTGGAGAAAGAAAGGGACAATGGGATTTGGCTTTATCTCTTGCAGAATTCTCCTACAATAACTCCAAGCATAGATCCACAGGAAGGAGCCCTTTTTCCATTGTCTACACTAAAGTTCCATCACATGTGGTGGACCTGGTGAAGCTACCATCAAGGGGAAACTCAAAATCAGCATTGTCCTTTGCTGATAATTACACCGATTTATTTGAAGAGATTCACGGTGCTTTGGAAGCACAAAATCAGAAATATAAACAACTTGCTGATTGCAAAAGGAGGCTAAAATCATTCCAAGCCGGTGATAAGGTGATGGTCTACCTTCGAAAAGAGAGGCTGCCTTTAGGTGTTAAAGGGAAACTTAGGCAGCGAAGGTATGGGCCCTTCTCTATCGTGAGGAAGATAAATGATAATGCTTATGTGATAGATCTTCCAAGCGATATGGGTATCTCCAACACTTTCAATGTTGCGGACTTGACTCTCTACCATCCAGAAGAAGCGCTCTATGAAGATAACTCGAGGGCGAGTTCCAAACAACCAGGGGAGAATGATGAGGAACAGTAGATGAGGAACATGAAAATATAATCATATGTCAAATATGTTTGGCTACTTCTAGATACTTCTGTTGTGGTCTAGTATTTCTTTTCTTTTCTTTATCCTACCTATTGTTTTCTAGAGTATTCTAGTTGTGAGTAGCTATGAGTAGAATGGTGAACCTTAAATAATGTTTCTAGAGTATTCCAGCTATAAGTAGGAGTATGTGGAGGCTTCCCAAAGCCCTATAAATAGAGGTCCTCACCTCTACTTTGGACGGAGACTATGTACCCCTACCTATAATAGAACTTGTTGTTCTTATCTAAGATCTTGGAGTAGATCTTGTGCCCTAGGAGTTCTGGATTGAACTCTTGCTGCCCTATCAACCTACATTCGCCTCTAGAGCGATATCTAGTGCAGCACGTTGAAGCTGTTCCTTCAACACTTGTGTTGTACACATTGTAGCAGCAAGGTGGAGTTGCTCCTCCACAACCTTTGTGCTGCTTCACATTGTTTCTCCCCAAAGGTACAATGAAATCCAAAATAATCTAAACATGAAACTGAAATCAAATTCCTACTCAAAGTAGGCACATAAAGAACGTCCTTGAGCTGAAGTAGGAAACCGGTGTGGAACTTCAAGGTGAGGGAGCCCACGACTTCTACTTCAGCCTCCTTCCCATTCGCGACATTAAGTCTTCTTGTACCCTTTAGGGTGTGGCTTATATGGAATCCCTGCAAAAAATTCGCGACATGAACAGTCGCACCTGAGTCAATCGACCATGTAGATTCAGAAAAATCAACATATAGAGATTCATCTACAAGAGTGATCTCATCCATACCCTTTTTATTCAGCCATTTAAGAAAACCTGGATAGTCCGCCTTGACATGATTTGGCAACTTGCAAAAATTGCAAAGTCTTTCTCCAGCAGCATTTGCAAGATTAACTGAAGTAACCATTGGAGGAGCGGAATGTGAACAACTTGCCTCGTTGCATTACTTAGGCTTTTGAGGATTCTTTTTGAAATACTGCTTTTTGTTGGGCACATTATTGTTATGAGCATGTTTCTCATGCTTCCTTTTCCCATAACTAACATGGAAAGCTTGATCTTTCTGTTCACTCTTAATTCTCTCTTCCTCCTGAACGCAATGTGCAATGTGTTCAGGTAGTTTCCATTTGATTTCAAGAGAATTATAGTTTATCTTGAATGGATTGAACTGTGAGGGTAGTGACCTAATTAAAAACTAGGAGCACAAGAAGCTCTTCGCTCAAGTCACACTTCATGGTTTTAAGCTTTGCCGCGACATTGCTCATGCTCAAAATATGCTCCCTCACATTTCCATTTCCTTCATATTTTGCAAGCAGCTTGTGCAAAAGCTCATCTGCATACACTTTCTCCGAGCCTTTAAACTGTTCTTCCACTGATTTCAAATATTCGGCAGCACTTTCATTAGGGGGATAGCCCCTTTAATCTCAGTCGAGATGGAGAGGTTCATAATTAGGAGTGCCATTATGTTTGACCTCTCCCACTTCTCAACTTTACTGTCGTAGGCTTTCTTAAGCTCAGCATACCCAGTGGCATCCTTTTTAGGTTCCACTGGTTTACTTTCCATTAGTGCAAGGTCAACCCCATGCCAACCCAAATGCAAAAGCAATGAGTCCTTCCAAGTTTGGAAGTTGTTTCCCGTGAGTGGTTTGATATTCTCGAGACTACGAGGACAGGAAGTTGTCATGATTTCAAAATATCATAAGCGGAAAAGAACATCATAATTAAAATTAAATTTCACAAAAATTAACCTACGTTGGTTTGATCAATCTTCATGCAAAAAGTAAACTCCAAAATTATATCACCGTTGGGCAGAAAAAAATGAGGAACTAACAGGGTGATTAAAAAAATGTAAAACAACGTTGGTCTATATTACAAAAATGATCACATTAATCTCATGTGTAATATCGATTTTCCAACAAAAATTTAATAATACATCATTTATTGATATTACCATGAAATGAACATTAATATGCCATAAAATGACACAAACATCAATTCATAAAAAAACTCTAAATAAATTTCTCGTTGGTTCCATTCTATTTAGAAAACTAAAACATAATTTTCAGCATCATTTTCCTGGCATTATTAAACATATATATAACAGTGCAGAACGTTTCGAGGATAATCATAATACGTAAAATGCACTGAATAAACAGAAAACACATAGAAACATTAATTTTAGTCCATCAACCCATGGCAGTTGTCGGTGTCAAAATCGGCGGATCTCGGGTAGGGGGTCCCGAACTGTGCGTCTAGGCGGATGGTAACAGGAGACAAGGGACACAATGTTTTTACCCAGGTTCGGGCCCTCTCGATGGAGGTAAAACCCTACTCCTGCTTGATTAATATAGATGATATGGGTAGTACAAGAGTAGATCTACCACGAGATGAAGGAGTCTAAACCCTAGAAGCTAGCCTATGGTATGATTGTTGATGATGAAGTTGTTGTCCTATGGACTAAAACCCTTCGGTTTATATAGACACCAGATAGGTTAGGGTTACACAGAGTCGGTTACAATGGTAGGAGATCTACATATCCGTATCGCCAAGCTTGCCTTCCACGCCAAGGAAAGTCCCATACGGACACGGACGAAGTCTTCAATCTTGTATCTTCATAGTCTTGGAGTCCGGCCGTGATGATAGTCCGGCTATCCGGACACCCCCTAGTCCGGGACTCCCTCAGTAGCCCCTGAACCAGGCTTCAATGACGACGAGTCTGGCGCGCATATTGTCTTCGGCATTGCAAGGCGGGTTCCTCCTCCGAATACTTCATAGAAGGTTTTGAACACAAGGATAGTGTCCGGCTCTGCAAAACAAGTTCCACATAACATCGTAGAGAGAATAACTTTTTGCACAGATCTGTTGACGTATTCCGCGGCGTGACATCACACCACGGCCAGGCCTTTATACAAATCGTTTTTACTGTTCCACCTCAGCGTGTTTAGCGAGGCAGTTTCCTTGGCACGTCTTATCAAAGCATAGATCGTGCCCCCCTTATTCCGGGATTCTCATCAATACGGACGTGGGTAACCCAACCGGGCCCGCTGGCCTGCCTCCTCTATCGAAGGCGAGTCCTAATCGACCACGGTGTGGGCTCTTGGTATTCAACCTCTTTATAATGAGACCAAGGCCCTCTTCTTTTTTACACCCTCCATCGAGTTTGCCTCGCGCTTCGAGTTCCAAAACCCAAAGCTTCAGATTCAGGCGCTTCGGACTTTTGACGATGTCCGGATCCGACCAACACGGCCGATGGATGTCTTCCTCTGTCACAGAAGAAGACGTGCTAAAGCTGCGCAACGCCAGGTACCTAACCGGCGAGATCTCACATAGGCTGCCTCCTCCAGGGCAGGTCATTCCCACTCCTGAGCCCGGCGAGAACGTGGTGTTCATGTCCCACTTCCTTCGGGGTTTAGGCTTCCCGACGGATCCCTTTGTGCGGGGGCTCATGTTTTATTATGGGCTTGATTTCCATGACTTGAATCCGGAGTCCATCCTCCATATCTCGTCATTCATTGTGGTATGTGAGGCCTTCCTCCATATTACCCCCCATTTTGGATTGTGGCTCAAGACCTTCAAGGTGGAGCCAAAGATGATTGAGGGGCAACAAACAGAGTGCGGAGGGGCGGTCATAAGCAAATGTGTTGATGCTTTGTGGCCCGAGGGCTCTTTTCAAGAGGATCTTGATTTGTGGCAACGGGGGTGGTTTTATATCACCGCTCCCAGGGGCACCAAATGGGCGACGCTCCCTGCCTTCCGCTCAGGTCCACCACAGTGGCTGGCATCATGGGTCAACAAGGGGCTCGACTGGGGGTCGTCCAAGGACGTTCCCTTGCTGTAGGGCCGTATTCGAGACCTCCGGGAAAGAGGAATCAATCTGGTTGCAGTGGCGCAGGTTATGGTGATCCGGCGTCTTCTGCCCTGCAAACGTCGCCCCCTCCGCTTGTGGGAATTTAATTCAGAGGGACCACGAGCTCTCCAAAATTTTATGGGCACGACGCCCATGGAGATATATAAACTGTTCTTCGGATCACAAGAGAAGTGTCCGGATTTGACCGAGGATGCAGGACTAAGCTGCAATCTCCCGGATACTCAAGTAAGTAGTCCTGTAACCGGACAAGCCGTTCCTTCATTTATTTTATATATGTGCCCTTTAAAGGAGCTGTTTTTTGAAAAGGAATGGATAGCCAAGGCAAAGTTGATAAGGTGTCCGGCTCCCCTCCCAGAGACCACGCCAGGTCCCATGCTGACCAAGATGTTGAAGGTCACGCCTTTTAAAGAAGGCGAAGGGCGGAGCGGGGAAGCAACTGCCTTTATGAAGGAGGCCATCGAGGAAGGAGGGATTAAGAGTCCCACCTCTCGCGGAGAGAAGAGGACCGCTTTGGAAGATCCGGAGGTCAAGGCCTCAAAGAGGGGAAAGGGATCTTCGGCAAAGAGTCCGGCGCCGGGAAGTAACCCAACCGCATTATTTCCCCAAGGGGATCAGCCCTCCAGCGAGCCGTAAGTTAAAAAGAAGGGGTTTTGTAAATAAGGAACATCTCTGTATTTATTTATGAAGATAACCGAAATTGTACCTTGTAGTTCGGACCTCAGCCCTTCTCAGCAGAGCTCGTCTTCGGAGGATCTTCTTCCGGAGATGATGGAGAGCGAAACGCCTCCACTTGCCGCACCCTCATGTGAAGCAGACGACCCGGAGGTGTCGTCACGGAGGGGGAGCCCCAAGTCCGGCAGGGCCGGAAGGTCCATCACCAGGTGGTGTGCGGTCGGAGGAGCTGAAGGATCTGCTCGGGCGAGCGGTTATTTTAGAGGATCACCGTGCTCTAATGGGTACGGTGTTTGAAAGAATTGCATCCGCGGAGAGCGGATTGCATGAAGCCGTCAAAAGCTTACTGACGGGGTTTGAGGTACGTAAAAATGATGTACCTTCTGACAGTTATGCATATAAAATGCGCCCTGTATAGATAGTAGCCCCTGAGACTCGGTATGTTGTCAAAATTGACAACGTGCCGAGGATCAAATTCTCAGTTATAACATATCGCCGCTCCTAAAGAGGTGGCGGGGCGTCCGGAGGCCAGCCGGACTGATGAATATGCCGAACTGATGCGGCGACTTGACGAGGCGGATGCGGACATCACGCTGGTCAATAAACGGTTCGATGAGTCACAAGGTATGCGACTTCTATGCGGACACCTGGTAAGGGGGCCTGACGCCCATGTCTTACTATTCGTATGCTTAATGCAGATGCTGCCGCTGCCGTGGAGGAGCTGCGGGCGGAACTCGCCCGAGCAAAAGAGCAGGCCTGAATCAGTAATGTGGCTGCGTTAAAGGCAGCCGAAGAGCTAGAAGCCGAACGGGCTGCTCACTGCCGAAGCAAGGAGGAAATGGCCGATATGGCCAAAAAGTTAAGGAATACTACCGATCGCTGCGAGGTTCTTGAAAAAGAACGTCAAGCGGAACAAGAGGGCCTAAAAAAGGCCGCCGCTAAATCCAAGAGTGCCCAAGCGGCGTTGAGAGCTGCCAAGGAGGAGCTGAGTCAGACCGGGGCAATTGTGGCTGGAAAACTGTTTCTGCTGCGGAGAAAATACACAGATCCAAAGTATGCTCAATTGGATAAGTTGTGGAGTTCGGAGGATGCTTATCTGGACTTGACGGTGAGCGCTGCGGACGCGGTTGAGCACTTCCAGGGCCAGAAGGGGCACAAAAGGGAAGAGCTATATTGGTCTCAATTCCATAGTCCGGATCGTCCTCTGTCGCTGACCGATCGGTTGGCCGAATGGCCGAACTGAATCGGTTGTCCGGCTTTGCCATGAAGCATGTCCGGACCCACTTGTGGCCGGGCGGACCCCAGCCGAAGAGCTATTTTGGATTAGTGCAGTAGTTCCTTGGTGCGGTGCCGCGTATCGACGAGATGAGGCGGTCGGCGTGTATTGAGGGAGCGCGGATGGCTCTTGCCCGTGTCAAGACATAATGGGCAGAGATGAAGGCCACCGATGTTGCATCCCAAGATTCGGACAGAAACCGAGTACCTGCCGAGCACTACTTTGAAGAAGTCCTACCGGGCGCTCGTTTAATAGAGACGCAGTGCTCGAAGGATATTTTGTTTTAGATGACATGTATGATCTGTGAAAACAATGTTTCAATATAATATGAGAGCTTTTTATACTTGTGCGTTCAAGTAGTAAATTACTCCCTGTGCGGCCGTTTATGTATATGTGTATATAACCTGAAAGATGGCAGTCCTTGGCTTCATCCCCCACGCACATAGTGCGGGGGTGTTTGCAAAAAAAAGAGCACTTTTTCACACTTAATCCAACGTCTTGGTCCTGTTAAGGAGTTGATAGCGTAGCAAACCAGGCAACCGGACTATAATGCTTTATCACTTTCACTTAGCCATGGGAGTTCGAGGGTGGGGCTACGATATAGCCCCTGGGGGCACCGCACTCGCCCGCATTCAGGGTGCGTATGTGCCTGACCGAAAACCGGTCCTTTGTTAATGCGGAGGAATCCTAAACATTCTTGTAAGTCATCGAGTGGTTGACCAGTCTCTCGCTATATCATGACAGTCAGTTTTCGGCTTTCTCCACTGAGGTGCTCGCCCGGCCGAACCGGGGCACAATCGTAGTGGTTCTCCTGGTGCCGCGTTAGCCGTGAAAACGGAACGTAAGGAAGCAAAACACAGGAGCCGGGCAACCCAACATTTGACCAAAGACATGATTCGGAGATGATGCATATAAGTCCTAACTCGAGACGCCGAATACTCCCTAAGGTATTCGGTCTTTATGAAAATGGGCAGAATAATGCCCTAAGCCCCTGATGTCCAGGTACGCGCAAAAATTCTAATGCAGTCAATGCCAAAACACCAGCCTCCTCCTCGGTTATACTAAGGAGCCGGGGGATGTATATCAACAAGAGACAGTAAAAAAAAGTTTATGCAGGGTCTTAATCTGAAAAGAATCCTTGTAACGGGTCCCTACTGCACGTCTGCGCCTGTGTCTCTGTTGTGCCGTATCCTGGACGGGTGTAGCACGTTGTTCATCTGTAAAAGAGAGGAACTTAGTTTTTTTAAAGAAAAAAGGATCGTGCAAAATATGTACTTAATAGTAAATAAACAAAGTATTGTTCGAAGAAGTGAATTGAGTTGAGCTTTATTGTCTCTTATTATACATGCATGCAGCCCCTCGTATGGGGGTGTGCTGCGAGTAGGCGCCGGACTCGTCTAGCCGTGTCCGGAGAGTGAATGACCAATGCAGGTTCTTCGCCTAGTAGAGCCGGATAGCTGTGGGGCTGTCAAGGCAGTCTCCCGTTTTTCCGTGCGAGAGTAACACTTAATACTTCCTTTTAACGAGATGATGCCGCGTGGACCGGGCATTTTAATTGTTAGAGATGCATAGTGCGGTATTGCGTTAAAGCGGGCGAAAGCTTCGTGTCCCAATAGTGCTTGATGGCTACTTTTAAATGGGGCGATATGGAAGAGTAACCTTTCGCGACGGAAGTTGCCGGATGAACCGAACACAACTTCTAGCAGTATGGAGCCTGTACAATGGGCATATGGGCCTGGCATTACTCCTTTAAAGGAGGTGTTGCTACGGCGAATTTTGGTTGGGTTTATCCCCATCCTGCGGATTGTGTCCTGATATATCAGGTTTATGTCACAGCCGCCATCCATGAGGACTCGTGTAAATTGGAATCCGTTGATTATAGGATCCAATATCAGGGCAGTCCATCCTGCGTTCCGGATATTGCCGGAATAGTCCTGATGGTCGAAGGTGATTGGTTTTGACAACCAGTGTGTGGCGCGCCTTTTAGTGGGCGCCGCTCTGTTTTTCCTTTGATCACTTGAAGTGAGTTTACGATTTTGACCTCTTGTGGGAAAGTCTTTTGTTTTCCGAGGCTCTGCTTGTGGTGCTCGTCGTCATCTTCACTTGGTGTGTCGAGCCCCTTGTGTTCGGCGTTCAGTCTGCCGGACTGTTTGAAGACCCAACAATTTCGGTGGGTATGGTTAGCAGGCCTCCCAGGAGTACTGTGTATTTGACATACCTTGTCCAGGATTTTGTTGAAGTTTGATAGCTCATCGCTATTGTCCTTAAGGGGTAATTTTTTGTTGTTCTGCCGTGAGCTTTTGAATCCGGCGTTGACTGCCGTGCTCTTTGGACTGTTTCTTTTAATCCGGCGCTGGTCCTTGTTGCGCCGTGGTTTCCTATTTCCATCCCTGATTTTGGATGTACTTGGGTCGCTGGTGCTACATCTTGCTAGCCAGCTATCCTCTCCCGCGCAAAAGCGGGTCATGAGGCTTGTTAATGCAGCCATTATTCTTGGCTTTTCTTGGCCGAGGTGTCCGGCGAGCCATTCGTCTCGGACGTTGTGTTTGAAATCTGCTAAGGCTTCGGCGTCCGGACAGTCGACTATGTGGTTCTTTTTAGTAAGGAACCTGTTCCAGAATTTCCGGGCTGACTCTCCGGGCTGTTGAGTTATGTGACTTAGATCGTCTGCATCCGGAGGGCGGACATAAGTCCCCTGAAAATTTTCCCGAAATGCATCCTCGAGCTCTCCCCAGCTTCCAATGGTATTTTCGGGGAGGCTCTTAAGCTAATGCCGAGCTGGCCCTTTGAGTTTAAGGGGTAAGTATTTTATGGCGTGGAGATCATCTCCTCTGGCCATGTGTATGTGGAGGATGTAATCCTCAATCCAGACTCCAGGGTCTGTTGTTCCGTCATATGCCTCTATGTTTACGGGTTTGAATCCCGCTGGAAATTCATGATCCAGCACCTCATCGATGAAACATAGGGGGTGTGCGGCGCCCCTGTATTTGGGTGTGCCGTGATCTTCAGAATTTTGGCGTGTTGCATTGCTTTGACGAGCATGCTTTCTTGGCCCATAGATGGACCTAACTGGGCCATCCTTTTGATGGGAATCCTTATGCGGATCGCATATTGACTTGTGTGTGGCACCATTCGCCGCTCTCTTCTTGCTGTGAGGTCGTCATCCGACCGGGTGGCTTTCTTGCTTTTTGATTATGGGGGCTCTAAGGCCTCCTCGTCGAATTCGGGCAATAGCTTTCTTTTTGGGTAGCTCTTTGTTCGGCGACTATCGCCGTACTTGTCTGCGGTGCTGAATATTTTTCTCCATCTGATCCTGAGTGCATCGTCCGCTGTTTTGAGCTTCTGCTTCTGCTTTTTCAGGCTACGCGCAGTGGCGACGAGCCTTTTCTGGAGGTCGTTTTGCTCCAATAATTTGTCCGGCGTCAGATCGTCCGGACTGTTGTCTTCATCGGGGACAGATTGTTTATCCACGTTGTCTTGTTCGGACAATTGCTCAATAGCTTGTTCGTTGTCCACCGGTTCGCCCTGCTTTATGGCTGGGTCTTTGTTGAGGCGGGACTTTGTTCGGCGTTTACGTTGCCGTTTTGACTGCTTTTCGAGGGATTTATCGTTCGTAGCGTCCCGTTGTTCCTCGTCTTCATTTCCTTTAGGTGTATCCACCATGTATACATCATGAGATGAGGTGGTTGTCCAGCAGCCTAGAGGTGCTGGCTCATTGTTGTCTCCTACATCGTTGTCCATACCGTCGATGTCTCCGGAGTCGAAGTCGAGCACGTCGTGTAAAGTTTCGATAGTGGCTACGAAGTGGGTGGTGGGTGGGAGTTGAATTTCTTCGCCATCCGTATCCCAACCTTCCTGACCGTAGTCCGGCCAGGGCTCTCCGGATAAAGAGAGAGACTTTATTGAATTCAGGATGTCGCCAAAGGGCGAGTGCTGAAAGATGTCCGCGGCCGTGAACTCCATGACAGGCGCCTAATCGATTTCGATTGGCCGGGGCACGGAGGGTTCGGAGTAAGGAGAGGAGTCCGGCACCCTGGAGTCGAGGTCTTCGCAAAGGACAGGGATGGAGTTCGGCTCGATTGCCGTAGTGATTGTAGCCCCCGAGGCGGTGTCCAACCACTCGTCCTCGATCGGGGAATCCGGCTCCGGATTAAGGGTCGGAGCGGATACTGGTGCGGCCTCCAGGACACTGTTCGGCTGTAGAGCGAGATCATGCCCATCGAGACAGTGCGGCACGCTTGGCTGCGGCTCGAATCCGTCGAAGATCAGGTCCCCGCGGATATCGGCCGTATAGTTTAAACTTCCAAATCTGACCTGATGGCCAGGGCGTAGCTTTCGATCTGCTCCAGATGGCCAAGCGAATTGTCCCGCAGTGCAAAGCCGCCGAACACGAAGATCTGTCCGGGGAGAAAAGTCTCACCCTGGACCGCGTCGTTGTTGATGATCGAAGGAGCCATCGGGCCTATCGGTGACGACACAGAGGAACTCTCAATGAAAGCACCAATGTCGATGTCAAAACCGGCGGATCTCGGGTAGGGGGTCCCGAACTGTGCGTCTAGGCGGTTGGTAACAGGAGACAAGGGACACAATGTTTTTACCCAGGTTCGGACCCTCTCGATGGAGGTAAAACCCTACTCCTGCTTGATTAATATTGATGATATGGGTAGTACAAGAGTAGATCTACCACGAGATCAAGGAGGCTAAACCCTAGAAGCTAGCCTATGGTATGATTGTTGATGATGAAGTTGTTGTCCTACGGACTAAAGCCCTCCGGTTTATATAGACACCGGATAGGTTAGGTTACACAGAGTCAGTTACAATGGTAGGAGATCTACATATCCGTATCGCCAAGCTTGCCTTCCACGCTAAGGAAAGTCCCATCCGGACACGGGACGAAGTCTTCAATCTTGTATCTTCATAGTCTTGGAGTCCGGCCGTGACGATAGTCCGGCTATCCGGACACCCCCTAGTCCGGGACTCCCTCAGCAGTCCATTAAATTTCTAGCCCAGCACACGAAAACATAAAAAAACATTTTCTATGGTCTAAGACAACTTGGGCCGAAGCCCAGCCGCGAAAGTGGCCCGTTTAGGCGGCCGAAAGGCCTGCTCGGGATCCGCCTTGATCGTGGTCGTCCGGTCGAATCGGACGGACTAGATCGATCTCCAGCGGAACAAAACAGGGGGGGTCAAACCCTAGCCCTCATTTCCCCCATCTACTACCGATTTCCTTGCTCTCTCCAGAGGAGTGGTGAATGGCGCGGCAGCTCGAGGCTCGCCGGACATGGCGGCGCGGTGGCTTCCCTCGCCGGAGGAGCATGGCCCGTTACACGGCGCTTGTACGGGAGCCATTTCACCGGCGACTACCGGCGCAAGCTTTTGGCGGCGTCGGCGACGTCCGAGGCGCGGAGGCCAGGCGACGCGCGCGTGCGTGAGCGCAGCAGTGGCGGCTGCTGCTTCATTCTGTGCGTCATCCCGAAGGGCGGCGGTGTCCCGGCCATGACGTGCGCACACGGCAGCAGCCATGCGGACCCCGAAGGCCGGCATCATCTAGGTGAGCCCGTCATCTTTTCTCTTCTTCCAATTACATTCATCATTTTGGGCTCACCAATGGAGGATTTCACAAAAAGAAAACTATAGGGTTTCAAATTTGGAGATTTTCTAGAGCTAGGGTTCGGCTGACTTTACAGGAACTAAAACCAGTGCTAATTGACAGATCTTGATGCGGAAACGTGGCATAGCTAGACTAATAGAACATGTTAATCATCATAATTTCTGTTATTTGATTAACACTAATCCTGTAGCAAACAGTCCTTTAACTGAAAGCAATGAACCCTAACCTAGCATTATTAACTTGAACAGTGGGCAAGCAATCTAATCATTAACCATAATCTTAAGCCTTAATCATCAGTACGTGATGATGATCATCAAACTCAGATCATCTTAGGGATCTAATCTAGGCTTAACCAAGCTCAAGATACCATTGTTAGACAATTAATCCCGTAGGATCTACTTAACAGATCGTAAGCCAGACATTAGATCACCTAATTGCATCAATCAGAGAGATAGATTAGGTTCTTACCACCAATGGAAGCAGCCATTGGTGTCGATAATGCGAAGGCCAATGCCTGCTCGATGCAGGCTTGACGCGGGCTCGCTGTAGATGCTCGCTGCAGGTAGCGGCGTCCCTCCGGGCGCCAGCGGCACTGCCCTGGGACAGGGGCAGAGCTTGGAGATGATCTTCCTGTCGTGCAGCGCTCCCCTAAATCTGTTAGGGTTTTGGGATGTGGGGAGCAGGAGTAAACCGTACGAGAACTAGTCTGGCGTAGGTGCCGGCTGCTCCCCCACCTTTTTATTTGCGCTGGCGACAGGGGATCAAAACCATAGTTGGCTAGGATGCCCCCGATCAGGGCGCGTAAGTTGGGATCGAGGGGTCCAAACGTTGGTTCGTGACCTCCCTGTTTTCCTCTTTAATCTTTATCTTTACCTTTACCTTTACCTTTATCTTTATCTTTATCTAATATTAAAGGAAGGACTGTTTCTGATCCGTAATGGGCCGGCCCAGTAAAAATTTATCCAAGAATAAATATGCCACTGCAAGGATTCGAACCCAGCAACTCGTGCAAGAAAGCCAAGAGAGATAGCCACTAGACTAAGCAAACATTAGTGATCAAATAGCAGCGCGAAAGTTTAAATTTATCTAGCAGTCACGCGAGATACTGAGAGGAAAAGTTTTTTTTTCAAAAGTAAATATATTTTAGAACGCGAAATTTTTGCAAAGTTGTTAATAAAAAACTGAAACTCAAACATAATTTTTTTTAAACAATATTTCTCTTTTTATTTTTTTGAAACCTGAGTATTTTTTTAAACACATTTTTTCTAAACTAGGAGGTACTGTTGTGATTTTTTTTCGGATTAGCAAACATTTTTAAAACACAAATATGTTTTGAACTTTAAATTTGAAAAGGCAAACATTTTTTTAAACATGTTTTTTTAAATGTGTGGTACTGTAGCTAAATTGCTTTAATCTAAACCTATTGATAAAACTTGGCGAGTTTTTGAAATATGTCCACCTGATGCATTGTTTTAGTTCAATTTATTAAACTTGGGATATGGAAAGAATCTTTTTCTCTGTCGTGTCTTCGCGTACGACCAGTCTCACTCGGCCCAGTGACTCCCGTCAAAATGCATGAGGAGTCCAGCTAAGGTTTCATGATCTATCTGACAAAAACTACTCAATTTACATGATGACACAAACATATATTATGTGCAGTGCTTTTTCCTATTATATTAGCCAGATGATTAAAAAACCTTTGTTTAACGTTGTTGATCTTCACAGGACACGAAGGCGACTTAACAATCCAGCTATTGAACCTGGCCAACCTTGGTTAGTGACAACGGGTACCGCGACCATTGGCGACAAGGACGGCAAAGACGACAAGCGGAAACATGTGTCCGATGTTATATTGAAATGGAAGATGGGGACTTGAGGATGAGGTATTAGTTATGTTTATTATATTATGTGCATTAGGTGATAAAGGGCGTGCGAGGGTTGTTTTCTTCCGTTGCAACGCACGGGCATTTTTGCTAGTGTAACTTATTTCTGGCCCTTTTATTTTCGTTTTTGGCCCATTGGGCCTTTAGATCAATACCAACTGTCATAATTAGTAGGAAGTCATGTTCGGCCCAGACAACTTGAAATTGGACAAAGCAGCGGCTCAAAGAAGCATCTCTGCTTCTCAACATAGATGGCTCAACAGGCAACATTCTTCCTTCATATTTCTTCAGCTACAACAAGCAAAATCTTGTGCATTTCTAGAGAGTATTTATGTGTACTCCTATATAGTGCTCATCAGGTTCCTATCTTTAGTTGTTTCGATCAGGCTCATAGGCAATTTAGCTGCCCTTCTTTCTACTTCTATTAGTGCTTGATTGCCCAGGTGTTATAATCTTCGCTGTAACTTGTACTTGAGCTCGGTTTGAAATGAATTTAGCGCCTTCTGTGAAAAAATAATAAGAATGCCAACATCCGGCATGCCATCACAAATGGAATTAATTGCATATATATTTATTATTCTAAATAGGTCTTTGCACAATGCTGGAGATGACGGACCAGGGAGGTGATATTTGCAGTAAAAAAACGGGGCAGCACGTTTGCCAATTTTTGAATCAATCTCGCATCCATGGGACTTGGCGTGTGAAGAGTAACCAGAATTTAACAGCCTGTTGAGTACATCATCCCAACGTGTTTGGAAGTAGTTAAATTATGCTCTTGGAAGTACATCATCCCAATTTATGCATTAATTAGTACTTAATTCACATCCTTAATGCTCTTGGAAGTATTATGCTGAGTCGATGTTGAGATTAGCAGGAACTTTTAAGTTGGAACAACCAATGAAGATTAGGGCACACGTACGTACCTTGTTGAGCCCGGAAGCAGGGTTACTCCAGGAAAGCAGGTAGTCCCGGTCTTCTCCATCTTTGTTCTTTCCACGGTACACTACTGTGGCTATCGAACCAGAAAAGTACCCACGTTTGTGACTGAAGGCAGCCCACTGTCCGTTGCAAATCCATTTTGGGTGGTCTTTACCGTTGAAACGACCAGACCAAACGTTGGAGCCGACGTGGTGGAGGGTGTCCCCGGTCGCGTTATAGATGAAGCAATGCGTGGCTCACGGTGGACGGATTTGGATGATGATTGTGGGGGCTCTAAGGCCTCCTCGTCGAATTTGGGCAGTAGCTTTCTTTTTGGGTAGCTCTTTGTTCGGCGACTATCGCCGTACTTGTCTGCGGTGTTGAATACTTTTCTCCATCTGATCCTGAGTGCATCGTCCGCTGTTTTGAGCTTTTGCTTCTGCTTTTTCAGGCTACGCGCAGTGGCGACGAGCCTTTTCTGGAGGTCGTTTTGCTCCAATAATTTGTCCGGCGTCAGATCGTCCGGACTGTTGTCTTCGTCGGGGACAGATTGTTTATCCACGTTGTCTTGTTCGGACAATTGCTTAATAGCTTGTTCGTTGTCCACCGGTTCGCCCTGCTTTATGGCTGGGTCTTTGTTGAGGCGGGACTTTGTTCGGCGTTTACGTTGCCGTTTTGACTGCTTTTCGAGGGATTTATCGTTCGTAGCGTCCCGTTGTTCCTCGTCTTCATTTCCTTTAGGTGTATCCACCATGTATACATCATGAGATGAGGTGGTTGTCCAGCAGCCTAGAGGTGCTGGCTCATTGTTGTCTCCTACATCGTCGTCCGTACCGTCGATGTCTCCGGAGTCGAAGTCGAGCACGTCGTGTAAAGTTTCGATAGTGGCTACGAAGTGGGTGGTGGGTGGGAGTTGAATTTCTTCGCCATCCGTATCCCAACCTTCCTGACCGTAGTCCGGCCAGGGCTCTCCGGATAAAGAGAGAGACTTTATTGAATTCAGGATGTCGCCAAAGGGCGAGTGCTGAAAGATGTCCGCGGCCGTGAACTCCATGACAGGCGCCCAATCGATTTCGATTGGCCGGGGCACGGAGGGTTCGGAGTCCGGAGAGGAGTCCGGCACCCTGGAGTCGAGGTCTTCGCAAAGGACAGGGATGGAGTTCGGCTCGATTGCCGTAGTGATTGTAGCCCCCGAGGCGGTGTCCAACCACTTGTCCTCGATCGGGGAATCCGGCTCCGGATTAAGGGTCGGAGCGGATACTGGTGCAGCCTCCATGACACTGTTCGGCTGTAGAGCGAGATCATGCCCATCGAGACAGTGCGGCACGCTTGGCTGCGGCTCGAATCCGTCGAAGATCAGGTCCCCGCGGATATGTGCCGTATAGTTTAAACTTCCAAATCTGACCTGATGGCCAGGGCGTAGCTTTCGATCTGCTCCAGATGGCCAAGCGAATTGGCCCGCAGTGCAAAGCCGCCGAACACGAAGATCTGTCCGGGGAGAAAAGTCTCACCTTGGACCGCGTCGTTGTTGATGATCGAAGGAGCCATCGGGCCTATCGGTGACGACACAGAGGAACTCTCAATGAAAGCACCAATGTCGATGTCAAAACCGGCGGATCTCGGGTAGGGGGTCCCGAACTGTGCGTCTAGGCGGTTGGTAACAGGAGACAAGGGACACAATGTTTTTACCCAGGTTCGGACCCTCTCGATGGAGGTAAAACCCTACTCCTGCTTGATTAATATTGATGATATGGGTAGTACAAGAGTAGATCTACCACGAGATCAAGGAGGCTAAACCCTAGAAGCTAGCCTATGGTATGATTGTTGATGATGAAGTTGTTGTCCTACGGACTAAAGCCCTCCGGTTTATATAGACACCGGATAGGTTAGGGTTACACAGAGTCAGTTACAATGGTAGGAGATCTATATATCCGTATCGCCAAGCTTGCCTTCCACGCTAAGGAAAGTCCCATCCGGACACGGGACGAAGTCTTCAATCTTGTATCTTCATAGTCTTGGAGTCCGGCCGTGACGATAGTCCGGCTATCCGGACACCCCCTAGTCCGGGACTCCCTCAGCAGTCCATTAAATTTCTAGCCCAGCACACGAAAACATAAAAAAACATTTTCTATGGTCTAAGACAACTTGGGCCGAAGCCCAGCCGCGAAAGTGGCCCGTTTAGGCGGCCGAAAGGCCTTCTCGGGATCCGCCTTGATCGTGGTCGTCCGGTCGAATCGGATGGACTAGATCGATCTCCAGCGGAACAAAACAGGGGGGGTCAAACCCTAGCCCTCATTTCCCCCATCTACTACCGATTTCCTTGCTCTCTCCAGAGGAGTGGTGAATGGCGCGGCAGCTCGAGGCTCGCCGGACATGGCGGCGCGGTGGCTTCCCTCGTCGGAGGAGCATGGCCCGTTACACGGCGCTTGTTCGGGAGCCATTTCACCGGCGACTACCGGCGCAAGCTTTTGGCGGCGGCGGCGACGTCCGAGGCGCGGAGGCCAGGCGACGCGCGCGTGCGTGAGCGCAGCAGTGGCGGCTGCTGCTTCATTCTGTGCGCCATCCCGAAGGGCGGCGGTGTCCCGGCCATGACGTGCGCACACGGCAGCAGCCATGCGGACCCCGAAGGCCGGCATCATCTGGGTGAGCCCGTCATCTTTTCTCTTCTTCCAATTACATTCATCATTTTGGGCTCACCAATGGAGGATTTCACAAAAAGAAAACTATAGGGTTTCAAATTTGGAGATTTTCTAGAGCTAGGGTTCGGCTGACTTTACAGGAACTAAAACCAGTGCTAATTGACAGATCTTGATGCGGAAACGTGGCATAGCTAGACTAATAGAACATGTTAATCATCATAATTTCTGTTATTTGATTAACACTAATCCTGTAGCAAACAGTCCTTTAACTGAAAGCAATGAACCCTAACCTAGCATTATTAACTTGAACTGTGGGCAAGCAATCTAATCATTAACCATAATCTTAAGCCTTAATCATCAGTACGTGATGATGATCATCAAACTCAGATCATCTTAGGGATCTAATCTAGGCTTAACCAAGCTCAAGATACCATTGTTAGACAATTAATCCCGTAGGATCTACTTAACAGATCGTAAGCCAGACATTAGATCACCTAATTGCATCAATCAGAGAGATAGATTAGGTTCTTACCACCAATGGAAGCAGCCATTGGTGTCGATAATGCGAAGGCCAATGCCTGCTCGATGCAGGCTTGACGCGGGCTCGCTGTAGATGCTCGCTGCAGGTAGCGGCGTCCCTCCGGGCACCAGCGGCACTGCCCTGGGACAGGGGCAGAGCTTGGAGATGATCTTCCTGTCGTGCAGCGCTCCCCTAAATCTGTTAGGGTTTTGGGATGTGGGGAGCAGGAGTAAACCGTACGAGAACTAGTCTGGCGTAGGTGCCGGCTGCTCCCCCACCTTTTTATTTGCGCTGGCGACAGGGGATCAAAACCATAGTTGGCGCTCGACCAAAGCAATTAAGAGTTGAGGCACTTCACTATCAATACTTCTATTCCTCTCTTTCCAAATGAACCAGGCAACTACGAAGATGATGCAGTTCAGCTTTTTCTTCTTATCCGGAGGACCATCGTTTCTCGTCCAAAGCCATCAGGGGAGGTAGGTAGGAGGCACCGGTGTCCGGAAGCACTTATATATGACAACTGCCCATTTCACATGGAAAGGCATCTTGTGGAGACTGCCTATAGAGGTCATTTGGGTGGGAACTCCTGTTCGGCGCCTATAGCACTAGGGAGCAAACCCAGTACCCTCCTTACGCTGGTCGCTAGTGTGACTTGCTTGTCCGATTGGTTGCGCACGGTCGACTTCTCTCAGCAAAAATGTCATATACTACCTCCGTCTAGGTGAATAAGTCATTCGCGTAATTCTAGGTCATCGATTTGAGGAATTAAATATGTGTTATATGTCATGAAAAGTATATCACTAGATTTCTACAAGGATGTAGTTTCTAAATATATATTTTTTGTCACATATAATACATATTTGGATAGTTAAATCGTCAACCTAGAACTACGCGAATGACTTATTCACCGAGACGGAGGTAGTAGTAAAAGTTTTGGACATAAAAAATTTCATGAATTTGAAAGAAGTTCCTGAATATGAAAAAAGTTTGCAAATTTTGAAATAGTTCACAAATTTGAAATGTTGTGGATTTACAAAACATTTGATTTTTTTAACAAAATCATGTATTTGAAAGACAAATCAGGGATTTGAAAAAAATTCATGAAACTGAAGAAAGTTCACAAATTTAAAGAATATTTTCAGATTTAAAAGAAGTTCATGGCTTAAAATATGTTCACGAATTCGAAAAAAGTCCATCTATTTGAATTTTTCTTTAAAAAAATCATGAATTACAAAATACGAATTTGAAATGTTCACTGAGTTGAAATATGTTTAAGAAAGAAAAAAAAAGAAACAGAAAAAAGATAAAAACAAGAAAAATGCGCTCCCGTAAAAAACAAAAGAAGTCAGCCCAATGGAAACTGGTGGAACCTTCTAGAAGGTTCCCAAAAGCAGTGTAAAAGATGCTAGTATGGGCTGTCCC
>NC_041383.1:15231768-15247612 GCF_002162155.2 Triticum dicoccoides
CTTCTGTTTTCTTTGAATGAGAAAATGTGGCCATGAGAGCATTAAGATGGCTCCCTCAATCTTATGTTTGTATTTATTTGAATGGCTCCTTCAAAATGAGGGAGCCATTGATATGGGCTCCCACCAAGGTATTTTTGGATCTGATTGCCAGGTCCTGATAAAAGCCTTGAACTCACGTCTGTATGAAGGGGCGAATTTTGAGGTTCTTCTTCGTGAAGCTCATAGCCTGTGCATTTTATCTTTTGATTCAGCTAGCTTTGAGTTCTATCATCGTGGAAGTAATGGCGCGGTGCATGCAGTTTCGCAGTTTGGTTTGAGGATGCTTTGTGCCATTTCTATATGGGCAAATCATGCCCCTGACTTTGCAAGTGAGCTGGTTGCCAGCAATGTTGCTGGGCAGCAGGTTTAAATGGATTTCCATGTTCCCCAAAAAACAAACATTTGGAGGAAGTGCATTTAATATTTTTCCTTGAGAAAAAATATAATTAAAATGTAAAGAAAACTAAGATTCTGTTCGCATTTGAATGCTCCTTAATTCGTGTGGTTAGGACATTTCCATTAGGAATTAAGGAAAATAAAGTTTTAAGTAAATAAAATTTCAATCCTCTACCAATCAAAATGTGACATTACTGGTATAAAACAAGGCACATAGAAACGCCATGATTTCTTTTAAAGCTTAGTATATCTGGAAAAGAGATTACCCCATTACATTACTAGAGTAATCGAGAGGCTCTTATGTGCTATCCAACTGAAAGGTTGCATGATGTTTTTAAAGAAGCAATTAAAGGATAACTAACCCACCCGTCGGTGCCCATCCCTGAGGCTGCCGTAGCGAGTATATCATAAATTAGCATCATGTATATGATACTATCTCTGCAATGCATAGTATAATAGATTCAGATGGCCTTATTTATTGTCATGCAAAATATATAGGAGTATAGTATTTATTATGATACAATATCATAATATGATACTCAACCCGCTTTCTTCTTCATTTAGTTATATGCCACTTTATTAAAATTGTCTAGTTGGCATGAATGGGACGCAGCAATTCGGCGCTCGAGCCCAGCTGCTCCCGAAATCGTTGGCGTTGGCTGTTGTTTCGGGATTCTAACAATTCCAGCTGGCCTGTCAGAACGGTAGCACCGAATAATAAGGATACAGCAGATATACGACGTGCAACAGTGCGTTCTGGTGGACCAATTTCGTAGGGAGGGACGCCCAGGCGTGCGATGGCCTTCCTGGTCCGCGGACCAGAACGGCGCGTTTATGACTGAGCTGTGGACCAGGATGTCAGGACGGGCGGCACCTCTGAGATGCGTCGCCGCGCCGGGGCCGTGGCCGCCTCTGGCTGATGCTAGAGGGCGCCTCGTACTGGGAGGTCGACCGCCGCGTGGACGCTGCCGGAGGTTGATGCCGCTACTCTGCTACTCTTTGCGTCCGCAGGCTGATGCTAGAGGAAGCAGAGATGGGACACCGGGCGCCGCGCTGCTGCCACCGCGCGCAAGCACGCCGGAGCTGAGTGCCACGACGGCGTCGAGGCTGAAGTTGAACCGCTGAAGGCCGGCCGTCCCAGAACATGACACCGCGCGCTGGGGCCTTGCGCCGGCTGTGTTCAAGGAGAAGAAGTGAATGGGCGAGCTGTGGGGCATTCTGTGGGGGCTCTAGGACCTCGACGTACCGTTGCTAGCCAAAAGGCTAGGAACCGCCGGGAGGAGCGGCGCTGCGGCGGTGTGGCTAACCACCAACAGGGATTTGCAGCTCATGCAATCGCTCCGCTGTAGCGTGCTGACAGGGATTTGGAGTAGTATTTATGTGTAACCACCGAGAATTTAAAACATTTTTAAAACATGCTCAATCAGAAGTCAGAACAATGCACATTTAGAGGAATGACTGGATATATAATTATCTTCAGGCATTTCATCAGTGGAGAGTCCATTGCAGCGTCGTGCTACGCATGAGGAAAACGGGCTAAAGCACAGGGAGCCACCCTTGCATACTTCAACTTCACCTACAAGAGGACCGCCACATACCAAGTACAGTCAGCGTACATCTAATTGGCTGAGCCAAAATACATGGTCACAACAAAAGAACCGAACGAGAATAATGACCATAAGATCTATAGCTGTTATTAACAGAGCAACAACAGCAAGCATTTGCGATCCAGCGGCCGTCGCGACTTTGGAAAACTGGCTTGAAGACATGGTTTAGTGGGGCGCGCTGGATCGGCTGCTGGTTTGGAACGAGCAGTCTGCCACGGGCTTGCTGTTGAGCTCGGGAGATCTGCTGAGGAGTAAGCCTATTGGCATACACATTCTGGAAACTGGCGAGACTGGAAAACACCAAAAAGTCATGCAGAAAAAATGTTCAAGCAAAGGTCAGAGATCTTTCAAGGGCTGTGTTCAGCACTGTGAAAGTGGACAAGTTCGGTTTCAGATCTTCTTACTTCGTATCAGCAGCACTTGTAGAAACGGACTTCCTCGTGCGCGGTTGCATTTTTTTTTTCCTTTTGACGAGGGGTTCGTGCTCGGTTGCATGCAACTGCACCGCGTAGTACTCCTTTTTTTTTTGCGGGCACAGAGTAGTCCTCCAACTGTGCATTAGCCACGGTCCAGTAAGGCCCAGGAAAATATCTGGTCCGTTGCACTATTCTGGACCAAGACAGTGCTACCCCAACGAACGGCAATAAATGCGATAGGGCCGTTCCTGTTTCTGCGCAAATACACGTGACATACGCGAGACAAATACGGGTCATGGCGGCGATCACGAGGGCATGCGATGGTCGTGATTCCAGGAGCATCTGAGCTCGGGCTCAGAACCAAATTTTCGGTATGAATGATACTAGCTATGATATATACTCTTATTATGGACAGCCTGATCCATACTACAACCAAAGCACATATCCACATAACTAAATAATTTGGTTAAACAAGGGTGTGCCCTTATCAAGCTTCTGAGGGCACATGAGCCAAAGCATGTACTCCCTCCACTCTATATAAAAGGTCACTTCGTTTTCCATGATGAACTTTGACATATAATTTTGGTCAACAAAATATGGGTTATATGTCATCAAAAATAAATCAACAGGCACGTCCGCTGATGTAGCCTGTAGCCTACTCCTCCATTTCCTCTGTACCTGGCAGTTTTAACATCAACATTCAGAATGACAATATATTAAAAAAATAGAAGTATTATTTGAAAAGATGTACAACTTGTTTTGATATAGGCAAGTTTTTTCCTTACTTGCTCAATTAATTCTTGGGAATTCATTTCAGCACTTTGGGAGTACCCCGTAGGTCCTGTCATTATCTTTATGATTACAACACCCAGGCTGAATATGTCCAGCTTATTTGAAATAACATGTCGATTTATGAATTCTGGCAGTAAGTACCCACTGCATGACAAATCGCACATGTTACCGAGACTAATGCAAGCAGAAGACACTAATATAATTAGAAATATTCCAGTTCACGCAATGAATTCATCTTATGTTGCCCCTTAAAAGTTGCATCTTACATTGTCCCTATAGAACTTGTTGTGATTCCCGTGCCTACTCCGTAAAACCTTGACAATCCGAAATCAGCAATTTTGGGAACCATATTCTCATCCAGTAATACATTGGCTGGTTTCAAATCAAGTAATATCATTGAGATTCTCAGGTGTGTCTATAGCAAGATCACTAGAAGCATGCAAAGTCGTATCATTTTTCTTTTTCTTCTTTTTAAAAGAACTAGGTGCCTCTAAATTATTTCTCTGAGAATCCTGCTCGATTCTTTTAGGGTGGCCTTCAGGATACAAAGGTTCCCGAGTCATTCTACCAGTTCTAATAGCTATTCTAACAGCAAAATCATGTTTATTATTTAATTCACCGAGCAAATCACTTTGAGCTTTAAGTACTTGCTCAGCTTGAGTGGTAACCATAAAAGCATATTTGCTAATGAGTTTAAGTTCACCTTTAACTCTCGCCATATAATCACTCAAGCGTCCTATTTCGAAAGCATTATTCTTTAATTCTCTACCAACATAAGCATTAAAACTTTCTTGTCTAGCCATAAAGTCATCAAATTCATCTAAGCATGGGCTATGAAATTTAGTAGACGAGATTTCAACTTTATCATATCTATATAGAGAATTTACCTCTACTACCTGTGTCGGGTTATCAAGACAATGTGTTTCTTCAACAGGCGGTATATTAAGACCATGTATTTCTTTAATAGGAGGTAAATTCTTAACATCTTCAGCTTTAATACTTTTTTGCTTTCATTGATTTCTTTGCCTCTTGCATATCTTCAGGACTGAGAAATAGAACGCCCCTCTTCTTCAGAGTTGGTTTAGGAATAGGCTCAGGAGTTGGCTCAATTGGCTCAGGAAGAGTCCAATTATTTTCATTAGTCAACATATTATTCAATAGTAATTCAGCTTGGTTGACTGCTCTTTTCCTGAAAACACAACCAACACAACTATCCAAGTAGTCCTTGGAAGCATCGGTGAGTCCATTATAAAAGATATCAACTATTTCATTTTTCTTAAGAGGATGATCAGGCAAAGCATTAAGTAATCAGAGAAGCCTCCCCTTAAGCTTGTGGGAGACTCTCTTCTTCGATTTGCACAAAATTATATATTTCCCGCAAGGCAGCTTGTTTCTTATGAGCAGGGAAATATTTGGCAGAGAAGTAATAAATCATATCCTGGGGACTACGCACACAACAAAGATCAAGAGAATTAAACCAAGTTTTAGCATCACCCTTTAATGAGAATGGAAATATCTTAAGGATATAATAATAGCAAGACTTCTCATTATTAGTAAACAGGGTGGCTATATCATTTAAATTGGTAAGATGTGCCACAACAGTTTCAGATTCATTGCCATAAAAAGGATTAGATTCAACAAAAGTAATAATCTTAGGATCAACAGAGAATTCATAATCCTTATCAGTAACACAGATAAATGAAGTAGCAAAAGCGGGGTCATGTTTCATTCTAGCATTAAGAGATTGCTGCTTCCATTTAGCTAATAACTTTTTAAGATCATATCTATCATTGCAAGCAAAAATAGCTCTAGCAGCTTCTTCATCCATAACATAACCCTCAGGAACAACAGATAATTCAGAATCAGGGGGAGAACCTTCATCATCACTATCATCAATAATTTCATTCTCAATAATTTTGTTCTCTCTAACCCTAGCAAGTTGTTCATCAAGAAATTCACCTAATGGCACAGTAGTATCAAGCATAGAAGTAGTTTCATCATAAGTATCATGCATAGCAGAAGTGACATCATCAATAACATGCGACATATCAGAATTCAAAGCAGTAGCAGGTTTAGGTGTCGCAAGCTTACTCAAAACAGAAGGAGAGTCTACTGCAGAGCTAGATGGCGGTTCCTTACCTTCCCTCGTAGTTGAGGGCAAAATCTCAGTTCTTGCGTCTTTCAAGTTCTTCATAGTGATCAGTAGATATAAATCTCAAGTGACTCAAAGAATAGAGCTATGCTCCCCGGCAACGGCGCCAGAAATTAGTCTTGATAACCCACAAGTGTACGGTGGACTTGGTGTGCTCTCAGACTCAGTTGGCTCTGGTTCTCCTGGGTAACACCCAACAGTCCCTGGGTAGGCATGCAGCTGCCATGCGATCAAGGGGACAAAGATCTGTTCAACGCCTCAACAACGGTGACGCTGGAAGATGGGAAGACGGCGAGCTTCTGGGACAGCTCCTGGACTGACGCAAGAACTCTGAAAATGGAGTTCCCAGAGCTCCACAAGCACTCAAGAAGAAAGAACAGGACCGTCCATGCTGCACTACTAAATGACACTTGGATTGTCGATCTGGCTCACGGGAACACGCAACAGCTATGGCCTGAGGTGATCCGCCTGAACAGATGGCTCATCTCGAAGAACCTAAGCCTAAACGATCAGCTGCAAGACACAATTAGATGGAAGCATACGTCCTCGTAATCTTTCTCCACCAGCTCGGCATACAGTTGCCAATTCCAAGGGATGATCAAGACAAATTTCAGAAAGATGCCATGGTAGGTTTGGGCACCGGCCCGGCTGAAATTTATGGTCTGGCTGCTGCTCAAGAACAGACTATGGTGCAATGATCAGCTCCAAAGAAGCGGATGGCCCAATGAGTATTTCTTCCAACTTTGCCTTAGAAATCTGGAGATCTCGCAACACCTTTTCTGGCAGTGCCCTTTCTCAGCGGAAATCTGGACAAGAACTGCTCAAGTGAACGGATGCAGTTCCATGCACCCCACAAATTGGCAACACAAGAGCAAAGCCGTGGAGATTATAGCTGAACTCATGAACGGTGCAAGGCCTGAGCGCAAGAAGGGAGTCAAGACAATGATCGTTCTAGTGCTGGGAGGCATTTGGCATCTACGAAACGAGTGCACCTTCAGGAAAAAGATAGCAAACACGACTGAAACCATGACGAGCATAAGAAGGACATTCGAATTATGGCGCCAAGCAGGAGCAGTTCACCTAGAGCACCCTTTCTGGGACCCTCCCTGAGGGATCAACATGCTAGTCTAGCCCTTGGCTAGCTTTTTTTGGGATCTTCCCAGTGCTTCTTTTTCTTCCTTGATCGCTAGATCGAACACCACCTTTTTTTCCCGCATGCTTCCTGCTATGATATCAATATATGCCAGCCATCAGCTGGTCCGTTCAAAAAAAAGTTGCACGTGCGTGCGGCTACTGTTCATCGATCAAACTGTGTGCTTGCTTGCTTCTTGAGGCTAGCTTGCGCACAAACGTGTATTAGCTTCGGGACAATTTGATCTAGGGCTTTGAAAATAACAACTGGTATCTAGAGTCTCTACGATCTACGAACTACCATATATGATGGTGGACAATGACAAGTAGTTAGTCAACTCCAAGTCCGGCAACAATGGTTTCAAGGCGAACAAGAAAAACGAAAAGGTGAAGAAGGGCGGCAATTCAGGACTAGTGGTAGCGGAACGGGCGGCGCAAACGTACTAGCGCATCGCAACATCCTCATCCAGTACCCGATGCTCACCGACTCCAACTACGGCGTGTGGACAGTGAAGATGAAGATTATTATCCGAACCCTTCGAGTGCGGGAGGCCATCACGGACAACGATGTCGACGCGGAGTGTGTCGAAGGTGTCATGGCCACCATAGCCCAGTGTGTGCCGGATTTTGTGCTGATGACATTGGCGGAGTTCGAGACGGCAAGAGAAGGAACACACTCAAAGAGATGGGGATTGAAGAAGATCGCGTCACGAAGGCTCGGACACAAGTGTTGAAGCGTCAATTTGACAAATTATAGATGAAGGAAATTGAGTCGATGAACAACTGCCCCATGCGCCTCACTACTTTGATGGGAGAGATCCACACGCTTGGTGCAAAGCGATTGGGACAGACCAGAGCACCACAGAATGGACATGCATAAACCTGCCTGCCTGGGTTCCGAAGAACGGTGAGGCAGGGACATGCTGACAAACTCCATATATGTAGTACTAAGCCTAGGATGGTGACAGCAATCAATCATAGTCTTATAGATGATAATGACGATGATATTTGTTCCTAAAACATGGATGGATCATGCAGATTATGTTCACCGGGAGAGCTAGGCGGGGGAATATGTGCATAGACTACATACACAAAAACAATTAGATTTTCTCGTGGCTAGGGCTCCTCCTATAGTAGAAGACAGGAGTTATCGCTAGAATCGCTTCGACGGCTAAAAATTACTGCTTCCATTATGGCTGGCGCGCTAGACGTCTGCCGGAGGCGCTCCAGAGGTGGAGGCGGCGCATTACTTCGCCTTCTCTGATAGGTACTCGTCGCAGTCTGCTCCCTTCTCACTGAACTCAATCAGCAACTCCTCGAACAGTCTCTTCAGCAGCGTCCTGAACTTCAGCGAGCAGCTTTTGTCGTCCATCATCCTCCAATCCCACATACCGAAATGCAGTGAATGACGTCCATCGTGGGCGCCGTCCAGGTAGTCTTTGCAAGCCACGAGGATGTTGTGCCCGTGCTTGCGGAAATGACCAGCAACGAAATCCTCAAAATGCTGCAGAAAACGCATCCACATTTAGGTCACAGGATTCAATGCACTGTATGAACAAATACTAGCTGACGGTAGCTTCAATATAGCAGGGAAAGTTGTGATTGCACTACCATACCACTACACCTTCTAGCCTCACCGCTCATTTTTGCATCAAAGTCGGTGGAAGCAAACTTCTCATTTTTGTTTCTACCAAATAAAATAAGGTTTTGAAGTCGAATGTTTGCAGATCAACATCATACAAGTACTACCATGTGCAGAATTGTTTCCGGATTCGCGTAACAATATTTTCTTTAAAAAATGTTCAACTCATTCAAATTTGAAATTTGACAAGTTTATAATTCATAAACAAAATTGGAAACATTTTATACAAAGGTGAAAGTCATGTACAGTTAACTCAGAAAGTTTCAAGGTCCAATGTTCACTTGTTTGGAAGAAACAAAAATGATAAATTTTTATATTAGGATAGCACGAATCTTGACGCAAACTGAATGGTCTAGATAGAAGGTATGAAAAATCCACGCTTTACTACCATACTACTACACATTCCATCCTCGCCGTCCATATTTTCATCAAAGGAGCAAACTTCTCTGTTTTGTTTCTTCCAAACAAGAGAACATTTGGCTATAATAAAAAGTATTCATAAATAAGACAGATGTCCACAGATCTATCACAATCCGTGCTTGTTGCCAACTAGACATGACTACATGGGTTTCCAATAGTAGTACTGTTTAGGAAACAATTAGTCGCTTTTGCAGTAACTAGCAAAAGAGCCCGTGTGTTGCAACGGGAGAGTAAATAACACACGTTCTTAACCCAATAACTATGACCTAAGATCCTAATGTGTTCACGTCCTTTATTTTCACATGGCATCACATTTATGTTGTTGATGGTGGTCTCAGTGCTCACACAACGAAAGCGTGTTTGAATTCGGTCAGTTCTAAGGCGTCTCTCTATCACGCACACTCGCTCGAAATAAAATGAGAAATATGTTCTTTTTCCCCGCAAGGTTTTTCACAGATGTGCATGCGTGGTTATCGATGTTTTCTTTCCTCTCTATCAGTAAGAAAGAAAAACGGATCGCACATTCTAGATTAAGTTCACAAAAAATTAATATATAACATATTTAACAGCTAAAAATAGCACCGTATTTAGATTCTACACATTTTTTTAATCAAGTTTCATATATAACATGTTAAAATCGGAGTTACGGTTTAAAAGATATTGATAATTTTGTTTTAGATAAACTGCGGATTGATTAACCAAAAAGGCAGGGGGTTTTATGTAAAAACAAAAAAACGATTCGGTTGACTTATATATGGACGGCGGGTTGATTACCTAAAACATCAGGGAGTTTTACGAGAAAATGCAAAAAAAACCGGTTCGGGAGTGACTTAAACGTGTACCGCGGGTTTATTTACAGAAAATAAAGAGGCTTTTTTGCAAAATGTACAACGGACGACCAGAAACCCAATTTGCTTTATTATTAGGTAAAGATAAAGATAAAGACTAGAATAAGCAGAGGTACATCCATACCTTTGGTGGGTTTCGAAGAGAATACAACATCATCCTGCAGGACCGCAGGAAACTATTTTCATTATGCGTTAGGGATCTTTTCTCCCCACTAGTTGTGTAGGCTGAATACGCAGCCGAGCCGAAATAACGGTTGCCATTCAACACCAAATCCTTAATGGAGACAAGGACTTGCAGCATGGTTGAATTGGATGGATTCCATTTGTCACACCCACCACTAGGCCTAGTGTTTAAGAGGCCAAGGCATACCTTCCCACAAGGATACATGTTTTTATTAAGCCGCAACCCACCAGAACGGTAGTTCACAAGCTGCATAGAATAAACTCATTATTCTACGGAGCCTAAAGGCAAACTAAAAAAGAACAACAATCATTTATGGAGCTGAAAATAAAATCTCACTGGAGGTGTATTTGGATAATGAGGAGGGAAGTAAATGTCGAAGAAAAACAGCCCATCATGGTAAGGAGTGTATGCTGGTCCCATGATGACAGCTCTAAGAAGGTCCATTCTATCCTTGTATGCCCTCACGAATATACTACCTGTTAAATTTGGAGAAAATCAAAACATAAGCATAAAAGCAAAACATAATCATAAAAGGTGAACATAATCATGATACTGATGAGAAAAGTTAGTACCAAGAGGAAGTAAAATGGAAAAGGTCATAAGAAGCAAGAGCTAACTACGTACCTGGCAAGTCTTTTCCTAAGACTTCACACTCATGTTGAATGCGCATCACCCAGTCATTTGATGGCTGTCAATAGGACAACTTAGTACTGATATAATATGTGAAAGAATAAACAGGGCATGTCAAAACCATTACCTCGTTCACTACCTGAGCTTTCCACAACTCTGGTTTCGAATAATAATGATCACTATGATCATCAACAGTATCGAACTGTTTAAATGTGTTGTATTTTTCATCAACCTTGTCATCCAAGATTGGGATGGGTGTGCTACTATTATATGACACTTCAGCGTCAGTCTTCTGCAGCCATGGTAAAGAAGCTTCCGCTCCAGGCTGGATATCCCAGTCATCGAACTTATCGTACTCATCTTCCTCAGAAACACGGTCTACTTCCCCGAAGTTATCCAAAGTGTCATCGTCAAAATCAGGGTCAACTGTGTTGTCCACATCCTCCTTTAAACCACCCATAATGGCAGTATTGTTTGAAGCATTGGTGCTTGGTCCGGCACTGTCACCAGCAACACTAGTCTGCAATTTTCCCCGAGAAAGCATCTGTCAGAGTATGCAAGCAAATAATATGGCAAGAGAAACACATGAGGGAATTTACCTTCACATGCTTTGGCCAACCCAGAGGATATCCAACGGCCTGTTATTCTTTTCAAATGGTGCTAAAATCACAACACCGTCAGGATCATCATCACTATCAATTGCTTCATGAGGAACAACCTATTAATTCCGTTGCAGAAAAACACTGTTAATTCCATGTAAGAAATTCAAAGACATCATTATATCGCACAATAGCATTATCCTAGAAAAATTGTATATGAAGTCATAGACACAGTTTACCATATATATAAAATCCCAAGCCTGGCTAGAACAATAGTACACAAGAAATGCACAGAAGTATAATGATGACTCTCATGCTACTATGGACTAACCAAAATGGTTTCCGCAATTATAGTGTAGGTTCTAACATCATGCCTAGCTAACCTTGCCAAGAACCAATAAAACTTCACCAAAGAGGTAGAGACCCAAGTGTGTGGCAGTAGTTGCTCAGTTTGAAGAAGCAGCCGCAGAAGAAGAATAAACATAGATCAGTTTGTGATGCAAACAAGGACTAAAACTCAGAGGTCTACCGCCGTTGCAGTTGGAACCCCTCCTGCCGCCACTACAACTTCTTCAGCCGCTGCCCGATAGCTTGTAGATGGCTTCATTTCCACCCCCTCAACATAAATAGACGGTGCCAACCCCAAGACTGCATCTCCGCTGCCCATCGATAGAGTTTTGAGAGCCCTATAGGACTCTTTCTTCTTTTTGAATCTTGAGGCCAAAGGGAGAGATGTCACGGATCTAGACTAGTTTCACTGTGTGGAGAGTGTTCGTTTTGTTGAGTTACACCGTCTTGCAACTTCTACTTGATTCTTATGTGGTATGTAAACTCTTAATTTCTTATGTGGTAACCTAAACTTGTATGCTACATATGCACTTAAGCTACTTGTTTATTTCTAGTTAATCCTCTGAGGTCATTGACATATTTTCTTTTGGTTGTGTATGCATTTTATTTATTCTTATATTTCAAATGCACTTCACCAAGGTCCATGTGTTATAGAAGAGTTTTTCATGTACCCAAATGATTGTGCATTTGGTTCAAAAGCAAATTGAGAATATTGCACAAATTTATGGACAAGCCAATGACTTAGCTGTTTCATTTTAATGATCCTAAATCACATTGAGTCCATATGCATGATGATATTATTAAAAGGGAAATGAGGATGTTATGATAAGTTCTTTCTCATAGTGCTTAAAAATTAAAATCCAATGCTTGCAAAAACATTTATTTTCTCCACTATATCTACCTACATTTCCATATTTCAAAGCTGCCAAGCTGTTCCAGTCGAAACCACCGAGTAGTTCATCTAGATATAGTTGTTTCAAACCCTGGCACATTAGGGCCGGCAAGTATTCCATTCAGAACCACCAATGCATTTGGTAAACCTTCTGTTGTCCTCTCGGAATTTCCAAAACTCCTCACTCGGATTTTCCAAAGGGGTTGCAGAGAGCGTGCAACTACTGAGGTGGCCTTCTTGAAGCCTCCAAAGAGTTGCCACCTTTTTATTTTTCCATCACATTAAGATGATTACTCTGGAGCCTCTGAGCAACGTTTGAAAGTGTGTAACGGTCAAATTTTTGGACCAGCCTTAAAATATCCCCCACATATAACATCAGTTCAGTAGAAGCTAACCCCACTCATATCATATCTTCAGAGAGAGAAATCCACCATCTTGTGTTGATTTCAAACAGTGTTTCACTCAAACCATCAAGCCAAGCCTTTGAAATATAATCCCTCTTTGCTTTCCACTCCAACTTCTCCAATCCAAAAGCCAAATCTTGAGAGAGTTTGAGTGGAGAGGAGATTATCTTTTGAAGCACAAAAGCAAGGGATTCATTGCCAACCAGGCTCAATCTTATTACTATTGGGGGGTGCGTGCCTCCTAGATCAGCTAGGTAGTTGGGAGTCTTCGAGTTTGTGAAGACACCAAGAAGATTGTACACGCCCGAAGATTGCCTACTTTGTGTAGATCTATCCCGAGTGAGGCTAGTCCTTCATGGGCGTATGCCATGATTGTTGGAAATATGCCCTAGAGGCAATAATAAAAGGATTATTATTATATTTCCTTGTTCATGATAATTGTCTTTTATTCATGCTATAATTGTATTATCCGGAAATCGTAATACACGTGTGAATACATAGACCACAACATGTCCCTAGTGAGCCTCTAGTTGACTAGCTCGTTAATCAATAGATAGTCATGGTTTCCTGACTATGGACATTGGATGTCATTGATAACGAGATCACATCATTAGGAGAATGATGTGATGGACAAGACCCAATCCTAAGCATAGCACAAGATCATGTAGTTCGTTTGCTAGAGCTTTTCCAATGTCAAGTATCTTTTCCTTAGACCATGAGATCGTGTAACTCCCGGATACCGTAGGAGTGCTTTGGGTGTACCAAACGTCACAACGTAACTGGGTGACTATAAAGGTATACTACGGTTATCTCCGAAAGTGTCTGTTGGATTGACACGGATCGAGACTGGGATTTGTCACTCCGTATGACAAAGAGGTATCTCTGGGCCCACTCGGTAATGCATCATCATAATGAGCTCAAAGTGACCAAGTGTATGGTCACGGGATCATGCATTACGGTACGAGTAAAGTGACTTTCCGGTAACGAGATTGAACGAGGTATTGGGATACCGACGATCGAATCTCGGGCAAGTAACATACCGATTGACAAAGGGAATTGTATACGGGGTTGCTTGAATCCTCGACATCGTGGTTCATCCGATGAGATCATCGAGGAGCATGTGGGAGCCAACATGGTTATCCATATCCCACTGTTGGTTATTGGCCGGAGAGCCGTCTCGGTCATGTCTACGTGTCTCCCGAACCCGTAGGGTCTACACACTTAAGGTTCGGTGACGCTAGGGTTGTAGAGATATAAGTATGCAGCAAACCGAAAGTTGTTCGGAGTCCCGGATGAGATCCCGGACGTCACGAGGAGTTCCAGAATAGTCCGGAGGTAAAGAATTATATATGGGAAGTCGAGTTTCGGCCATCGGGAAAGTTTCGGGGCTCACCGGTATTGTACCGGGACCACCGGAAGGGTCCCGGGGGTCCACCGGGTGGGGCCACCTATCCCGGAGGGCCCCATGGGCTGAAATGGGAGGGGAACCAGCCCCTGGTGGGCTGCTGCGCCCCCCCCCCTGGCCCCCCCTGCGCCTAGGGTTGGGAACCCTAGCGGAGGGGGCGCCTCCACTTGCCTTGGGGGGCAAGGCATCCCCTTGGCCGCCGCCCCCCCTTGGAGATTCAATCTCCTAGGGCCGGCGCCCCCCCTGGGGACCCTATATAAAGAGGGGGGGACGGAGGGCAGCCGCACCCTTGCACTTGGCGCCTCTCTTCCCCCTTGCTACACCTCTCTCTCCCGCAGACGCTTGGCGAAGCCTTGCCGGGATCCCTGCTGCATCCACCACCACGCCGTCGTGCTACTGGATCTTCATCAACCTCTCCTTCCTCCTTGCTGGATCAAGAAGGAGGAGACGTCACGCTGACCGTACGTGTGTTGAACGCGGAGGTGCCGTCCATTCGGCGCTAGGATCTCCGGTGATTTGGATCACGACGGGTACGACTCCCTCAACCTCGTTCTCTTGAACGCTTCCGCTCGCGATTCACAAGGGTATGTAGATGCACTCCCCTCTCTCGTTGCTAGATGAACTCATAGATTGATCTTGGTGAACGTAGGAAATTTTTTATTTTATGCAACGTTCCCCAACAATGATGGCATTGCTCCTTTGTCGATGATTGTCCCTCATGGACTAGCTCCTTTGTGGAACTCATGACCTTGCCGCTGTGATCTTAGATCTTTCTGGATTGGAGCCTCCATCACCGTACAGTAGGATAGCACCAACTATCCAAACCATGGGTAAAATCTTCATTGAGTCTCCCCGTGTTTGCATTTCTCTGACTCTACTCTCACTTTTACTCTTGCAAGTCTACACTTTTTTCTACATTTACTCTTGTAGACTTGCATGTGTAAGATGCTTCACAGACTACTGTAGAAAAACTTAAATTTATGAATAGCTTCTATTTTTTTTTCTATTCATCACCTCCCATCCCTTCTAGACACTTAATAAATCTTACACGGAGCACACAGCCACCAAGGGCCAGCTCGTTGCCGAGTGTACAACCACCATCACCACCATCTCTCTCCGACACGATTTAGTGGTGGAGTAATGCACCATTGGGGCATCAGGGAAGGACGAGCACAACCCGGCACTATTAGGGAAAACTTTACAGCATGTACAATGGTTGACAAGATAGTTCTATCTTAAGTCTTGCATATGATTTAGAGATGACAATTTTTTTTGTTTATAATGGATCATTTCTTAGCCTTATCTTCAATAACTAGCAATTCCTAAAAATATGGTGAGACATATTGTGCTAAGAGATCACCTCTTGTAAGAGAAGACAAGCCTTTTCTTACGAGTTCTCTCTCTTCCACCTCATCATCTATCCTACGTGGCACTCCTAAGATAGCACCATTGTACATGCCCTTATACATAGAACGTTAACAGTAGCGGGGGTTAAAAAGAAGCGCTGCTGGTACTTAGCACAGCGCGTATCCACATAAGGCGTTGCTGCTACAGATATAGCTGTAGCGCGACAAGGACGAAGGGCGCTACTACTAAAATTGCCAAACCGTTGCTGCCAGGCAAAGTGTAGTAGTAGCGCATACCCTGAAATGCGCTACTGCTAAGTAGTTTACCAGTAGCGCTTTCCCCTAACACGCGCTACTGCTAAAACCATCATACCTTCTCCCCCAACCACCCCTCACTCTCCCCCTCTCCACTCTCACTCTCACTCTCCCACGCACGTCATCCGCCGCCACCAATGACGTATGGCCCTCCCCCACCACCACATTGCCGCTGCCGCCCTCGCTTCTCCTTCATCGGTATGCGGCATCCCTCCTCCTCCTTCCGCGCCCTCCTCCCTCCTCCGGCCGCGTCCTCCTCCCTCCACCGGTCGCGTCAT
>NC_041383.1:15249963-15254402 GCF_002162155.2 Triticum dicoccoides
TTTTACCTGAGAGAGAGCAGCATGAGTGATTAGCTAGCTAGAATGAGTGTTGGTGGTGATGACCATGATGATTATTATTAATTAGTGTTGGTGGTGATTAGATAGTTGCACTATGACTATGATGATTAAATAGTGTTGGTGGTAATAACTATGATGATTATTAGCTAGTGTTGTTGGTGATGATATGATTTAAGAGTTTTTATATTAATATGATGATGATGATGATGATGATGATGATGATGATGGGTTATTATATAATTAGGTGAAAGAACCGCGAATTAGTTTCAAGTGTATGGATCCTAAGTTATCAAGTCATGGATTATCGTGATAATCCATGACTTGGTCACTTAGGATCCATCCACTGGAAACTAATCCGCAATTCTTTCACCTAGTGATTTAGTAACTCATTATAATGTAAAAACAATCTTTAAATTGCTACTGTATGAAAATTTGTATAAAGGTGTATGAATACGAACTAAAATTAAAAGAAGTAGAATACGGAATAATAGTAATAGCGCGGGCAGTGAGAAGCGTACTAGTAATTACCAGTAGCGGTTGTTGCAGCACGCGCTACTACTAAGTAGATATAGCAGTAGCGCGTGTCAACAAACGCTACTGCTAACCTTTAGTTGTAGCGCCGTATCAGTAGCGCGGTTACCCGCGCTACTGATAGGCCAATAACCCGCCCTACTACTAGGCTTTTCCCTAATAGTGTGGCGACCTTGCGACGATGGAGAGGGGCCGGTCCATGATGTTCATGGGGCACGATGATTCCGACACGGCTGACAAGGAGGCAATGTTGTGGATTGACATGGCCGCCCACTAAGCCTCGGACTCCGCAAGGTGGCATTCAAGGAGCTCTCCCCCAACAAGGAGAAGTTTTAGCTCTAATCTAGTGGGAGTATTGTATAATTAGGCAATTTTATGTTTAGTGTTGTAGCATTGTATAATTAAGGTACATTTATGTTTAATGTGGTAGCATTACATAATTACAATTTGGAAATCCAAATTGGCTCCCAGGAGTGCGTGCAAAAAATAATTTTCAAATATGAAAGAAATCCCAACAATTGTTTTATGTGCTTATAGTCGCATCCAAATGTTACTTGTAAATTTTTAGGGAAAAAGGTTAAATATTTTGCCTATGAAAAAAAAAATTGAAAACCAAATGTTACCCCAAAATATCACCCAAATATTTTTTCCACCGACGTAACACTACTGCTCCGTTTCGCATGAAAATTGTCAAGCATGCTTGCGAAACTAACACAAACATCCACAAAAATTTCGGTGTTATTTGAAACTATTTTACCACTTTTTTGTGGTACTGTTCATCCCGGAGCAAATGCTCCCGGGAGCCAAAACCCCCCTCCCCGCCCCATTGATCAATTTGTGTTTGAAATGAATATTTGTGCTGATTTGAGCATTTGAGGCGTTAAGAATATGGGGAAGGGCAAGGTGCAAAAACCTTTAACTCCTCAACATTTGAAGAGTTAAGTTTTAGACGGTCTTACTTTTTATGATTCTGATTCAAAAGGAAAGAATATTTCATGATTAAACATAAAACAAGTCGCAAATTTATTTGGAAGAAATTAAACTTATGACATTAGGGACCACACCTTCTGCATTGACGACTGCGTGTCATTCCATGACTCCACGCTTTCATGTTCCTTGTTGTGACTTCTCCTGGAAGAAACAAAGTCAAACTTTTGCTGAAGAAAATTCATTTTTTATACGTTTACGGCTCAAATAAATACTAAAGGTTCCTGACATTTTTTAAGTGTTCTTCTCCATGACCTCGATTACTAGTCAAAACAAGTTCATTATGAAAACACAATAATTTACAAAAAGAAGTGGAAGTTTTTATGAACCCTTTGTAGGTATTATTGTGTCACACAGCAGAGATGTGATTCAAGAAGTGCAAGAGGTTAGTTCAGGTTGTCGATGACTTTAATCATTAATTTGTCTGCCGTTGTGCTAATAATGCTGCCGGCGTGTAATGGGCTGAGTCGGGATTAGAAACCGTACCAGTTAATTGACTGGGAGTTGTTATCGGCCTTTTGCTTTATAGCTTCCTCAGACTCTTGTTTTTGACTTCCAGATAGTTCACTTGATGTGGACGGGTCCTTCCCTCGGACCGAATGCTGTTTTTCTAGAGGGCCATACTCCTCAACAACGTATGATGCTTTTAAGCTGACATTACTAGGATGCTCACCAATGGCGATCTTGAATGCAGACTCTGCAGCCTGCAAGTCATGTTCCTCGGCACCAGCAGTTGACCCAATTACTCCAACAATCTCCTGGACGTTTGACAGGTGCTCAATGCCGAAAAGCAAACAACCATACTGATCTCCTCTGTGGGCATTGAAACCTAGCTTCATCCTCTGAAGATTGGGCATTGCTCCTTCCGCAAAAGACAGGTGTAATACACCACACCCGAACTCAAAATACTCTAGAGCAGCGAGTGCTCCCGTTGCAAAGCTGATTTGTTCTGTAGTTCGTTGCTGGACGTACAACGCAAGAACAGTGAGGGCTGACAATCCCTGAAGGTTACTGATGTCATCCATTAGCAATTCTCTCACAACAATTTTCAGAACGCAGAGTTTGGTAAGCCTTCCAATCCACTTGGGGATTCTACAAATGGGAGGCAGCAACTCGATTGTCTTCACTGACTCAGGAGGACTGCCCGAGCCATCCAATGAAATTGTCCTGCCCGAAGAACTAGGAGGAGGATTCAGGGTGACACTTTTTAGGATGCCAGTCACATCGGGGAGTTCTGTCCCACCTCCGAGACGGAGGTGCAACAAGCTCTGAAGATGAACAATATCCGATGGAATAGTTGCTACTCTTGCATTTATTTCAAGTGTTTCCAACAGTTTTAAACCCTGCAACTGATCTGGCAGCTGTACGGTGTCATTGCATGTGACTTGCAAATATCTCAACAGAAGCAATTCAGAGATACGCCTGAGGTTTACGCCTGTGCTTGGTTGATCAGCCCAAATATGGAGGATCAGAAATCGAAGAAGCTTAAACTCTGATATGGAAGGCAAGCAGCTCACCAGTCCATTATAAGCAAGAGATCGTACTTGCGACTGTCCAATACGTGCTGGTGTAGTTGCATATGTTGCACCGCCGAACTGGAGGGACAGACGACTAACCTTGTTAGAAAACCGTAACGTCCTTTGAGAATAATCTATTACAGTGACAAAATTCTCTTCTATGGACTTAGATGTAATAATATCATGTACCATGTGATGCACCGCATAGTACAAAACCTCATCGCTATAGTCTATGTCTATATGTTGGATCATGCCCATATTAACAAGCATATCAAAATAGCTCCCAGCAACTTCCATTTTCTCTTTCTCTGTTGGCGCACGGATGAAACCTTCGGCCACCCATTGCTTCATTATATCTTCCTTCAAGATTAAGTAATTCTCCGGGTACATACTAAGATACAACAGACATGTCTGAGCACAACTGGGAAGACTTTTGTAGCAAAAAATCAGTACTTCTTTCAGTATCTCATCAGAAGTTGTATTTGTTGGCAAACAGTTTTGTATTTGCTCCCAGTTCTCTACTGTATTGGCTTCCCCATAGCTTGCTAGGATACTGGATATGCTGATAATTGCCTGTGGTAAACCAGCACATCTTCTTATAATCTCGTCTGGCACTTCATTTACGTGGCAAGAATGTTGTTCTCCAGAGCCAAACACTGCACTTGTGAACAACTCTTTCGAGTGACTCTCGCTAAGAGGTTCCATCTTAACCATGTACTTGGACTGATAACTACAGCATGCAAGAGCTACATCCTCAATTTCCGTTGTTGCTATTATCCGGCTGCCATGATTACCCTTCGGGAAAGCGTGGGCTGCAACATCCCATACTGATGTATCCCATAAGTCATCAATTATAATGAAGTACCTGGTAATTAAACAAAGTTGGCTGCACACAGTTATTTCGGTGCTGCACTCATAAGTTTGAGTACTTAAACTTACATATCGGGTCAGTACCACCCTTGCAAACTCGTAACACTTTCATGCAAATAGAAATGCAAAATTAACGGATGAGTGCCGAAAAAGAGTTTTTATAATAAACAACAATAAGATAAGGGTATCTCCAACAGCAACCCAAAAAATTCTCCCGCATCTATCCGCGGACAGGATGACCAGTCCGCGCACACGAATGCGGGAGGCAGCCATCCAACAGTAGCCGTATACATTTTCACAACAACTCGAACCACCGGACGAAATTTGTTGAAACAAATCTGGAATTCATACAAACACAACCGGATTTCATTTCATATAAACATGACATATTTCATTACAAATATATCAAAGCAGTCCTAGGCGGGCTCTGAAGTATAACTAATACCTAATCTAATTGACCGCCGACGTCCGGTCCCCGTCTTCAGACATCAGCCCCGAGAACTGAAGTTTCACCGT
>NC_041383.1:15254412-15258541 GCF_002162155.2 Triticum dicoccoides
TCCAGTTCCGCCTTGGTGCTCTCCAGCTTCACCTCCGGAGCCCAGGAACTGAAGTTGTCCGCCTCGACGTTGCTGACAAGCGACTAATCGGTCGAAGATGCTCAGCCCACCAAGCTTGGTGTCGACGGGAGGGGAGGAGTGGTGCCCTTCGTGGGACAGGAGCGGTGGCGACCTACCGTGCACTACTCTTCCTCAATGCCGGCGGCGCCCGTGAACGTGCCGGCTTCTTCGTGGTCGTGGCGCCAGGGCGCGGCCTCGGTGATGTCCTCCTCGTCGGCGTCGCCGAACAACACCTCACCCGCCTCATCGTCGCACTCCTTGCCGACGGCCGCCACTTCCGCCACCCGGTACCGCCAGCGGGTGAGGGGGATCTCGTGGGCGGAGCGGGAGGACTCGAGCAGCGCTTCTTGCTGCATGCGCCTCCCAGAACCACTCCTCCCGCACCATGTCCATATAATGGGCACGAGGCTCGAAGATGGTCATGGTGCAATGCACCGGCAAGGGTGGAGCGCAGGAGGAGGGTGCCGCAGAGGAAGAGGAGGGTGGCATTGGCTTGTTGTCGGAGGCGTCCTCCTGCTGCATGTCGGCCTGCCAGTCGGCAGCAATGGCGGCCATGGCCTTCTTCTGCTCCACCATCAACCCGCCCCAGAGAGCTTTGGCGGCGAAGGGGTCCATGGCAGGCAGTGATGTGGAGAGAGATGACCATGGCTATAGCCGGGGCACTGGGGCAACGGTTTATATAGCACCGGTGGGCGACAGAGGGACGGATTGGTGGCGCCCGGGAAGATTGCCTCGGCAACTGCGTGCCATCAATGCGGGTGGCAGACGGACGAACGGACGACCGTCGTGTCGTTTGATCGCATGGCAGTCGCCTGCACGGGAAGCGGCGCGGACGGCGCTCTCTCGTCCGGCGCGCCGCTTCCATGCGGACGCCAGTGAATGGTCGCGTACGCTCTGGCCAGGCATGAATGCGGCTGCTAACCAAAGATGCGCAGGAGGGGCATGGTTTTTTGGTGGGCCAGGACGGTCAGAAGCGGGCTTGGGATCAATCCGGACTTCCGCAAACTTCCCCCACTTTTGTCTCCGGTTTGCGGGAGAAACCACGTTCGGACCGTGCCGCGGACCAATACAGGACCGCGTGGATGGTTTCCATAGTCTCGGCGATTGTGAAAGGTTTGCGGATCGGTGTTGAAGATGCCCTACTATCCAGCATCTATTAACTGGGTTTGTGTTGCTTCACACATAGCTGGGTGTAACTAATGTAGGAGTGCCATCATGCGTATCGGCTATGAAAGCATGAGTCACCGTCCAGGCAAGGTCAAGATGATGGGACCGTCAAGAACAGAAGATCACGAGAGTATCCACAAACAAATTAGACTCTGTTTGGTTCATAAGTCTTAGGATTTTTTCTAGTTCCAACTAAAAAGTCCCTAGTCTTTAAAAAGTTCCTTCCTATTTGTTTCTAGGGACTAAAAAGTCCCTAGTCCTTCCCTAAAGGTTATTAAATGACCATGTTACCCCAAATATATAGAAAAATAACAACCAAACAACACCATGGGGCGGCGGGGCAATGGGTGCAGGGAGGGCATTGTTGAAAAAGTCCCAAAAAAGACTCTCCTTGAGAGTCTTCTTTATTTAGTCCCAAAAAGTAACTTTTAGTCCCTAGTTGTCCCGGCTGTTTGGTTAAAAAGTCTCTAAGAAGGACTTTTTCTAGTCCTTATACCAAAAAATCCCTGAAAACAAACACCCCTTAGTAAGTGAGAAAAACGCATAGACAAATCATTGAATTGTATCTTCAGAAAAAAAAATCAATGCCTTGTTGTGTCATTGGGGCGTTGAAGACAGCACCACAAAAATACACAGGCACGCTGACGCACATGACACGGTAAATGTTTCTTTTAAGAATTCAATGGTGTTATAACATGGTACAAGTATTATTAAATAATCATTTCTCAACATTGGATTTAGAGTTTTAAACATTCCAATTAGAGAAATGATTGAGCAGTTGGAAAGGCAAATTGCTCTTAGTTGGAGGACGGCTGATTTTAATTAACTACGTTCTCACAAATATGGTTCTCTATATGCTTTCTTTCGTCCAACTCCCAAAAGGGGTCCTGCAAAAACTGGACTATTTTAGATCCAGATTCTTTAGGCAAGGAGATGGTGAAAAGAAAAAATACAGACTGACCAAATGCAGTGTGGTTTGTAGGCCGGAAGACCAAGGTGGCCTGGGAATTCATGACTTGCAAATCAAGAATGAGGCCCTACTTAGTAAATGGTTGTTTAAACTTCTTACTAAGGATGGTATTTGGCAAACCATGATGCGTAACAAGTATCTAGGCCAAAAGGCGGTGTCTCAGACATATTGGACACCTGGCGACTCGCACTTTTGGACTGGCCTAATGGAGGCAAAGAAACATCTCTTTCTCTTTGGGTCTTTCGCGATAAGGGACGGGTCGGAGGTTCGTTTCTGGCAAGACATTTGGCTAGACAATGCCAGTCTTCGAGAACAATATCCAGCCCTGTACAACATTGCTCGCGAAAAGAATAATACTATTGCGCAAGTGCTCAGTTCATCCCCACCCAACATTTCGTTTAGGCGAGATTTGATTGGCCTCCGACTTGTTTCATGGCACAATCTTTTATCCCGTCTGGATTCGATTAATCTTAGACAAGGCCGAGATGTGTTTCACTAGAACCTTACTCCATCAGGGTCATTCACAGTAGACTCTGTATTGTGCACTCATGCATTCCGAGGTACCGGTGAGTAATAACAAGAAAATCTGGAAGTCGAAGATTCCACTAAAAGTTAAAATCTTCATGTGTTATCTTCGCAGAGGAGTTGTTCTAACCAAAAACAATCTCGCACGACGCAACTGGCCAGGGAGTAAGAAGTGTTGTTTTTGTACTCATGAAGAAACAATCAAACACCTGTTTTTCCAATGGATCTTAGATCTTTCTGGATTGGAGCCTCCATCACCGTACAGTAGGATAGCACCAACTATCCAAACCATGGGTAAAATCTTCATTGAGTCTCCCCGTGTTTGCATTTCTCTGACTCTACTCTCACTTTTACTCTTGCAAGTCTACACTTTTTTCTACATTTACTCTTGTAGACTTGCATGTGTAAGATGCTTCACAGACTAGTGTAGAAAAACTTAAATTTATGAATAGCTTCTATTTTTTTTTCTATTCATCACCTCCCATCCCTTCTAGACACTTAATAAATCTTACACGGAGCACACAGCCACCAAGGGCCAGCTCGTTGCCGAGTGTACAACCACCATCACCACCATCTCTCTCCGACACGATTTAGTGGTGGAGTAATGCACCATTGGGGCATCAGGGAAGGACGAGCACAACCCGGCACTATTAGGGAAAACTTTACAGCATGTACAATGGTTGACAAGATAGTTCTATCTTAAGTCTTGCATATGATTTAGAGATGACAATTTTTTTTGTTTATAATGGATCATTTCTTAGCCTTATCTTCAATAACTAGCAATTCCTAAAAATATGGTGAGACATATTGTGCTAAGAGATCACCTCTTGTAAGAGAAGACAAGCCTTTTCTTACGAGTTCTCTCTCTTCCACCTCATCATCTATCCTACGTGGCACTCCTAAGATAGCACCATTGTACATGCCCTTATACATAGAACGTTAGCAGTAGCGGGGGTTAAAAAGAAGCGCTGCTGGTACTTAGCACAGCGCGTATCCACATAAGGCGTTGCTGCTACAGATATAGCTGTAGCGCGACAAGGACGAAGGGCGCTACTACTAAAATTGCCAAACCGTTGCTGCCAGGCAAAGTGTAGTAGTAGCGCATACCCTGAAATGCGCTACTGCTAAGTAGTTTACCAGTAGCGCTTTCCCCTAACACGCGCTACTGCTAAAACCATCATACCTTCTCCCCCAACCACCCCTCACTCTCCCCTTCTCCACTCTCACTCTCACTCTCCCACGCACGTCGTCCGCCGCCACCAATGACGTATGGCCCTCCCCCACCACCACATTGCCGCTGCCGCCCTCGCTTCTCCTTCATCGGTATGCGGCATCCCTCCTCCTCCTTCCGCGCCCTCCTCCCTCCTCCGGCCGCGTCCTCCTCCCTCCACCGGTCGCGTCATCCTC
>NC_041383.1:15261378-15295021 GCF_002162155.2 Triticum dicoccoides
GTTGTTGCAGCACGCGCTACTACTAAGTAGATATAGCAGTAGCGCGTGTCAACAAACGCTACTGCTAACCTTTAGTTGTAGCGCCGTATCAGTAGCGCGGTTACCCGCGCTACTGATAGGCCAATAACCCGCCCTACTACTAGGCTTTTCCCTAATAGTGTGGCGACCTTGCGACGATGGAGAGGGGCCGGTCCATGATGTTCATGGGGCACGATGATTCCGACACGGCTGACAAGGAGGCAATGTTGTGGATTGACATGGCCGCCCACTAAGCCTCGGACTCCGCAAGGTGGCATTCAAGGAGCTCTCCCCCAACAAGGAGAAGTTTTAGCTCTAATCTAGTGGGAGTATTGTATAATTAGGCAATTTTATGTTTAGTGTTGTAGCATTGTATAATTAAGGTACATTTATGTTTAATGTGGTAGCATTACATAATTACAATTTGGAAATCCAAATTGGCTCCCAGGAGTGCGTGCAAAAAATAATTTTCAAATATGAAAGAAATCCCAACAATTGTTTTATGTGCTTATAGTCGCATCCAAATGTTACTTGTAAATTTTTAGGGAAAAAGGTTAAATATTTTGCCTATGAAAAAAAAAATTGAAAACCAAATGTTACCCCAAAATATCACCCAAATATTTTTTCCACCGACGTAACACTACTGCTCCGTTTCGCATGAAAATTGTCAAGCATGCTTGCGAAACTAACACAAACATCCACAAAAATTTCGGTGTTATTTGAAACTATTTTACCACTTTTTTGTGGTACTGTTCATCCCGGAGCAAATGCTCCCGGGAGCCAAAACCCCCCTCCCCGCCCCATTGATCAATTTGTGTTTGAAATGAATATTTGTGCTGATTTGAGCATTTGAGGCGTTAAGAATATGGGGAAGGGCAAGGTGCAAAAACCTTTAACTCCTCAACATTTGAAGAGTTAAGTTTTAGACGGTCTTACTTTTTATGATTCTGATTCAAAAGGAAAGAATATTTCATGATTAAACATAAAACAAGTCGCAAATTTATTTGGAAGAAATTAAACTTATGACATTAGGGACCACACCTTCTGCATTGACGACTGCGTGTCATTCCATGACTCCACGCTTTCATGTTCCTTGTTGTGACTTCTCCTGGAAGAAACAAAGTCAAACTTTTGCTGAAGAAAATTCATTTTTTATACGTTTACGGCTCAAATAAATACTAAAGGTTCCTGACATTTTTTAAGTGTTCTTCTCCATGACCTCGATTACTAGTCAAAACAAGTTCATTATGAAAACACAATAATTTACAAAAAGAAGTGGAAGTTTTTATGAACCCTTTGTAGGTATTATTGTGTCACACAGCAGAGATGTGATTCAAGAAGTGCAAGAGGTTAGTTCAGGTTGTCGATGACTTTAATCATTAATTTGTCTGCCGTTGTGCTAATAATGCTGCCGGCGTGTAATGGGCTGAGTCGGGATTAGAAACCGTACCAGTTAATTGACTGGGAGTTGTTATCGGCCTTTTGCTTTATAGCTTCCTCAGACTCTTGTTTTTGACTTCCAGATAGTTCACTTGATGTGGACGGGTCCTTCCCTCGGACCGAATGCTGTTTTTCTAGAGGGCCATACTCCTCAACAACGTATGATGCTTTTAAGCTGACATTACTAGGATGCTCACCAATGGCGATCTTGAATGCAGACTCTGCAGCCTGCAAGTCATGTTCCTCGGCACCAGCAGTTGACCCAATTACTCCAACAATCTCCTGGACGTTTGACAGGTGCTCAATGCCGAAAAGCAAACAACCATACTGATCTCCTCTGTGGGCATTGAAACCTAGCTTCATCCTCTGAAGATTGGGCATTGCTCCTTCCGCAAAAGACAGGTGTAATACACCACACCCGAACTCAAAATACTCTAGAGCAGCGAGTGCTCCCGTTGCAAAGCTGATTTGTTCTGTAGTTCGTTGCTGGACGTACAACGCAAGAACAGTGAGGGCTGACAATCCCTGAAGGTTACTGATGTCATCCATTAGCAATTCTCTCACAACAATTTTCAGAACGCAGAGTTTGGTAAGCCTTCCAATCCACTTGGGGATTCTACAAATGGGAGGCAGCAACTCGATTGTCTTCACTGACTCAGGAGGACTGCCCGAGCCATCCAATGAAATTGTCCTGCCCGAAGAACTAGGAGGAGGATTCAGGGTGACACTTTTTAGGATGCCAGTCACATCGGGGAGTTCTGTCCCACCTCCGAGACGGAGGTGCAACAAGCTCTGAAGATGAACAATATCCGATGGAATAGTTGCTACTCTTGCATTTATTTCAAGTGTTTCCAACAGTTTTAAACCCTGCAACTGATCTGGCAGCTGTACGGTGTCATTGCATGTGACTTGCAAATATCTCAACAGAAGCAATTCAGAGATACGCCTGAGGTTTACGCCTGTGCTTGGTTGATCAGCCCAAATATGGAGGATCAGAAATCGAAGAAGCTTAAACTCTGATATGGAAGGCAAGCAGCTCACCAGTCCATTATAAGCAAGAGATCGTACTTGCGACTGTCCAATACGTGCTGGTGTAGTTGCATATGTTGCACCGCCGAACTGGAGGGACAGACGACTAACCTTGTTAGAAAACCGTAACGTCCTTTGAGAATAATCTATTACAGTGACAAAATTCTCTTCTATGGACTTAGATGTAATAATATCATGTACCATGTGATGCACCGCATAGTACAAAACCTCATCGCTATAGTCTATGTCTATATGTTGGATCATGCCCATATTAACAAGCATATCAAAATAGCTCCCAGCAACTTCCATTTTCTCTTTCTCTGTTGGCGCACGGATGAAACCTTCGGCCACCCATTGCTTCATTATATCTTCCTTCAAGATTAAGTAATTCTCCGGGTACATACTAAGATACAACAGACATGTCTGAGCACAACTGGGAAGACTTTTGTAGCAAAAAATCAGTACTTCTTTCAGTATCTCATCAGAAGTTGTATTTGTTGGCAAACAGTTTTGTATTTGCTCCCAGTTCTCTACTGTATTGGCTTCCCCATAGCTTGCTAGGATACTGGATATGCTGATAATTGCCTGTGGTAAACCAGCACATCTTCTTATAATCTCGTCTGGCACTTCATTTACGTGGCAAGAATGTTGTTCTCCAGAGCCAAACACTGCACTTGTGAACAACTCTTTCGAGTGACTCTCGCTAAGAGGTTCCATCTTAACCATGTACTTGGACTGATAACTACAGCATGCAAGAGCTACATCCTCAATTTCCGTTGTTGCTATTATCCGGCTGCCATGATTACCCTTCGGGAAAGCGTGGGCTGCAACATCCCATACTGATGTATCCCATAAGTCATCAATTATAATGAAGTACCTGGTAATTAAACAAAGTTGGCTGCACACAGTTATTTCGGTGCTGCACTCATAAGTTTGAGTACTTAAACTTACATATCGGGTCAGTACCACCCTTGCAAACTCGTAACACTTTCATGCAAATAGAAATGCAAAATTAACGGATGAGTGCCGAAAAAGAGTTTTTATAATAAACAACAATAAGATAAGGGTATCTCCAACAGCAACCCAAAAAATTCTCCCGCATCTATCCGCGGACAGGATGACCAGTCCGCGCACACGAATGCGGGAGGCAGCCATCCAACAGTAGCCGTATACATTTTCACAACAACTCGAACCACCGGACGAAATTTGTTGAAACAAATCTGGAATTCATACAAACACAACCGGATTTCATTTCATATAAACATGACATATTTCATTACAAATATATCAAAGCAGTCCTAGGCGGGCTCTGAAGTATAACTAATACCTAATCTAATTGACCGCCGACGTCCGGTCCCCGTCTTCAGACATCAGCCCCGAGAACTGAAGTTTCACCGTCTCCAGTTCCGCCTTGGTGCTCTCCAGCTTCACCTCCGGAGCCCAGGAACTGAAGTTGTCCGCCTCGACGTTGCTGACAAGCGACTAATCGGTCGAAGATGCTCAGCCCACCAAGCTTGGTGTCGACGGGAGGGGAGGAGTGGTGCCCTTCGTGGGACAGGAGCGGTGGCGACCTACCGTGCACTACTCTTCCTCAATGCCGGCGGCGCCCGTGAACGTGCCGGCTTCTTCGTGGTCGTGGCGCCAGGGCGCGGCCTCGGTGATGTCCTCCTCGTCGGCGTCGCCGAACAACACCTCACCCGCCTCATCGTCGCACTCCTTGCCGACGGCCGCCACTTCCGCCACCCGGTACCGCCAGCGGGTGAGGGGGATCTCGTGGGCGGAGCGGGAGGACTCGAGCAGCGCTTCTTGCTGCATGCGCCTCCCAGAACCACTCCTCCCGCACCATGTCCATATAATGGGCACGAGGCTCGAAGATGGTCATGGTGCAATGCACCGGCAAGGGTGGAGCGCAGGAGGAGGGTGCCGCAGAGGAAGAGGAGGGTGGCATTGGCTTGTTGTCGGAGGCGTCCTCCTGCTGCATGTCGGCCTGCCAGTCGGCAGCAATGGCGGCCATGGCCTTCTTCTGCTCCACCATCAACCCGCCCCAGAGAGCTTTGGCGGCGAAGGGGTCCATGGCAGGCAGTGATGTGGAGAGAGATGACCATGGCTATAGCCGGGGCACTGGGGCAACGGTTTATATAGCACCGGTGGGCGACAGAGGGACGGATTGGTGGCGCCCGGGAAGATTGCCTCGGCAACTGCGTGCCATCAATGCGGGTGGCAGACGGACGAACGGACGACCGTCGTGTCGTTTGATCGCATGGCAGTCGCCTGCACGGGAAGCGGCGCGGACGGCGCTCTCTCGTCCGGCGCGCCGCTTCCATGCGGACGCCAGTGAATGGTCGCGTACGCTCTGGCCAGGCATGAATGCGGCTGCTAACCAAAGATGCGCAGGAGGGGCATGGTTTTTTGGTGGGCCAGGACGGTCAGAAGCGGGCTTGGGATCAGTCCGGACTTCCGCAAACTTCCCCCACTTTTGTCTCCGGTTTGCGGGAGAAACCACGTTCGGACCGTGCCGCGGACCAATACAGGACCGCGTGGATGGTTTCCATAGTCTCGGCGATTGTGAAAGGTTTGCGGATCGGCGTTGAAGATGCCCTACTATCCAGCATCTATTAACTGGGTTTGTGTTGCTTCACACATAGCTGGGTGTAACTAATGTAGGAGTGCCATCATGCGTATCGGCTATGAAAGCATGAGTCACCGTCCAGGCAAGGTCAAGATGATGGGACCGTCAAGAACAGAAGATCACGAGAGTATCCACAAACAAATTAGGCTCTGTTTGGTTCATAAGTCTTAGGATTTTTTCTAGTTCCAACTAAAAAGTCCCTAGTCTTTAAAAAGTTCCTTCCTATTTGTTTCTAGGGACTAAAAAGTCCCTAGTCCTTCCCTAAAGGTTATTAAATGACCATGTTACCCCAAATATATAGAAAAATAACAACCAAACAACACCATGGGGCGGCGGGGCAATGGGTGCAGGGAGGGCATTGTTGAAAAAGTCCCAAAAAAGACTCTCCTTGAGAGTCTTCTTTATTTAGTCCCAAAAAGTAACTTTTAGTCCCTAGTTGTGCCGGCTGTTTGGTTAAAAAGTCTCTAAGAAGGACTTTTTCTAGTCCTTATACCAAAAAATCCCTGAAAACAAACACCCCTTAGTAAGTGAGAAAAACGCATAGACAAATCATTGAATTGTATCTTCAGAAAAAAAAATCAATGCCTTGTTGTGTCATTGGGGCGTTGAAGACAGCACCACAAAAATACACAGGCACGCTGACGCACATGACACGGTAAATGTTTCTTTTAAGAATTCAATGGTGTTATAACATGGTACAAGTATTATTAAATAATCATTTCTCAACATTGGATTTAGAGTTTTAAACATTCCAATTAGAGAAATGATTGAGCAGTTGGAAAGGCAAATTGCTCTTAGTTGGAGGACGGCTGATTTTAATTAACTACGTTCTCACAAATATGGTTCTCTATATGCTTTCTTTCGTCCAACTCCCAAAAGGGGTCCTGCAAAAACTGGACTATTTTAGATCCAGATTCTTTAGGCAAGGAGATGGTGAAAAGAAAAAATACAGACTGACCAAATGCAGTGTGGTTTGTAGGCCGGAAGACCAAGGTGGCCTGGGAATTCATGACTTGCAAATCAAGAATGAGGCCCTACTTAGTAAATGGTTGTTTAAACTTCTTACTAAGGATGGTATTTGGCAAACCATGATGCGTAACAAGTATCTAGGCCAAAAGGCGGTGTCTCAGACATATTGGACACCTGGCGACTCGCACTTTTGGACTGGCCTAATGGAGGCAAAGAAACATCTCTTTCGCTTTGGGTCTTTCGCGATAAGGGACGGGTCGGAGGTTCGTTTCTGGCAAGACATTTGGCTAGACAATGCCAGTCTTCGAGAACAATATCCAGCCCTGTACAACATTGCTCGCGAAAAGAATAATACTATTGCGCAAGTGCTCAGTTCATCCCCACCCAACATTTCGTTTAGGCGAGATTTGATTGGCCTCCGACTTGTTTCATGGCACAATCTTTTATCCCGTCTGGATTCGATTAATCTTAGACAAGGCCGAGATGTGTTTCACTAGAACCTTACTCCATCAGGGTCATTCACAGTAGACTCTATGTATTGTGCACTCATGCATTCCGAGGTACCGGTGAGTAATAACAAGAAAATCTGGAAGTCGAAGATTCCACTAAAAGTTAAAATCTTCATGTGTTATCTTCGCAGAGGAGTTGTTCTAACCAAAAACAATCTCGCACGACGCAACTGGCCTGGGAGTAAGAAGTGTTGTTTTTGTACTCATGAAGAAACAATCAAACACCTGTTTTTCCAATGCAAGTTTGCATGTTCTATGTGGTCAATCATCCAAATAGCGTCAAATTTGTATCCGCCCACAAGTGTCGCCAATATTTTTGGTCATTGATTGGACGGTATTCCAAATAGATTGAAAACGCTAATACAGGTGGGAGCATACGCCTTACTATGGTCGCTTTGGCTATGTAGAAATGATTTGGTTTTCAATGATAAAAATGCTTTTCCTTTGCAGGTTATTTTCCGTTGTACGCACTTGCTTCGTACGTGGTCTACGCTACAACGAGCGGAGTACCAACCGCTGTTCAATATGGTGTGTACGCAGTTGGAGCAGGTGGCTACGGTGTTTTTTACCCAACATGGGTGGCAGCATAATCTCTGGATCGGTCCACCATCCCTTACGGCATAGGCATAGTGTCGGTCTATAGGACTCTACTGTTATCGATTTGTCATTTTTTTCCTTTCATTTTGTTAGACTTTACGTGTTTGGCTGTGTGCGTCCTAGTTATGGAGAGGCCGGGTGTTATTCATAATGCTTTGTATCCGCTTGATGCTACATTTCAAGATAATAAAAGCGCCCTTTATCAAAAAAAGAGTTTTAAACATTCATTCTATGTGTCTTTTGTAATACCTTTCGATGTCCACTTGTTGTTTCTCTAGGATGCAAACAACTCACACTAGGGCAAAACACATAACACACGAGATGGATTGAACGGATACTATTTTCATGACCTCCCCTAAAGCAGCATTAAGCGACACGAGGTTGATGTTTGCGAGTTTTCAGCCGCCTTGGGAGCCGCGCAACGAGGCTTGGCCAACCGTACAATGTTTTCCTAGCTTGGGCATGTGACGTGCAATGAATCCCTTGTGATGCCTTGGCCCACACAAATCCCTTTCATACACATCACTTTCACCACATGTAGCAGCAAGTCTCAACATTGCCTTTGCCTCTCGCATACCCCTTCCAGCCAGTAGCCTAGCCGTAAAATCCCTCGTGTGCCCCCCACTTCGCAACAATATTGCAACACCTACGACACCGTCGTAATAGCACTAGTCGCCATTCATGCTGTGCTCGGGGGTTTGCAGCATGGCCCATGTTTTACTCACATTGCAACATGCCATAGTTGCAACCCATCATTTGCGACATGGTTCATGTTGTACTCGGGGTTTGCAACATGACCCATGTTGCACTCGCGCCGCAGCGTGCCTTAGTTGCATACCATCGTCTGCAACATGATCCATGTTGTGCCTAGGGTTGGCAACACGATCCATAATGCGCTCGCGTTGCAACATGGCTTGCGACCCATATTTGCAGCATGGCCCTTGTTGCGCTTGGGTTGCAACATGGCCCATGTTGCTCCCGAGTTTGCAATATGACTCATGTTTCCCTTGCATTGCAAACACTCCTTGGTCGTCCCTCAACCAGGTCGGTCCGTAACACGGCCCATGTTGCAAAGCACGCGTGTGTCTGGTGGAGGGTTGTTCTCCACAACACTATCAAAGGCAGATCGATAGGTCGTGGAGGATGCATTCCCAGTTATCACCCACATGAACTCGAGCATTTCTCTTTTTTGCATTCTTGCCGCATCATTGCATCTAGCTTGCAGCAATATTGACCAGCCTTGCGAACGTGATTTTTGTAGTATGGTAGTACGACATTGCAGCAGAAGAAATAAATAGTGGTCGTTGGACTTGCAACATCATGCATCTAGCATGGAGCAACACGGTTCAGCTTTGCAGCGTTGCCCAGATTTTGTAGCATCACTATACAACTCTACATCAGGGAAAAATACAGCGTTTGACCTTGGAGCGTCAGGCGCCCCAGCTTACAACAACACAGTTCGGCCTTGTAGCATTGCGCATACAATTATGACCGACCTTATGATTTTGCACATACAAATTGCAGCAACACCAACTGCCCATGTAGCCATCGCATAATCAACATTCCTATGGAATAAATCTCCATTTGATCATAGCAAAAACATACAAAAACAAATATGTATGTCGTTATATATAAGATAAGGAGCTAGCAAGGAGAAATACTTGCGGTGCATCAAAACACTTTAGAAGCATCATAGCTCGTCGTCACGGCAACACGACCAAGGATCACACACATCACCGCCACCATGAGAATCGCCGAAGAGCGAAATGGGTAGCTGGACACCTGGGGTGCCGCCCCGGCATCCCCAACCGAACACTTCATGGATGCCATAACGCAAGGACACCTCCCACCAGAGGAGAAGCACCAGCCTCCCCCACCATGATGTTAGTCCCTACCCTGACTTGGATGGAGGTGCCGAAAGACGGGTAGCACAACCGGTCCGATCTCTGCAGCAACGCTGCAATGGCCAGAGCAAGGCGGCCCCAACTTCATATATAGCAACCAATCCGCTTGATGCCACACGGAAGAAGCCGGCCATAGGAAAGGGGGCACAATCCAACCCCTGCACCAACATAAAGCCCGCGGCACCGGCCACTTGCCGTCCTACAACATCTGAAAGGAAAGCCGCCACTGCCCCATCAAATCTTGTCTATACAGATCCAGAAACCCCATGGCAGTTGGCAACTCTAGCCGCCAGGGCACGACACGAAGAACAACCATGGCCTCCTCTAACATCCTATGCGACGAAAACAACCACCGCCCCCGTCAAACGTTGTCGCCGTGACTGAACCACCTACATCCCATTTACCCACAAAGAGGGGAGGGTCACCAGCCAGGAAACTCACCCAACGACGGAGCAGCGCACACGCACATCCACGTCAGCCACACGCATTGCCGCTTCGCTGCAAGCCAATGCATTGTCCCACATCTCCATCGGCCAAGGCCCCTCCCACATGCTTCTCGAGCATGCAACAGGGAGAAGGAATAGAAATGGTACAGATAGGGGTACAACACATGACACGAACAGAAACGGGCGCGAACATGGTGCCCGGAGCAGAACGATGAGGGATGCTTGGCCCGAACAGAGGATACATCATAGCTAACTTACCAAACCCGGACCAAGAGCGGCAACGCCAAACCAACAAGAGCACCAACATCTCGACGACCAAAACCGGAGACACCACGAGCGAGCAAGATAGCGCCTTCAGGAAGGAGGACGACGCCGAGACACCGTCGCCATCCGATCTGGATGAACCAGACCTAGGGTTTCCCGTGAGCTCGAAGGGGGGCACAACCGAGGGCCTTGACAGCGCCTCCAAGAAGGAAACGACATCCCAGACGCCGCCGCTGCCAGCATCGGCAAGCCGAGCAGGATTTTCTCCCTGGCCTGAAGCTGAGCAATCCCATAGCCACCATATCTGGAAACAAAGATGAAGAAGCCAACGCCAGTCGGAGCCACCATGTCGGAAGGGGGTTGGCGGGGCTGCATCTGCCGTCGGAGGGTGGCACCACCTCCGAACCCACGAGTATTGGACTTGGCAAAAGGGGGGCTTTGAGGAATACAAGGTAGGGCAGGTGACGAAGCAAACCACGAGGGGGGTGGGGCGACGGCGATTGGCAACGCCGACAAGGTAGGACTGGTGGTACGTAGATCCTAGTTGTCGTGGCTATAGTCGTCGAGAGATCGGGGACCAAAGCGAGATGGAAGGGCAGTTGCTGGGTTGCCGAGACCGGATCCGCCCGGCAGAGGACGCCGGTAGCCATGGACACCGGAGGGACGCGGGTCCAAGGTCGTCGGGGCCGGAGCAGTGCCAGCAAGTACCCTCCTTGAGGGCTTCGTGACTGCCACTAGCACTGTAGACTCATCACCACCGCGAAAATCGTCACCGTGGCTCGGGGGAGAGGACGGGCCGCCGGTGACGAGGGGGGGCCGCCTGCAGGCAGGACGGCCGCGGACACCCCTGTGACCGGCCACAGATCCCGCGCCCAACCAAGGACAATAGCACCAGCAAGGCTGGGGTGTGCAGGGATGGGGAGGGAGGACTGCAGGGGGCGGCGCCCTGTGGCTGTAACCAGCACGTCGCGCCGTCGACAGAAGCGGGCAACAGTTGGGTGGGGGGCGCCCGCGCAAGAGCCTATTGATGCTGGGCGCGAGGGGGGCGCAGGGGACGGATCTGGCGTGCACGACCTTGCAGACCGATCCTCCAGCGGCGGCACAATAGAGGCGGGCGGGAAGGTGCCATGCGGTGGCGGCGGATCTGGGGACGGGGCGAGGTGGGGAAGTGCGTTGGGGGGAGGGAGAACGGGTCCGCCCCGCCGCCGCTCTCCCGAGGCGCGGCACGGCTTGGCCGGCCGGCCCTCCGGCGGCGGCGCAGCGGGGGCGGGTGGATGGGGAGGTTTCCTGGTGGCGGCGGACGTAGTTTCCCCCGTGTCGCCAGGGAGGGCGTCGCGGGGCGTTTCCAGTCGTAAACGCTTGTACCAGTACTCCCACAAAAGACTAAGGGCCTGTTCGGATCCACTCCGCTCCAAAACTCTGCTCCGGGAGCAGGCGGAGCTGACCCGAACGCTGCAACTCCCTGGAGTCGATAGAGCGGAGCGGAGCGATCTGTAGTTGGAAATCGCAGAGCGAGGCATGAGGTGGTCCGCAGATCCTGGAAGCGAAGGAGTTTGTGAAATTTACGGCTGACTGCCACCGATAAGTGACATACCGGTTCGTTCGTGTTAGACTAGTCACGGTGGGAGTAACTTCAGTAGTAACATCGAGTCCAACTCAGCAAATTTGCTTATGTGGCAATGAGTTAATGAGGAGAGAGGTAATAGTAGTAACTTAGCTAGTTACTGTAACATCACATGTCTCAATGCAATATGAGTCTACAACATAGTAAATGAAGCTCTGCATGTTACCACACTTATGTTACTACCCACTATAAAGGTAGTAACATAGTCTCTGGATATGTGTATGTTACTAGTGTATGTTACTCTCCATTGTGGCTATTCTTATGTCTCCCACTCTCTCGTGCCTTTTCTATCCTACCGCCTCCCCTCAGTATGGGCTACAGCCCAGATTGGGCTACAGGCCCATCTCATGAACCAGAGGAGCGGAGCGAACTAGCCAAACACTTCCCTGGCTCTCACGATCGATGGAGGAGTGGGAAATCGCTAGGAGGAGCTGGAGCGTAGGATTTGGTGGAGCTGGTGGACTACCGAACAGGCTCTAAGAATGTATCCAGTCACGTTTTAGTATTAGGTACATCCGTATCTAGACAAATTTAAGACAAGAATTTTGGGATGGAGGGAGTAAATAAAAGCTCGAATTGTGAATCATGGAGGAATTACGCCGTTCAATCTACACCGACCACCACAAGACTACGTCATGCGGTTTGAGAAATTTTCCAGTTAATCACACCGATCTACCCATCTGGATGTTGCTAACCTCCTGGAGACATTGTCCGTCATTATATTGTTATCTTTGGCTGCACGCGGATATACATATAAATTGTATGTGATAGTACAAACAATTACGTGTTTTTTGTTGTTGTTTTTAGGATGCCATTTTGTTTTATTTTTATATAGCCGACAAATCATCATATTATATATGTGACAAATTTACAGATGTGTATTGACCATGTATACGTTTTCACACACAAAATATTGATTTCCTTTCACACTTTAAAATACCAATTATTCTTTTCACAATACCGGTCTCCAAGGAGCCGGTGTCCTCTTCGCACTCGGCAGTTGCCCTTTTATTCACAGGATGCTAAGAATGAAATCAAGCCAGAACAATTTGTATTCTCTAATGTAGACTAGCATATATGCCTGTGCGTTGCAACGGGAGAAATACCATCAAATTATGCAGGTGTAGTAGATATAAAAAATTGTATGAATCAAATGCTAGAATGAGATAAGGACTTTTAGAATGTCATTTCACAAACTATGTCTGACTGATGTCATAATGAGATAGGGGACTTTTAAAAAGTCATTTCAAAAACTAAAAATGTGATGGTCTCATCACAACTTGATTTTCTAAGGCGCCACAACAAAATATTTCTTGGCTTAGCAAAGTGCATTTATGGACCTTGTCTGAGCTAGACTGATGAATGATGTGTCTCGCCTTGAGCTAGCATACTGGTGTTTACCATTAATAATACCGTGGTACCAGAATAAACATAGCCATGTATGGAGGCAAAATAGACATTTAGTCATTTTCATATAGCTTACAAAACTAACCCATAATAAGAAGTTGTGTCAATTTTTTGGGGGGCTCAGCACGGGACAAACCACATAAACCTTTTTTTACCAGACGTGAGCGACTAAATAAAATAATAAAAAGATCTCTGCAGATCCACTAATAAAAAGTGGTGGGTCGTTTTGTTCATTATTTATGGAACTGTTTAATATTTGTGAACATTTTCACAAATTTCATGGACATTTTTTTCGAATCCCGAATATGTTTCGAATACTGGATCATTTTTTAAAATCATGAAAATTTATTTGAAATCCTGTTTTTTGTTATAATATGCAAACATTTTTTTGAAGTCAACATTTTATGATTTTCTGAATGTTTTCTGAATTTACAAACAGTCTATGAGTTACCAATATGGTTTTTCAAAAAACTCACAACTTTTTGAAATTTGGTTCTTTTGGAGATCCAGAATTAATTCAAAGAAGGAAAAACCAAAACAAAAATGAGAAAGTGAAAAAGCAAAAACAAAATAGAAAACAAGGGGCGCCAAGTCCCGCACATGGGCAGACCCATTATCCCGTGCTATAGTGAGAAAAAAGGGGAGAAAAGGGGGCAAGAACCAGGGATCAAACCCTGGTCTCCCATGTGGATGACTGTAGACTTAGCGATTGCGTTGTCTCTGTGCTGATGTTATATGGCTGTATCCATCTATAAGAACAGTAGCCGGTGGCGATTTTTTTTTTGAACCAAATATGCGTGGCATAGTTGGTAATTTATGGCAAATTCGGAGCTAAATCTGACGACGGACGACCAGAAGCACTAACCGCTTTATTATTAGGAGGAAAGATTTAGCTAGGGCTTGCTCCGCTTCACCCCATGTATCTGCACTCTTGACTGCTCCAATTTTATCCCGAATCATTGGGATCAAACCAAATCTCTATCCCCCCAACTGAAACAAGGCATTTCCGCAATTTTGACAGACAACAACCAGACGAAACTAAGTCGGCGACACAGCTACTGGGGTGCGGCATTTTTTTTTGCGGGTACACGGAAGCTAGTTTGTTGGCGATGAGGCTGTACACAACAATGCCTAAGGTGGCCTCCAGGGACAAGAGAGGAGGGTAGACCAGCCTTCATTTTTCTCCCAAGAGAGGAGGGTCAATAATCATTCAACAAATGAAGAATTCATTTTCTCGCAAAAAAATGATTATTGACCCGAAAAGAAAGGAAATTGTCATTTCCATTGCAGGTCATATACCTTTTACTGAACATGGATTATGGTGTAGTCTTTAGATTGACACTTTGCACCCTAATTATTTTTTCTCTACACCCAGACTGCTATGCTTTAAATGATCTTTAGTGTTTTAGCTGTGTGCACTTTTATAGTCAGAGGCAAGGAGTTTAACAAAAATTGAGATGGAGATAGGAGTTGAATTGTTGTGAGGTTTTATTACACCCTCTGGTCCATATTAATTGACGCAGATAGTACAACTTTACTAGTAGCATATTTAAGCGTAAAACCTTATTTTAGTAAAAAGTAATAATAATTGGTGTACCAATATAAACATACAAAGATTTCCTTCATTTGTGAAGTTTAAGACACCTTATTTTGATATAAAAAAATGACTTATTCTCAGAATGACGGAACTTCTATAATTAGATAGAGTTTGTGTAATTAGTTATATACCAATATTGAAAGGTGCAGGTGCGTATATTATACGGCCAAGAAAACACGAATGGAGTATACCTTTTATCCTTCAGATGCTCGGTGAGGTCATGAATGAGGTCGTGCACCTCATTAGCGTCGGGTGGTTGGTGCGGACGAACTTGTGCGAGTATGCTCCTCAGGATCCTCCTCATGTCAGGTTTCTTGGCCGTCCGCACAAAAGCTCGGCAGTCGAAGTAGTCCCCCGGTTTGTGCTCCCGCCATAGCTGTTTGGCAAGCGTGGTCTTGCCGATTCCTCCAACACCCACAATGGATAGCACCTTGAGCTGCTCATCCCCATCGGTAAGAGTTCTGCAGAGCCTATCAACCACGCCGCCCTTGGCATGGAGGCCGATGTCTGGTTTCCGATCGCCAACCACCGTTGGGATCGGAACGATATTCATACGGCGGCTGGGGACGCTCTCAAGCTTGTATCTGTCGTACCGTCCATTGGCCTCCTTCACGCGTGGCTTGAATATTCGTGACATCTTATCGATCCAATCTGCATCGGTGTCGACACAGTTGATCATATCATAGGATAGATCGCGTACCTCCTTCATCCATATCCTCGCTGTAACCGGAGGATCTCGTGCCTTGGCGAGCTTCAGCAGCCGGGATCCAAGTTCCCGGATCTCATCCTTGAGTTCGGTGTCCAGGAACGCATCGAGCTTCCCGTAAAGGGAGCCCATAGCGCCCAGAGACGCACTAATCGGAGGCAGCAGATCCATGTCGATCTCTCTGCAACAGAAACACTAGAGCGGGGACCAAATTAGCAAGACCACCACATCGCGAGCTCGGAACAAGAGGGAGGAAACAAGAAAAAAAATCCTCACCGGCCGGCCTTGCTAGAAGAAGGGACCGGAGGGACCAGTCTTGTTTGGCTCCGAGGACTTCTACTGAGCCATCGCCCGGACGCTGACGATCTGCGCCCCGCAACTGGCCTTGTGCAACGGGCTCAGCAGGCGCAACACTTGTACTCGTCTGGTGGAATTGTGTGGGTGAAAAGCTGTGATAAAGCGAGCCTCTGGCGCCACTACGAAACAACCTGCTGAACAGTGAACGCACCAACCTTTGTTTCTCCTATATCGTACAAAAAAGCACTTGAGTTCGGTCACAATTCAGAGGGGGGCGAATCAGGAGACGATACGTATGTTTGTAGGACCGCCGTTTGTGTACGTTAAAGAATCATTGAGTTGTCCAGCATTATTGAGCAGAGGAGTGAGGGCCACTGGAAAAAAAAAAGACCAACCTTCACTTTTCCCCCCCTATCCAAATCGCTTCCTCCAACTAAAATCTCTCCACCACCATGAGACCTCGTCCACAAATCTCTTCTTCCCCACAAGCCACTCTTCCCTGCCCCAAGGCCCAAAGTTTGCAGCAAGGCTTTGTGGCTCGAAATCTTTAATGGCCAACCCAACTCCAGACTAGATTTCCCCCGGTACCAGCGTGCTGCTTTTGCCGGTCTTCGCCAACCTCGTGTCATCCCGCGGTGACCGTCGTCTGTCCAGCACTCAGCTCCTTCCACTAGCAGTGCATCTCGGAGTGGCGGTAACACCTCACCACAAGTTATTTGTAAGAGCGTAGCTGCGTAGGTATGGATGTGGCGGTGGCGGTGGCGAGCGCTGTGGCGAGCAGCGTTGTGCCTAGGCTGTTGACAGTCTTGGAAGAAAGGTCCAAGGAGTTGAGGGACATTGAGGAAGACATCTGTTTCTTTCATCGAGAGCTTCCCATGATTTATGGTTTGATGGGGGGTCAAATCTCGCACAAGGAGCAGCCCAGTGGCACTGAGATATTATCCATGGAAGAATTCCAGGATTTGGCGTATAACATCGAGGACTGCCTAGACAGGTTCCTTCCTTGCGGTGAATGCGAGGGAGAGCAACATATCCGCGATCCAAGCAATTTTCGTGATGAGATCGCGAGGCTCAAGCGGGAGGTGGCTGCGGCGCAACGGCGGAAAAAGATATACGTCGTCGCCGGATCCAACGTCGACAACAGCAGCACAACTGACGAGGATGATACGGGCACATATGAAGCTTGTCCTGCTGCGGGCATCGAGGAAGCAAAGGAAGATGTTTGGGCGTTGTTGGTTTGCGGCGAAGCAAGCAAGCTGAGGGTGGTCTCCATCGTCGGATTTGGTGGCTCAGGTAAAACCACACTCGCCTGGGAAGTCTACAACTGCCCTCAAGTCGCCAAGCAATTCAGTTGCCGTGCGTGGGCGCCGGTGGCGTCCAAGCAGAAACACGACGTGGCAGCCAAGCAGGCGCTCTTGACGGCCATACTAAAGGGGCTTCTTGGAGACGAAGCACGGGAGCCCGTGCCACAGAGACTCCTACAACTCCAACAGCATATCCGTCTTCTTCTTCAGACTAAGAGGTGAGATTAGTCCTGTAATCCTAAACTGCCACTCAAAGTATTCCCAACGTTTTTTTAGAGAGATAGAGAGAGAGAGATAGGCCTTCATGACTAGCTGTACTAATGACAAATAATAGTTACATCATGCACCAAGAAATTGATACTCGAACTAGGAGGTGATGAATCCAGCCACATAGACAGAAGACTGCTTAGACCTAGCTCATGAGCTACCACATTTTTTATTTATTTTGAGACCGTGGAAAAAAAGCATTGCCTTTCTGATTAGTTAAGAATATTCAGTATTTAACATACCTCCACTTTCACCTCTACACTTGTGTTGAGACTGAATTAACGCATGATTTTGCCTCACTCACCAACTGCCTCCTATTGAATTATACTGGAATTAATCCTTCTTACGCTTTGTTTGGATGTCGGAATTGGAGATCTTCCTATTGAATTATACTGGAATTCCAGTTCAGTAAGAAAACTGAAATGTCATGAATATGAATTCGCCTGTTTGGTTGTTCACTGAATTGGCCCACGTAATTCCTGTGAGGCTTCAATATCAAATCATGTTTGGATACAAACTCCGGAATTGCATAGTTACATTAGAACAAATATTATAATTTGTTCTACATTTCTCAGAACGAAATCTACTCACATATGTGACTATAAGTCTATAATTGAATGAATATATAACAATAAAAATAATAAATATTCTAGAAATGCATCACAACAACACAAATGGTCACACATAAGCAACAATATTCTATTACGACAATGCAACATAAATTCTAAACAATAACAAACAGTACACACACTGAAATATGTTCTTTTTTATGACATAAATTACAATGATTCAAATAGATGGGTCCAAATTGTTAACATAAATAGTGCATAATAGTAGTTGATAGTTAGGTCCAAGTTGAATAAGACATACTATAACACACACACACACACACACACACACACACACACACACACACACACACACACACACATCAGCAAAGCATCATTCTTCAATTGAACATTAACAACCATGTCTTCCTCATAGTTATGGATATCTCTATTAGAGCTTGAGATAGGCGATCATTGAGTACCAACTTCCCATAACATCGCAGCATGTCAGATTCAGCTAACTCAGCCGGAGTGGTAACCTTTGGTAGTGGAACGGGATCAGTCATCTTCAAAGCATCACAAAAATCCTTCTTCGTGTCTCCAAGCAGGCAGATAATAGCATCACAAGTTCACTACCTCTTTGGCACAAATATTTGAGAAACTTCAATTGGTTCTACTTATGGCTTTGTGAAAATCTGAGCACCTGTCTTGGCACCATCACCATTACCATGATATTTTGAATATATGATAACTATGGACTCCCAGTTCTTGATTACTTTGTTCTTGTAAGATTCTATCCCCTTGCTAGCCTTGTTAGCTTGCACAATAAACACAAACCAATAATACAGTTGCTGCCTTGTTATTTTACATACGCAAATCACATAAATAATGTATAGTCATGGTGGTTGGCTCCACTTATGTAGCCCAAACATCATCACTATCAATTGATAGTCTATTATTGATCCAATCCTAGCCAAAAGCCACTTTGAGAAAGGATCTTGCTAATGACCTCATAGCGCTTATCAATAGTCCTCATCCTTCCACTTATGTGGTCCTTTGTGATATCCATTGCACATGTCCTTCACATGTTTTATGTTAGAACTGTACACATGTGATTTCCATCCATTTTGGGCATGGTCAACATTGTTGTAATGCTCAACAAGGACCTCAAGCAATGCAACATCCATATCATATCATCCCATGTTAAGTAATTCCTCTTCCTTATAGTTGTTTCTTCTGCCATGGTGCTACAAGGAAACAAGAATGGTACATGATAGAAACATCAAAGACAATATTAAGGTGGAGAAACATAATGTCATTTTTTAATTTCATGAAGATGATGCATATACAAAATAGAAAAGGCATCATCACTCTAGTTGTGACCATATGTCATTCATCAGCTATATAAAAGAAGAGCACCACAACTAGCTATACAAAAGAAGACCACCACAACTATCTATACAAAAGAAGATCAACACAACTACCTATCCCACTCTCATCTTACTCCATATTTAGTTCTCCTTGTGCCACAAGATAATCTGCAAACATATCATCTGCTAGTTGTTACCTAAAGTTGGACCATTCAGTAATGACTTGGACAGTAATTAAGTTATCATCATCTGGATCGTCATTTGGCACAACTAATCCTGTATTATCCACTTCAGGCAATACCAACTTGTCCATGACCATGTTGTCTATCCCTTGCAAAGTAGTGTAGCACACAACAAGCATTAATAGTTCAAACCTGCAATGATATTTTAGTTGGGATTGCAAGATAGCTCATTATTTCTTCGACAAGTCAAATATTTTCTCCACTACATTCCTAGCATGCGAATGGCGGAAGTTATACAACTCTGCGACAATTTTAGGTTGTTGTGAACATGCATCCCATTCTTTTAGATGATATCAGGTGGACCTAAATGGAAATATAAATCATTCTCCATTCGTATAACTAGCATCAACTAAGTAGTATTTCCCTATATCTAGAAGATAGCTAGTTAACAATCAAATCAAAGAAACTATATGCCAAGAGTACGAGTCATACCCTTAGGTACAGCAAGAGCATCTTGGCGGTTTGTCCTCATTGCATCACGTGGAACTCTTGAGATGGAAGTTGAACCCTCCCAGCCAGGTAACACATAAGGAAACTTCATGTTCCAATTAACAACAACTACCATGTTAGTGGTAATTGCTTGCTTTTTGTTCCTATACCTCCCGCCAGCCATATCAACATGACAAGCATGTAGTGCTCCAAGTGCATTATCAAACCACTACCGTTTCTAATCATTGAATGGGAGGTTGAGCAGTAGAATTAGGTAGCTTAATGAACTCCCCATATAGAAACAGTAAGGCTGGTAGGACAACAGTGAAGTGTGTGCTAATGGTCCATAAAGAATACTTGTAGGTGCCAGTGCCACACAACAACCTCATCTTAAGACCATGACCAACTACAATCAAGAACATCAAAACCATCTCTTCCACAGTTACATATATACTATCACAGAGGCCACATATCTCTAATAACATGGTGCACGGGTCATGGAAGTTTCGGTTAGTTAAACGCGATTGGTCATAGCATGCCACTTTAGATCCATCATACATGCCTTTAAGAAAATATTTCCTATGCTTATGCTAGTTCTCATCATCACTAAAACTTCCTAGGTCCCTTGGTCTCCTATCCCTCCGTGTAGTAACATATGCTAATGCAAGAGCATACAATTTTTTCAAAACAATAATTTTCCTCTTCCTTATTTTATTTTCTTCATTTATGCACTCACCAAATCTAATTTATCTGACATGAAGCTGTACAATGCAATTATATAGTTGTAAGCATGACTACGAGATATCACATACACAAAGGTATAGTGAAAATAGAGGGGATTCCAGCTATGTACCTTCAATCGGCCTGCAGATCGACGAAACTTCAGTAATCTGCACAATTTTATACCGAAAAAAATAAATCTTGGCTGAGACTTCTAGTTCAGATACACAAAAGCAAAGTGAAAAAAAAAACCCAGAGGTGATTAGTGTTTCTTAGCTCTGGTTAAGAAATGGGAAATTGATGCATTGGATGTGATGGGAATGGTGCTAGAGGAGCGGTAGAATCAGGGAGGGAGCAGGGAGGACAAGGAGCGGCGCTGCACATCTAGAGGCCTCAGCACACGGAAAAGAGATGAGAGGACAAGGTAGAGAGGACACATGGATGCGGCAGGACAGGCACTATGTATGAGGAGGAAGAGGGAGCGGGTAGAAAGCACTATGGCACCGCAGCCCAACTTTGAAGTGTATGAGCCATTTTTCACTGGCATTATTAATATCAGTTCACTATCAAACCCGATCATGTAAGTGGCACTGTCCTTAGGCTACCTCGGGTGTCGTTGGTCACAATTGTGTTGCCCTGGAAATTAATTCCTAAAAACTTACAAAGGGATTTACTAGGTAGAGAGATTTCTTAATATTTTTGTAGTTTTAATTAGTTGCACATGCAGGAAATTGTAAATGCTGAAAAACGGTAAGGATAAGCAAGAATTTTCTGGAAATATGGGACAGATTAGCTGACCAAGTTATTTGTTCATATTTCAAGTAGAATGCTTGCAATACAAAGATATTTCGAAGATTTCCCAATGTAGGGTTTAGTAGTCTGAAACATTTGTCAATTTGGCTGACAGGTGTTTAATTGTAATTGATAACATCAAGATGGAGCTCTGGGACGCAATAAAACCCATCTTCCCAGAAGAAACAGAGAGCAGAATGCTTGTGACCACAACTATGACTTCGGTAGCTAATGCATGCAGCTTGCCTGACGGTTATGTTTACAGTATGAGATCTCTTAGTGCAAAACAGTCCAAGGATTATCTAGACAAGAAGGTGTTCGTCGGTGGATGCTCACCTGACTGGGAGAGGGGTTCAACTGCAATCGTGAACAAATGTGATGGTCACCCACTTGCTCTTGCTAGTGTTGCCAAAGCTTTGCAAGGTCACAAGTTGACTGGAGATCTCTGCGAAGAAATGACCCGCGACCTATGTTCTCGTATGGACGAGAACAAGAATGGTCACTTCACAAGACTAAAGCAGGTTCTTATGAATAACTACAGCAGTCTGCCTGACAATTCTCTCAAGACCTGCTTACTATACTCAGGTGTATTCCCAAATGATCGCCCCATCAGCACGAAAACTCTTGCCATGCGATGGTTAGCCGAAGGATACATTGGTGACCAAGAGATTGCCGATAAGAAGTTGGATGAGCTAATTGACAGAAATATATTTCGGCCTATTGACCCAAGCAACAATGGAAAAGCCAAGGCGTGCAAACCTCATGGCATCATGCACCAGTTCTTGTTGCACAAGTCGGTGGCTTCAAAATTCATTGCTACATCTTTCGGTGCTAAAAACCGAAGTAATTCCCGGCATCTCGTTATTGAGAACCATAAAAATAGCACAGCATGCAACATGGAACATGGTACTGGCCGCCTGAAGAATTTCTTTTCGTCTTTGCAAGGAAAGGTTGATAACTTCATTGCAGGGCCGCCCGGCGAGCAGCTGCGCCCACGGTCTCTAACAGTCTTTGGGAGTGCAGAAGAAACTGTTTCAGATTTGGCTAGTTTTGAGCTTCTGAGAGTGTTGGATCTAAAAGAATGCAATGGTTTGAATGAAGAACATCTTGGGCACATATACAAGCTGTTGCATCTCAAATATCTGGCACTCGGGAGCTCTGTTAGCAATCTTTCAGTTGAAATGGGAAGGCTTCATTATTTAGAGACACTCGACTTGAGAAAGACCAAGATAGAAACATTGCCGGTGGAAGTCATTATTCTGCCCCACCTACTACACCTGTTTGGAAAGATTAAGCTAAAGGAGGTAAGTCGCAAGAACCGTAAGAAGTTCCTGCAAGGAAAAAGTAATTTGCAGACTCTAGCAGGAGTTGTTATTGACAGCAACTCTGCATTCCCGGAACTGATGGTTCATATGAAAAAACTGACAAAGGTCAAGATATGGTGCGAGATCATTGACACAGACATCAATTATACCATGCTCTCAGAGGCCATTCACAAGTTTGCTCAGGCTGGCATGGGTACTCCAGTAGGTGCCCGCTCCCTATCACTCCATCTGAATGATTCTTCCAAAGATTTGCTTCATTGCTGTCAAGGCGACAACACAAATGCAACACCAAGAAAGCTTGGTTATCTTAGCTCACTGAAACTGCAAGGCGGCCTGAGTCAGTTCCCTCAGTTTGTTATGTCCCTCTGTGGTCTGAAAGAGTTGTGCCTTACATATACTAATCTGACAGGAGCTGATCTTCTACCAGGTCTGCGTAGCCTCCAGTACTTGGTTTATCTCAAACTGGTTGAAGTCCATTTTGGGGATTTAGACATCATGGTTGGGGATCTCCCAAGCCTGCAATGTCTATGCCTTGTGATGCAGGAACCCATGTTGCCCACTATCCAAAAAGGAGCTCTGCCGAGACTCACTTCAATTCAATTGCTCTGTAAAGACCTAAAAGATGTTTGTGAAATCAAACTGGAATTGTTCAAAGGTCTTCAGGAAATAGCTCTGGATTCTATGGTCAATCCGGAAACCATAAAACACTGGGAAGCTGAAGCTAAGGAGCACCCTAAGAGGCCAAGTGTTTTGTTGCTCGAAAGGGTCGTTGGTCCAGACGAAACTAGCCCTTCGGTGAAATATGTTGTCCCGTGCCAAGTCGACAACGATCGCTACACCAACACTTGTGCTATCGATCACATGGAAATCGACTTTGATCAGCTCACTCTTCAGACCAAGTACCGCAGGTCTGATCAATTCATAGTTGGCAGCAAGCGATCTCGATCACCTCACTCTCCAGGAAGGGTCTGAGCAAATTCAACGCAATGGAGCAGGTTTGCACACTTCTCATGTCGGTCGTTTTGCTCTATTAAAATTGTGGCTGATTGACCTCTAGTCTAGTTCTCAACAACGATCCTCATATTCTGCATACTTCAAAAATTCTTATCTCCGTTCATAAACATGCTATGATAGTAGTTTGTTTAATTTATTATCTTGCTTTGAAGGGTCAGACGTTGAAGAAACAAATTTAGCAGGGCAGATGTGAAGCCGGATGCTGTCCATTGCACTCATCGTCCATTCAGCGGCCCTAGAAGTTAGCAAGGCACCCTGTTCATCCTTCTTCTCATGTCGTCCGGTCACTTTACTTTTTGAATAAATTTCCACCATGTAGCATGGCAGATTCTTCTGTTTGGGTGTAGCAGGCCAACTAGGGAAGCATTTGCTTTCCCCATTTCTACTCATGTATCAAATCAAAGTCACCTATAGAATTTGTACTTAAGGGTCCTGCACCCGAGTTTGTCGGAGAATAAATGTATTGTGTCAGTTCTATGGATGATTAGTACGATAAATGCACTTGGATACATTCGTTTCATGCGAAATCTGATGTCAGGAATGCTTCTTTTCAAATCCAAAAATGCATTGCAAAACTTGTAGGTAGGGGTGGGCATATAAACCGAAAACCGAACGACCAAACCGATTTAACCTGAACCGAAGCCGAAGTGACCGAAACCGAATTGTTCGATACTATGCTCGGTTAGCAATACTGAGAAACCGAATTTTGTTCGGTGAAATCGGTCTACACAGCCTGTCAACCGAATTGACCGAAGCACCGAGGCCTACCACTAACTGTCTGGCGCGTCTCCATAAATTAGCTCCCATTTATACGCTTTGTGCTACTAGCCAACGAACATCAATTATCCTTGCAAAAAAATCAAATGAATTGATGGCGCGTTAATGTGATTTAGTGGCGAACAGTGCCATAGGCTGGCCGGCTGGCCCGAGATTCCCTCCATGCTTCTCGTCACGTGTACTGGAGGCCCGCCTGCCTTTCTTTTTTTATTGAACCTAGCCTAGGTGTTGTTTGTTGTTGCGTGTTGTCTCGCTCACAGCCTGTTTTTTTTTTCTTTGAGCATAACACGTGTTGTTATCTAGCCCACACAAACCATATCTCTTAGCCCAGCCGAGAAAATGAGTACAGCAGCCATCCCATCCGGCTAGCCCAACCCGCCAGCTGTCTGTTCGGTACAAAACCGAGTACCGAACCGATTGATGAGGGAACCGAAGCCTCGGTTTCGTTTATTGCTAGAGACCGATCGGTCCACGTTTTCAAGGAACCGACAAAATTGAAACACCGAAATACCGAACCGTTCGGTTCGGGGGAACCGAACGCCCAGGCCTACTTGTAGGCAAAAGAAGTACTGGTTGCGTACAATCACAGCAGGGGAAGTGCGGCTACTTGCGTAAATTCAAGATTGTGGTTTCACACACAGGGTTTCACATCATGAGAATGGCTCCTAGAGCTTGTATGTGGAGCTGGTAACAAATCGTTGTCACGCGGACTAAATGAAGGTTTGATTAGACTGGATAGCTGTAAATGACGGCAGGACGGGCGAGCTGACCACCTTGCCACCGCGACGGCAGGCGTACGCAGACCAACTGCGCCGCCGACGGCGGCCAACGCATCTGGCCCTGGGTGGACAACCACAGGGCTACCTACAGGTTAGCCGGCTCCAACTTGACCAGGGGCAGAATGGTCACAAGCCTGTTGAGGCCAAATTCACTGTTTTGACCCTTTTTCGTTAGTTTTGCACAATCTGATCCTACGTGCAAAAGTTTTTCAAATCTGACTCTTTTCCTACCGCCATTGTCTATGGCGGTAGGGTAACACACCCTACCGCCAAGGCCTTTGGCGGTAGGACTTACCTGCACCGTCACTTTCATTTTTTGCAGAAAGGACTTAGGGTCTTTTTTGCAAAAAAAATGAATCTTTTATTGCATGTGTGCCCTTATTATAATTACATGCATGCCCCTACCGCCAAAAACCATGACGGTAGGGTCCTTTTCACACCGAATGGGCGTGACGGTGTAAGTAAGTCCTATCGCCAAAGGCCTTGGCGGTAGGGTGTGCTACCCTACCGCCAAAGACAATGCCGGTAGAAAACGGGCCAGATCCAGAAAAAAATTGCACATAGGGTCAAATCGTGCTTAAGTTCAGGAAAAGGGTCAAAACAGTGAATTTGGCCGCCTGTTGAAAGCAGAGTACATCCTCTATTCAGAATGTGAAGGCACAGTACATCCTCTGTTTTCTGGTACATCTCCATTCCTGGTTTCAAAGCAGAATATCTTTCTTTCAGCCACGTCTTGCCTGTTGCCCGCGCGAGTGCTTTTTTTGGACAACAAAGGATGACCCCGCGCGAGTGCTGATAGCTGAAACCAGTCGACCACGCGCGAGCTGTCAATATGTAACCATTTTTTCAAGACAAATTTCGCCAAGTTTTATTCAACCTTCACAAGGTTTACATGGGACGAACAAAAGATCACCAGGTTGGCCTTACCGACATGGTGACCAACCCCTGGCTATAGACCATGCTTCGCTAAACTATGAGCCTCGAAATTCAAACTCCTACACTCATAAACAAAATTTAATAAATAAAAAACTCCAGAGTACTCTATGGTTTCATGTATAATAGCTTCATATATAGACGCACTAAGTAGCGTAATATCATCAACCACCACCTTGCAGTCGGAAGTGACGTCAATCCTCTGCAAGAGCCATTGATTCCCTGACCGCCAAAGCTTCCAGAATTGCAGGGTCTGAGATGCCCCTCAGTACAATGACCAAAGCTCCCGAAAAAACACCCCCTTGATCACGACTCACTGCAGCCACCGCTCCACTCTAAGTGAATAGAATAGCATAAAAGTACAACTTTTTTCCTGTTAGAGTTTTAGAAAAACTATCAAAATTTTGTTGGCCGCTGATAACTACCAGAATAGCTGGGACCCACACATAAGATAATTGTTTCTTTGATCATGAACTTACATGTGGGGCCTACATGATAATGTCTCTTCCTCATATATCCTCATTTTTTACATATAACTCCAACAAATATATCTTTAAAGCAATCAGGTCCTTGAAAACCTTGATAAAGCAATCAGGTGCCTGAAAACATTGATAAAAGCAATAAGGTCGCTATGAACTTTTTTAAAAGCGATTGGGTCCCTATATGTTTATTTAAAAAGCAATCGGGTCCGTATTTTTTTGAAAAAAGCAATCCAGTCCCTATAAGCCGCCCGTGGCTATGGCCGATAGCCATGGATGCCCGTAGTTGTGGCCGGCAGCCGTGGCTACGGTTAGCCCCTGGTTGTCGCCAGCCGTGGCTGTGGCCGACAACCATGGTTGTGGCCAACAACTGTTGTTGCTCGGCCTCACCTCCCTCACCTCCTACCGCACCTACGTCCCCTATCGAGCACTAGCTCCGCAGCACGGCCGTTGTTGCTGCTCCTTACCAGCCCTTGCCGCTGCTTCTGCTGCTCCTTATCGGCCCTTGCAGCTGCTTCCGCTGCTCCTTGCCAGCCTTGCCGTTGCTGCTACTGCTTCTTGCTGGTAGCAACGCCTGCGGCTCGTCTGTACGAGGGCGGCGTAGATCCAGCGGGCTCAGGCGCGAGGAGGGCTCTGCCAGCCATGGCTCAGGAGAGAGAGAGAGAGAGAGAGAGAGAGAGAGAGATCATCAGAGGAGAGAGTGAGAAGAAAGAGAAGAGGACGGAATATATAAATTCCAAGTGTGCCCAACATGTAAGTAACGGGCAAAAAAACAGTCAAACAACTTGTTTGTTTAGGAGTAGGCCCCAACTGTCATAATCGTGATCAATTGTAAAGCACTCAGCCATTTGGCTTTTTTGAGACACTACACGTCGATTCAGGTAGTTATCAGCGACAAATAAATTTTTGGTAGTTTTTTTTAAATCCTAATGCGAAAAGTGGTAGTTTTATGCTATTCACTCCTCCACTCCAAAGTTCCTTGCTATTGCTGCACTAATATTGAGTTTAGTGAGGTTATGGGTTCCATTGCCACGGGCCTTGGGCCTACCACACGGACTGCCGGGCCCTGAGGCTTGTACAAGATTTGAAGATCGCTCAAAAAGAACAAATAAAGTGGTGAGTTGATAATGTGCTTTGATATATATATCCTCATAGATAGCTTTTCTTCTCGCTCTTCAAATTGCCCACAGGTGCGGATGAAATCTTAATGAGATGGAATGTCATGCATTACAAAGTTTTTTGTGTGTGTTTGTGATCTGGTGCTGGCACATGTGCTCGACCATGCCGTCCTCTGACAACGCCCACACACTCCGAGCGAGCGATCAATTAACGCGTGTCTCTATGAGTCCCTTGTACCGCACAAGACAAAGGCAACTGTTGTGGACATATTTCTATGTTGGAGGATATCCGTTGTAGGGATCAATAGTTGGGCTAGTCGACACAAAAAATCTTGATCTTAGAGGGTACACTGATTTTCCATCGTGAACTCCATTCATCATCATCAGCGCGTGACGGACCGTCAATTTCTTCTAGCCAACTCTCCCTGGCCATATTTGTATTCAGAATCAGCCTATACGCAGACTTTAAGCTAGGAACGACCATTTGGTAGCCTGCTTGTTGCCCAGTCAGGCCCGTGCCATCCAGTTTTTGCCTATTTGGTACCCTGTATTGCATTAGATGATACATTCTCTTGACAGACTCATATTCGAATAACATCAGAATTGGACAAAATGTTCGATTTACTTCTGGGACCATGTGATTATATGTGGATTGCTTGAAACATAGGCAACTAACAGCGATCCTATCACGTGATCATAAGAATACCACTATCCGGCATGCCATCACAAATGTAACTAATTGGCTATATTAAGGACAGTAAAACTGAACCTAATCCCTGGCTTCTCACTTAGACGTTTTAGGCCGTTAGATTCTGTCTGGTAGACATTCCTGGCCGTTAGATCTTAGTTTGGTGTTGCATTTAGCGCTAAACGGGCCACGCGTCGCCAGGGCAGCTACTCCCGGTAGCTTTTTTGGACCCATGTGGTTAATTGGGCCCGTTTTTCGTGCTCAGCCCAAGGCACCGAGTGGCCCTCACAGACACATCACTCCCATCTTCGTAAAAGAAAAAAAACGCTCGAGAGAGGAACGAATCGAGGGCAGTCAGTACAGACGGGATGCGGCGCAAGATTTTTCGTGAATTTCGGCATGACTTGTGCTACAAACTAGGACATATCGAGTGCCCGGGAATCTGGGATTTGCGCACCGGGAAGGAGTCAACGTTCCTGCAAAACATAGACCCCTTTTTATGTCATTATTCATTTTATCAGGTCTAGAATTAATTGACTAGATTTAATCGTAGGAAACATGACTAGCAACGATGAAGAACAGGGTTCTGGTGATTGCGACAATGTCTACCTGGCGGCAGACAAATTCTTGAGCTTTGCCGACGATCAACAGTTGATGTTGCTGGGCCCACCTGTCATATCGGAGACTGATGCCGACATCGAGACCGGCGCTGAGACGGGGACCGGCGCTGAGACTGAGACCGGTGCCAAGACTAGCGGAGCCGGTATAGAACCGAAAGCAAAGAGGCAACGGCGCCCAACCAGCTCATGACTACTAGATTGGTGGTCACGGAGGTGGACGACGACATTTTTGAGCCAACAGCGCCCGCGGAAGCGCGCGCATGCTACGACAATCAAATAGGCTGCATCATACGGACAACTGTCACCATCAACGATGAGAAACTACAGAAGATAGATAATATGAGGCCCTCCCTCCTAAAGAAGCTGCACCAGATATTCTTGTTCCCGGGGCGGGATGAAAAGGAATATAAAATTCCAGATAAAGACCCGGCAATGAAGAAGATAAACAAACATGCCATGACCAAGTTTAGCGACGCGTTGGCCGCCTGGAAAGCAACGGTGAAACAACAAATCGTCAAGAAAAAGGAACCCTACTCCGAGATTGTGAAGGATAATCCGACAATCACAGAAGAGCAGTTTCAAATATTCAAGGCGCCTTGTGAGGTCGTAGCTGCCAAAAAGAAGTGGAAGTACATGAAGGGGCTTCAAGAGAGGAACATGAGGTCCCATCACCTCGGAAGCCGTGGTTACGGCAGAAAGAGGTCCATATGGGCCAAGGAGGACGCGGAACGCAAAAGTCTAGGCATCCCAGACCCCTTGGCGGACTTCATTATCCCGCAGGAGCGTGACGTCCTCAGGGCCCGATACCATTGGGACCCAGTCAAGAAGGTTTTCGAGACGGACCCATCAATTTGACTGCATGTTTAGTCATATTTGTAAATGATCCTTGTTCATTTTGCAGAGAGAGCAACACACGATTGCGGCCGAAAGCGACTCGCCGTTGCTACGTCTTGAGCTTGCGTTGGTTTTCCTTGAAGAGGAAAGGGTGATGCAGCAAAGTAGCGTAAGTATTTCACTCAGTTTTTGAGAACCAAGGTATCAATCCAGTAGGAGGCTCCTCAAAAGTCCCACGCACCTACACAAACAAACAAAGAACTCGCAACCAACGTAATAAAGGGGTTGTCAATCCCTTCACGACCACTTGCGAAAGTGAGATCTGATAGAGATAGTATGATAAGATAAATATATTTTTGGTATTTTATAATATAGATGCAAAAAGTAAAGATGCAAATAAAAGTAGATTGAAAGCTTATATGATAAAAGATAGACCCGGGGGCCATAGGTTTCACTAGTGGCTTCTCTCAAGATAGCATAAATATTATGGTGGGTGAACAAATTACTGTCGAGCAATTGATAGAAAAGCGAATAATTATGAGATTATCTAGGCATGATTATGTATATAGGCATCACGTCTGCGACAAGTAGACCGACTCCTGCCTGCATCTACTACCACTAGTAGAAAAAGGGTCAAATGTGAAGCACATTAGTGCCGGTTTGATTTTGGCCCGGTACTAATGGTACCATTAGTGCCGGTTCGAACGGATTTGCATTAATGCCGGTTCGTGTTGAACCTTTAGTACCGGTTCGTGGCACGAACCGATACTAAAGGGGTGGTGGCAGGCTGGCGTCAGGCCGGGGCCCCACGACCACCTTTAGTACCGGTTCGTGGCACGAACCGGTACTAAAGGTCTAACCTTTAGTACCGGTTCGTGGCACGAACCGGTACTAAAGGGGTCTGACCTATAGTACCGGTTTGTGACACAAACCGGCACTATAGGGCAATTTTCAAGAAGTGTAGGGAAAATGTAAAACGGCTATAACTTTTGCATACGATGTCGGAAAAAAACGTATAATATATCAAAAAATTCAGCACGAAAATCCGCATCCGATGGAGACCGCCTATGGCCTGTTTGGAATTTTTTAGAATCCTCAAATTCCAAAAGGAAAAAAAGATATGGTTAAATTTCAGTTTTTTTAAAATTTTTTGGTTAAATCTGGTCAAACTACTTATTTAAGAAGTATTAATGTTACTACATAATTATTCAAGAATATTAGTGTTACTAAATAATTATTTCAATTTTTTGAATTTTGGTCAAATCTGGTCAAACTATGGTCAAACTGTGGTCAAACTATGGTCAAACTTATTCAAGAAATATTAGCGTTACTAAATAATTACTATTTTTTTAGAATAATAGTTTCAAACTCAAACGGTGAAATGTGTGACTTCATGCTCAAGCTAAACTCCTGAGGGTTAATAGGATTGACATCTTACTATTATCAGGAAAACAACAAGTGCAGACTCGGAAGCGAAGGAGAATAGAACCTGAAAGTTAAGCGTGCTCGGGCTAGAGTAGTGAGAGGGATGGGTGACCGGTCGGGAAGTTAGATGATTTAGAATGAGTGATCCACACTTGAGCAGTTAAGAGAGGTGATTAGAGACTAAATCATCAAATAATTCAGAAAAAATAAAAATTGGAAAAAAATTCAATTTTTTTTAAAAAAACAAAAAAAACATTTAGTACCGGTTAGTAACACCAACCGGTACTAAAGGTCCCTCATACCAGGGCGCGAGCTCACGCCACGTGGTGGCACTTTAGCGCCGATTCGTGCCGAACCGGTACTAAAGGGGGGGGGGGCTTTAGTGCCCACCCTTTAGTGCCGGTTATGGAACCGGCACTAAAGGCCCTTACGAACCGGCACTAAAGGTCCGTTTTCTACTAGTGTACTATTACTCCACACATCGACCGCTATCCAGCATGCATCTAGAGTATTAAGTTCATAAGAACAGAGTAACGCATTAAGAAAGATGACATGATGTAGAGGGATAAACTCAAGCAATATGATATAAACCCCATCTTTTTATCCTCGATGGCAACAATACAATACGTGCCTTGCAACCCTTTCTGTCACTCGGTAAGGACACCGCAAGATTGAACCCAAAGCTAAGCACTTCTCCCAAGGCAAGAAAGATCAATCTAGTAGGCCAAACCAAACTGATAATTCGAAGAAACTTGCAAAGATAACTCAATCATACATAAAAGAATTCAGAGGAGATTCAAATATTTCTCATAGATAAACTTGATCATAAACCCACAATTCATCGGATCTCAACAAACACACCACAAAAAGAATTACATCGAATAGATCTCCCCAAGAGAGGGGGAGAACATGGTATTGACATCCAAAAAGAGAGAAGAAGCCATCTAGCTAATAACTATGTACCCAAAGGTCTGTGGTAAACTACTCACAACTCATCGAAAGGGCTATGGTGTTGATGTAGAAGCCCTCCATGGTCGATTCCCCCTCCGGCGGAGCGCCGGCGAAGGCTCCAAGATGGGATCTCGTGGATACAGAAGTTTACGGCGGTGGAAATTGTCTTTCGTTGGCTCCCTGGATGTTTTCGGGGTACGTGGGTATATATAGGAGGAAGAAGTACGTCGGTGGCCGCCTGAGGGGCCCAGGAGATAGGGGCGCGCCCTCCTATCTCCTGGCCGCCTCGATTGCTTCTTGACTTGCACTCCAAGTCTTCTGGATCACGTTCATTCTAAAAATCACGCTCCCGAAGGTTTCATTTTGTTTGGACTCCGTTTGATATTCCTTTTCTTCGAAATACTGAAATAGGCAAAAAAGCAGCAATACGGGCTGGGCCTCCGGTTAGTAGGTTAGTCCCAAAAATGATATAAATGTGTAAAAGAAAGCCCATAAACTTCCAAAAGGGGTAATATAATAGCATGAAACAATAAAAAATTATAGATACGTTGGAGACGTATCAAGCATCCCCAAGCTTAATTCCTGCTCGTCCTCGAGTAGGTGTATGATAAAAACAAATTTTTTGATGTGGAATGCTACCTAGCATAATTCCCAATGTGATTTTCTTTATGGTGGCATGATTGTTCTGATCCAAATGATTTAAGATAAAAGCATGTAAAACATAAAAATAATAATGCTTCGAAGCATACTAACAAATAATCATGTCCTATCAAAATAGCATAGCCAAAGAAAGCTTATCCCTACAAAATCATATAGTTAGGCCATGCTTCATTTTCATTACACAAAATACTCCCATCATGCACAACCCCGGTTTCAGCCAAGCAAGTGGTTCATACTTTTTAATGCGCTTCAGCTTTTTCAACTCTTACACAATACATGAGCGCAAGCCATGGACATAGCACTTTGGTGGTATATGATGGTGGTTGTGAGGACAAAAAGGGAGAAGATAGTATCACATCAACTAGGCGTATCAACGGGCTATGGAGATGCCCATCAATAGATATCAATGTGAGTGAGTAGGGATTGCCATGCAACGGATGCACTAGAGCTATAAATATATGAAAGCTCAACAAAAGAAACTAAGTGGGTGTGCATCCAACTTGCTTGCTCACGAAGACCTAGGGCATTTTGAGCAAGCCCATCATTGCAATATACAAGCCAAGTTCTATAATGAAAAATTCCCACTTAGTATATGAAAGTGACAACATAGGAGACTCTCTATCATGAAGATCATGGTGCTACTTTGAAGCACAAGTGTGAAATAAAGATAGTAGCATTGTCCCTTCTCTCTTTTTTCTCATTTTATTTATTTTTTTCTCTTTTTTTTATTTTTTCTTTGGACTTTTCTCCTTTTTTTTTCTTTTTGGCCTTTCTTTTTTTTCTTTTTCTTTTTTTTCTTTTTAAAGTCCGAAGTCTCATCTTGACTTGTGGGGGAATCATAGTCTTCATCATTCTTTCCTCACTGAGACAATGCTCTAATAATGAAGATCATCACACTTTTATTGATTTACAACTCAAGAATTACAACTCAA
>NC_041383.1:15295375-15327348 GCF_002162155.2 Triticum dicoccoides
CTCACTGGGACAATGCTCTAATAATGAAGATCATCACACTTTTATTGATTTACAACTCAAGAATTACAACTCAAAACTAGAACAAGATATGACTCTATATGAATGCCTCCGGCGGTGTACCGGGATATGCAATGAATCAAGAGCGACATGTATGAAAATTATGAAGGTGGCTTTGCCACAAATACGATGTCAACTACATGATCATGCAAAGAGCAATATGACAATGATGAAGTGTGTCATAATAAACGGAACGGTGGAAAGTTGCATGGCAATATATCTCGGAATGGCTATGGAAATGCCATAATAAGTAGGTATGGTGGCTGTTTTGAGGAAGGTAAATAATGGGTGCATGATGCCGGCGAAAATTGCGCGAAATAAGAGAGGCTAGCAAAGTGGAAGGGTGAGTGTGCGTATATCCATGGACTCACATTAGTCATAAAAACCTCGTATACTTATTGCAAAAGTCTACCTGCCCTCGAAGCAAAGTACTACTACGCATGCTCCTAGGGGAAGGGTTGGTAGGAGTTAATCATCGCGCGATCCCGACCTCCACTCATAAGGAAGGCAATTAAAAGAGCACCTCATGCAACTAATTTGTCACACAACTTTTACCATACGTGCATGCTACGGGACTTGCCAACTTCAACACAAGTATTTCTCAATTTCATAATTACCCACTAGCATGACTCTAACATTACTACATCTATATCTCAAAACAATTATCAAGCATCAAATTGATCCTAGTGTTTTCTGCACTTTCTATGATAGTTTTTATTATACCCAACTTGGATGCTCATCATTCTAGCACCAAATTTGTAACCATAGCAAATACCATGATGTTCTAAAAGACTCTCAAAATAATATAAGTGAAGCATGAGATACTAGCAATTTCTTCAAAATTAGGCCACCGGCGTGGTCTAAAAGATATAAGTGAAGTACTAGAGCAAAAACTATCAAGCTCAAAAGATATAAGTGAAGCACATAGAGTATTCTAATAAATTATAATCAAGTAGACTTCTCCCAAAAGGTGTGTACAACAAGGATGATTGTGGTAAACTAAAAAGAAAATACTAATATCATACACGACGCTCCAAGCAAAACACATATCATGTGGCGAATAAAAAATATAGCTCCAAGTAAAGTTACCAATGGACGAAGACGAAAGAGGGGATGCCTTCCAGGGGCATCCCCAAGCTTAGGCTTTTGGCTATTATTGAATATCTTGGGGTGCCTTGGGAATCCCCAAGCTTAGGCTTTTGCCACTCCTTATTCCATAGTCCATCAAATCTTTACCCAAAACTTGAAAACTTCACAACACAAAACTCAACAGAAAATATTATAAGCTCTGTTAGTGAAAGAAAACAAAACCACCACATAAGGTACTGTAATGAACTCATTATTTATTTATTTTGGTGTTAAACCTAATGTATTCGAAGTTCTCTATGGTTCATACTACTTAATACTAGCCATAGATGCATCAAAATAAGCAAACAACACACGAAAAACAGAATCTGTCAAAAACAGAATACTCTGTAGCAATCTGTAACTAACGCAAACTTCTGTAACTTTAAAAATCCTACCAAAATAGGAAGTCCTGGGAAATTTGTCTATTGATCAGCAGAAAAAAGAATCAACGCAAACACACGTTTCTGTGATTTAACAAAACTAATTTCGTGCGCGCAAAGTTTCTGTTTTTCAGCAGAATCAAATTAACTATCACCATAGGACTTGGTACAAACACTAATTAAAACATAAAAACACATCTAAACATAAGATAGATGCAAAATTTATTACTAAACAGAAGCAAAAACAAAAAATACAAATAAAATTGGGTTGCCTCCCAACTAGCGCTATCGTTTAACGCCCCTAGCTAGGCATAAAAGCGAAGATAGATCTAAGTAGTGCCATCTTTGGCACTAAATTCATAAGTAGCCCGCATGATAGATTCATAAGGTAATTTGACTTTCTTTCTTGGAAAGTGCTCCATGCCTTTCCTTAATGGAAATTGGAATATAATATTCCCTTCCTTCATATCAATAATCGCGCCAATCGTTCTAAGGAAAGGTCTGCCAAGAATAATAGGGCAAGAAAGATTGCAATCAATATCAAGAACGATAAAATCTATGGGCACCAATTTACTATTTGCAACAATGAGAACATCATTGATCCTTCCCATTGGCTTTTTAGTGGTGGAATCCGCAAGGTGCAAATTCAAAGAGCAATCATCAAGATCGTGGAAACCTAGAATATCACATAAAGTTTTCGGAATCGTGGAAACACTAGCACCCAAATCACACAAAGCAAAACAATCATGATCTTTAATTTTAATCTTTATAGTAGGTTCCCACTCATCATTGAGTTTTCTAGGTATAGAAACTTCCAAATTAAGTTTTTCATCATAAGATTGCATCAAGGCATCAACGATATGTTTGGTAAAAGCTTTATTTCGACTATAAGCATGAGGAGAATTAACAACGGATTGCAACAAGGAAATACAACCTTTTAAAGAACAATTATCATAATCAAATTCCTTGAAATCCGAGATAGTGGGTTCAATGCTATTTAAAGTCATGACCTCTCCAATCCCACTTTTACCAAATTAACATCAAGATCTAAAAACTCTGAATTCTTGGGACGCCTTCTAACTAAAGTTGACTCATCTCCAGTCCCATTATTATCAAGATTCATATCGCAAAACAAAGATCTAATAGGAGACACATCAATAACTTTAAGATCTTCATCATTATTTTCATGGACACTAGAAGAACACGCCTTTACAAACCAATCTTTCTTAGCACGCAATCTAGTAGTTCTTTCCTTGCACTCCTCAATGGAAATTCTCATTGCTTTGAGAGACTCATTGATATCATGCTTAGGATGAGTAGATCTAAGTTTAAGAGAATCAACATCAAGCGACAGTCTATCAACGTTCCTAGCCAAATCATCAACTTTGAGCAATTTTTCTTCAACAAAGCATTAAAATTCTTTTGAGAAATCATAAATTCTTTCACAGTACTATCAAAATCAGAGGGCATCTTATTAAAATTACCATAAGAATTATCGTAAGAATTTCCATAATTATTAGAGGAATTACTAGGGAACGGTCTAGAATTGAAGTTTCCTCTATAAGCATTGTTTCCAAAACTATTCCTACCAACAAAATTCACATCCATTGATTCATTATTATTCTCAATCAAAGTAGACAAAGGCATATCATTGGGATCAAGAGGAGTATTTTTAGTAGCAAAAAACTTCATAAGTTCATCCATCTTTCCACTCAAAACATTGATTTCTTCTATAGCATGCACTTTTTTACTAGAAGATCTTTCGGTGTGCCATTGAGAATAATTAGCCATAATATTATCAAGAAGTTTTGTAGCATCTCCTAACGTGATTTCCATAAACGTGCCTCCCGCGGCTGAATCTAAGAGATTTCTAGAAGCAAAGTTCAAACCGGCATAATTTTTTTGTATGAGCATCCATAAATTCAAACCATGAGTAGGGCAATTGCGAATCATTAATTTCATCCTTTCCCAAGATTGGGCAACATGCTCATGATCAAGTTGTTTAAAATTCATAATATCGTTCCTAAGAGTGATAATCTTAGTGGGAGGAAAATACTTAGAGATAAAAACATCTTTGCACTTGTTCCAAGAATCAATACTATTTTTAGGCAAAGACGAAAACCAAACTTTAGCACGATCTCTAAGTGAAAACGGAAATAACTTCAATTTAACAATATCATATCCGTATTTTTCTTCTTTTGCATATCACACAAATCAACAAAGTTATTTAGATGGGTAGCGGCATCTTCACTAGGAAGGACGGTGAATTGATCTTTCATAACAAGATTCAGCAAAGCAGTATTGATTTCACAAGACTCAACATCATTAAGCGGAGCAATCGGAGTACTAAGGAAATGATTATTATTGGTATTGAAGAAATCACACAATTTGGTATTATCTTGCGCCATGGCAACAAGTAATCCAACACACAAGCAAACGGAAAAAGGCAAGCAAAAAAAGAGAGAGGAGAAGATTGGGAAAGAGACGGCGAATAAAACGACAAGGGTGAAGTGGGGGAGAGGAAAACGAGAGGTAAATGGAAAATAATGTAAATGCGAGGGAGATGAGTTTGTGATGGGTACTTGGTATGTCTTGACTTGAGCGAAGACCTCCCCGGCAACGGCGCCAGAAATCCTTCTTGATACGTCTTGAGCTTGCGTTGGTTTTCCTTGAAGAGGAAAGAGTGATGAAGCAAAGTAGCGTAAGTATTTCCCTCAGTTTTTGTGAACGAAGATATCAATCCAGTAGGAGGCTCCTCAAAAGTCCTGCGCACCTACACAAACATTCAAAGAACTCGCAACCAACTCAATAAAGGGGTTGTCAATCCCTTCACGGCCACTTGCGAAAGTGAGATCTGATAGAGATAGTTTGATAAGATAAATATATTTTTGGTATTTTATAATATAGATGCAAAAAGTAAAGATGCAAATAAAAGTAGATTGAAAGCTTATATAATAAAATATAGACCCGGGGGCCATAGGTTTCACTAGTGGCTTCTCTCAAGATAGCATAAATATTACGGTGGGTGAACAAATTACTGTCGAGCAATTGATAGAAAAGTGAATAATTATGAGATTATCTAGGCATGATCATGTATATTGGCATCACGTCCGCAACCAGTAGACCGACTCCTGCCTGCATCTACTACTATTACTCCACACATCGACCGCTATCCAGCATGCATCTAGAGTATTAAGTTCATAAGAACAGAGTAACGCATTAAGAAAGATGACATGATGTAGAGGGATAAAATCAAGAAATATGATATAAACCCCATCTTTTTATCCTCGATGGCAACAATACAATACGTGCCTTGCAACCCTTTCTGTCACTGGGTAAGGACACCGAAAGATTGAACCCAAAGCTAAGCACTTCTTCCATGGCAAGAAAGATCAATCTAGTAGGCCAAACCAAACTGATAATTCGAAGAGACTTGCAAAGATAACTCAATCATACCACTAGTGCAGAACCAGGCTTTAGCACCGGTTCGTAACGGCCTTTAGTGCCGGTTCGGCAACCGGCAGTAAAGAGTGGGGTCTAAAGCCCCCCCCCCCCTTTAGTACCGGTTCCTCACGAATCGGCGCTAAAGTACCACCATGTGGCACGGGCCAGGCCCGGGTGCTGGTAGACCATTAGTACCGGTTGATAACACCAACCGATACTAATTGTTTGGGAGGTTTTTGGTTTTATTTTCCATTAATTTTGTGTTTTACATTTAATTCTTTTTTGTTTGCTGGTATTTTACGATACTACAAATTGTACACGTTATACATGTATATAAATAGATTTTCTCATACGTAGAACCGCGGCCGTATATATATATATATATATATATATATATATATATATATATATATATATATATATATATATATATATATACATCTTATTCTGTTACCCTTTTTGAACTAACGGTTTTAGGTGATTGTACTGATGTTTTCGAAGCGGTTGAACTGATCACTACTAGGAAAAGGGCTATAGATAGGACTGATTCTAATGGCGCACTAGGTAAGTAGTGCGCCACTACTATATACTAATGGCGCACCGGTTGCTCGTGCGCCATTAGTGTGGAAGACACTAATGGCGCACCGTGCTCAAGGTGCGCCACTACTATTGATTTTTTCCCATTTTTCCATACAATCTAATGGCGCATGGATGGCTAAGTGCGTCATTACTAGTTAGAACTAGTAATGGCGCACGACCAGGACAGTGCGCCATTAGTATATAATTTTTTTACTTTTTTGCAAACCTACTAATGGCGCACTATGCCAAAGTGCGCCATTAGTAGTGCAAACTACTAATGGCGCACTGTGCCTCGGTGCGCCATTATCATAAAAAATATTATTTTTTACTTTTTTGCAAAACTAGTAATGGCGCATTTTGCTGTGGTGCGCCATTAGTATGTTGGGTTACTAATGGCGCATGGCTTAGTGGTGCGCCATTAGTAACCTGGGACCAGCTAGATATTTTTGGACAGACACACCTACCCACTCACTTTCCCCACTTCATTCCCCCCACCTCCTTCTCTAAGCTTGTCGGCTGCCTCCTCCTCCTCACCTCATTTGCACCATAGATTCATCAAAATTAAGTGGTGAAATTACCTTTTTTTGATAGGTAAGTAAGGGGAAAGTTATCTTCATGTTGTAGATCTACTTTTTTTCTCCCTAGCTCGCTCCAACAACGTGCACATGCACTTTTTGTGGCCTAGCTAGATCTATGTATGTTTGTGGTGTTGCTTGTGTTTGTGGTGTTGCATATATGTTTGTGTTTGCAGGTACCGGTATTTGAAATGCGATAGTTGCCAATATTTTGCTGGAATGTTGATTCATTTCCGTTTCGGCGAGAATTTTGGCACTATGCATTCTTTTTGGTCCTATTTTTAGGGAAGGTCATGCCAAATTTTTTCTTGGTTCTAAAATATCGTTTTGCTCTACCCCGCAGGCGACCATGGTCCGCACGATGACCGAAGGCATCGTGAATAGGTTTTTGAGCTCCGCGAAGGCCGAGATGCTTCAAAAGAACGAGACGGAGATAAGATGTCCGTGTCGAAGATGCAAGCTGAAGAGCCTTATTGCGGACCTGGATTCCGGGCAGGTGCGGAACCACCTGCTCTTGCGTGGTTTCATGGATGGCTATCGGTGGCAAGGTGATGAAGATGACTACGAAGTCGTCCATGGGGGCCGGGCAAGAAATGATGAAGGGCAACAAGACAACCACCGTGGCGAGGGCGGGCGAGAAGACGAAGAATCTCCAGGACATGATCACGACGGTGATGATGTACACAATCATCATGTAGAAGATGTCGTACATGATGATGAGGAAGATCAAGACGAAGGGCATGATCATGAAGATGAAGATGCCGGAGCAGACGACGATGGAGGCTGGGTGCAGGACCCTCATATTCAAGAGCTGCTTCGCAAGTAGACGGATGACGCAAGACCTGCCGCCCGAGAGAAAGCCAAGCTGGATCAACTGGAGATAGACGCGGTTACTCCATTGTATGAAGGATGCAGGCCCGAGGATACCCGCCTGAAAGTAACGCTCATGGCTCTGGAGATGAAGGTAAAACACAAAATGACCGACTCATGCTTCGACGAGAACATGTCATTCTGGCACGAACGTCTTCCCAAGGGGAACAAGTGCCCGACCAGTTTCGAGGAGGCGAAGAAAATTGTGTGTCCTTTGGATTTTCCGCACATGAAATACCATGTGTGCATGAACAATTGCATCATTTATCGGGACGAGCACGCGGAGTCTACCATATGTCCGGTGTGCGGCATCACTCGATACAAGAAGAGGAAGAAAGCTCCTCGAAAATCGGTGTGGTACTTTCCGATCACTCCTCGTCTGCAGCGGTATTTCGTGGACCCTAAGGTAGCAAAGCTCCTGCGTTGGCACGCGGATAGGGAGGAGAAGAAGCGGGAAGATGACGGAAATGATCCGGAGATAAATAAAAAAGACAAGATGCTGAGTCACCCTAAGGATGTGAGCTAGTGGCAAGCGTTGAACTTCGAATACCCAGAAGTTGGGAAGGATCCAAGGAACATCGTGCTGGGTGCGAGCACCGATGGAGTCAATCCGTTTGGCAGCCAGAGAAGCACACATAGCACCTGGCCTGTGTTTGTGTGGATGTACAACCTTCCCCCCTGGTTGTGCATGAAGAGGAAGTACATTCACATGAGTATGCTAATTGAAGGGCCAAAACAACCAGGGAACGACATCAATCTGTATCTGGGGCTGCTAAAGGAGGAGCTAGACACGCTATGGAAAACGCCAGCCAATATGTGGGACGCCGCAGAGAAAGAATATTTCCCTATGAGAGCCGCACTGCTCACGACGGTGCACGACTATCTCGGTTACGGATATCTCGCGGGGCAGGTAGTCCATGGATTTTCTGGATGCGTAAGGTGCATGGATGACACAATGTATCGCCAGCTAGATAGAGATCCCGGGTCTTCGAAAACCGTGTTCATGGGACATCGAAGGTGGCTTCGCGATGATGACCCGTGGAGGAAACGCAAGGATCTGTTCGATGGTGAAACCGAACCCCGAAAACGCCCGTGTACGAGCAGCGGCGAGGAAATAGACGAGCTGTTGAAAAATTGGAAAGACTGCCCACTGCCGGGAAAAAAGGCGCCAGAGCTGGGAAAAAAGCGAAAGGCGCCAGAGCCGCTGCTGAAGGTATGGAAAACGAGGTCTGTTTTCTGGGACTTGCCGTACTAGAAGATCCACCGTGTGCCTCACAGCCTTGATGTCATGCATATCACGAAGAACGTGTGCGAGAGTCTGCTTGGTACCCTACTCAACATGCCAGAGAGGACCAAAGATGGGCCGAAAGCAAGGGCAGACTTGAAATCAATGGGCATCAGGCAGGAGCTTCACGCTAATGATGATGATGATGATGATGAGGCGAAGCAGGACACAGAAAGTCGTCGCAAAGGCAAAAAGGCCAAGAAGACCGAAAATGACTACCCTCCTGCGTGCTTCACTCTAAGTCAGGAGGAGATCGAGCAGTTTTCACCTGCCTCCTAGGAGTAAAACTTCCTTACGATTACGCGGGGAAGATAAGCAGATACCTAGACCCAGCGAACCAGAAGTTCAGCGGGATGAAGTCTCACGACTGTCACGTGCTGATGACGCAGATACTTCCAGTTGCAATCCGTGGGATCATGGACGCGCACGTTCGTGAAACGCTATTTGGCCTATGCAACTTTTTCGACATCATCTCTTGGAAGTCGATTGGTGTGAGGCAACTCAGAAGGCTACAGGAAGAGATCGTGGTGATACTATGCGAGCTTGAGATGTACTTCCCGCCCGCATTCTTCGACGTTATGGTTCATCTGCTGGTCCATATTGTGGAGGATATCATCCAACTCGGGCCGACGTTCCTGCACAACATGATGCCATTCGAAAGGATGAATGGTGTCATCAAAGGATACGTTCGGAACATGTCACATCCAGAGGGAAGTATAGCCAGGGGCTTTCTGACCGAAGAGTGCATCTCCTACTGCACGAATTATCTAGGCATCAAGAACCCCGTTGGTCTGCCCGTCAACAGGCACCTCGGCAGGCTCGCTGGATGGGGTCACCGTGAGGGTCGCCACGAAATGCATGTCGATTACGAGGGTCGACTCGCCGACTTTGAAAGAGCAAACCTAGTCGCGCTACAACACATAGACGTGGTTGATCCTTGGGTGGTAGAGCACAAAACCTTTATTGAGAAGACGTATAATGACCAAGGCCAACAGAGGACGGACGGAGATATACTCAAAGAGCACAACTCATGTTTCACGCGTTGGTTCAAGCAGAAGCTTCTGTCGTACCCTTTACATGAGGATTCTTCCGCGGAAGAACAACTCATATTCGCCTTGTCACAGGGCGCCGAGCACAACCTGATGACCTATGAGGCGTATGATATCAACGGCTACACATTCTACACCGAGGACAAGGACATGAAGAGCGATGGTTATCAGAACTCCGGGGTAACGATGGAATCCTACACCGGCAACGACAAGGACAGATACTACGGAAGGATCGAGGAGATCTGGGAGCTGAGCTACGCTGGAGAGAAGGTCCCGATGTTCCGTGTCAGATGGGCCAAGGGCGTCCTAAAAGAAGACCGGTATTTCACCACCATGGTTATACCCGAAGCCAAATCCAAGACCGCGGGCGCTAACGTCATTGCGAAAAATGAGCCATGGGTACTGGCTTCCCAAGTGGACCAATGCTTCTTCATTACCGACCCGCCAAAGCCCAGTCGTGTTGTCGTGAGGAGAGGCAAAAGGAAGATCATCGGAATGGATGGAGTAGCCAATGAGAAAGACTTCGACAAGTACGGCGACCCGAAGATCAAACACGACGACGACGATGAAGTAGCAGCACACACCACAAGAAGAAGCAGGACCACCCTACCTAAAGGACGTCCGTTCCACAGAAGAACTCCATTTGCGAAAAAGAAGGGCAAGAAGATTGTGAATATATAGCTAGCTAAGATCGATTGTATTTAAATCGTAGTCTTCATTTCTCGACTGTATTTCATAGGAACTTTTTGATATCATTAATATTTTGAAATTTCATGGGCACTTTTTGAATTCATGAGGACACTTGATCTCGATCCCCCTCCATCTCGATTCCCCCTCCATCTCGATCTCGATCCCCCTCCATCTCGATCCCACCCGCACCCTCCCCCGCTAGCTCCACCGCCGCCGACGACCCACCGCAACCCTCCCCCGCTCCAACACAAATAAATATCAAACAGAATTTAAAATGCATTAAAAAATATTGGGGAGCCTGGGAATCAAACCCAGGACCTCCTGGTGTGTGTGCTGCGTGCTGACCAGTCGGGCTAGTGGGCGGGTTCTGATGTAGATAGGGTTAGGTGGTATATAACCTGACAAGTCGGGCTAGATTAAAACAAAATTCTAATGGCGCACTGAGGGGCGGTGCACCATTAGAATAGTCGTACTTATGGGGCACGAGGGGGTGGTGCGCCATTAGAACCCTCCCCCACTCCACCTACTGCCCTCGCACTATGTCCTCCCTTCCTCCCTCGCCAGATTCCCCTCGGTCGACCCCAACCGTACGCCGCCGCTGCAGCCGCCGCCTCCGTCCGCCGCAGCCGCCCACGCGCCCCTGCCGCCTCCCTCTCCCCTTCCTCCCCATCGAGCACCGCCTCCCCCCGAGCCCCGCCTCCCCCGCGAGCGCCGCCCCCTCCGTCCCCTCCGTCCGCCGCGCCTGCACGCCCTAGGGTTCCGGCTCCAAGGTGTGTGGCAAGCTCGACACGCTGCCTCCTCCTCGACGCGCCACCTCCTCCTCGATGCACCTCCTCCTCCTCGACGTGTCGCCTTCTCCTCGATGCGCTGGCGCCCTCCTAAGGCAGCCTGCCGTTATCCCACAGGTGATTCCTCACCTCTCCCCCCTTCCCCTCCTTCCCCCTAGGCTACCTCCCGCAAGTACCACAACCCTCTTCCCCCGTGTTCTAGGGTTAGCAAATTTGAGTGTCCTCTCATGAGCCTCTCTTCAATTGTTTTTGATGTTGTTTGGTTCTGAAGATGAGTAGCAAGTATAGTAGGAAGATGATGCATAGTAGGAAGATGATGCATAGTATTGATGAATTTTTTCTTATGAAACTGAAATTATTAACTCCCTCTGTAATTTGTAAGACATCCAGTAATTTTCCTAAGTAATTGAGAAGAATTTATATACCAAAACATAATAAGAACCCTAATTAGTACAGTTTCCGTTAGCACACTGGTAAGATATAACTTACAACTTTACAAGTATCTCTAGTCAAGTCTGATATTGCTTTTGCTTATATGCGGTCAATTTCTCAACTTGATAACTAGTAGATCAGTAGTTTATATATTGTCACATTGACTAGGTTTCATACAAAAAAAATCCAGGTTACATAAATTTGTAATTTTATATGGCAATATTATATAGTGGTGAAAGGCTCAGCTCTGTCTGACTAATGCTATGCAATGTTATAAAATGGCTAACAGCCACACATGTGAATTTGTTCTTGATACACCTTTTCCCTTTTCTTAGAATCATCATATACATCTGCATATTTCAGGTTTCCAAGGAGGTAAAGGAATTGAAGTTCAAACAGTGCAGCAGCAGCAACACCTCTAAGGTGAGAAATATGTTCAGTTAGGTACAGTTAGCATCATGTAAGAAAATGGCCATAATGTGCCCTGATAATGATGTATTTTGTCATAAAAATATATAGTGGACTGCCATGATAATGACATGGTCCTATGTTTGCAAGCTGTCATAATCTTCAGTTTACTTGACTTTTTAGCCTGCTAGTAGTTTACTTCCATGAGTTGTTTTATTGACATGGCACATTTGCAATGGAGTTTTATATATCTTTAGCCACTGTTCATTAACAACAAGTCAGTTTTGTTATGCTACAATGATTTTTTTATCCTGTGAACTCATTGTACTGCTACAAGAATTTGGTATCATCATGGTGTTATTTTGTTAACATTCTGGTTTTGTTAGATAGTGGCTACACTAATCTACAGTGATACAATTTTCCTTCCCATTTGGTATCATCATGTTCAGTGTATACAGTTATAACATCATGCGGGTTTTTTAAGTCTGTTTACAGCTCATGTGGGTTTTTACATCATGTGGGTTGGTGAATGTGGATGATTTTTTTATCCTGTGAACTTGAATGTTGCAATGCTGTTTTCTTCAGAGGCTACTGTCAAAAACTTGAGCAAAGATAGGCCCTTGAGTTTGCCGGAATGTCGATTAACTTCCTTTCCGGCAAATTCGGGTACTCCATATGTCCTATTTTCAGCAAAGGTCATGCTAAAATTTTCCGTGAATTTTAGCATGACTTTGCTAAAAATAGGACATATGGGGTACTTGCGACTAATGCATGGGCCGGGGTATCTTAGTACTTAGTTAAGTAGGATCAACTGCCCTGCCATTCTTGCTGCATTAAACCATAGGTGGCAATAGAGCCAAGTGATTAGGCTCAACTTAGAATTCTCCTTAGCATTGATAAACCCTAGATGATAAACCCAACATAGGTGGCAATAGAGCCAAGTGATTAGTGCCAAGTGATTAGGCCCAACCTAGGATGCCTCGGCATCGATAAACCCTAAATGATGAAAACTTAACTTGGCTGCCCCGGATGCCTCGGTGTCGATGAGAACCTAAATGATGTACGCTTAGGCTTTTAGGGTGCCTCGGCGTCGACAAACCCTAAATGCTGAAAGCTTAGGCTTTTAGGGTGCCTCGATGTCGACAAACCCTAAATGATGAGACCATGATCTTGTTCCTTGACAATAACCAACTTTTTGACCAAACTTTTTTCCTATTTAGAGCGAAACATGGCCCACAACGATGAGGCCAGTGGTTCGGGTGGCAAGCAATTCTGGGAGCTGTCCCAGGAGATGGAGGAACAACCTCACCGCTATGAGGACGCCGCGGAAGACATCGATCCTGATTACACAACCCCTAGTGGCGTCAGGGATGACACCACTGATGGTGCCGCCGAGGATGCCACCACTGATGATGGCGGCGCACACACAGATGGCAGCCAATCGAAGAAGCAAAGGAAGGACCGGCGTCCGAGTGCGCTCCGCACCATCTAGGAGGAATTCACTCAAGTGGACTCCGACGGGAATCCAACGGAGCCCAAACATATAGTCAAGGGGTACTCGGTTCAGCTCGGGTGCATTCTCCGGAGCACCGTCTCGATCAACACCGAGAACCTTAGGCATAAGGACCGAGGGAATTTGCGCAGCCTCCTCTTCACGAAGCTGCACGAACGATACAAGTTCCCCGCCGAATTTGAAAACACACGCCTCTCAGGGAATAAAGTGAACAGTGCCGCCCTCACGAAGATGAGCACGACCCTGTCTACTTGGAGAAGCGCGGTGAAGAAAATGATTGATAAAGGTGATAGTTATGAGAAGATCAAGGCGAAATATCCTTTGATGAGCGAAGATGAGTACAAGGAGTTCAAGATCAAGTGCTCGACCAGTGCAACCTCCGAATCAAGTGAGTGGGGGAAAGAAATGCGGGAGTTGAACTTAGGGGAACACAAACTCGGTCCCGGCGGTTACAGAGTGGCGGAGCCTATATGGGACAAGGAGGACACGGAGCGTGACGAGCAAGGCCTACCGCCCCGCTTCGAGAAATACAGCGGTAACAAGCAGACCAGGAACTATGTCAGGGCCCGGTACAAGGAGGACCCGATAACAAAGGAGCTTACCACGGATCCGAAGACCAGGGCGCTTGAGCTTTTTCTGGTAAGGAATACACCCCCGCGTAATTAGCTCCATATGGTTGCACTCTAACTAATCCCCAATATTTCTAAATGGTTCACGTTCCTTTCGCAGGAAACTGAAAGCAGTAGCGCGGGGTCGTCTCAGAGCTCCCCTTTCGACAGCCCTTTAAATAGGGCGTTGAACATAATGAAAAGCAAGGATAAGCTCACTAAGCCGACGTCAGCTGGTCGTGTGGCCGGCAAAGGCTTGTCCACAAAATGGGGGTCATACTATACCGCTGGTGTGCGGAAGGAGAAAAAGGCCAGCTCGGAAAGCCAAACGCGCGAGGTTGAAGCACTCAAGGCACAAGTGGCGCGGATTCCGGAGCTTGTCCAAGAGCAAGTGGAACAACAACTGGGAACGAAGCTCAACGCCATGGTGCCTACGTTGATTCATGGGCTGACGACGTGGATTGCGGGCGGCCAACAGGGGCCTCCCCCGGTTCCCAGCTTCACGGCCAGCAACTCGCACAACGCGCAGGCGGCGCCATTGGTGTCTCCGGCGGCGCCATTGGTGTCTCCGGCGGCGCCATTGGTGTCTCCGGCGGCGCCATTGGTGTCTCCGGTGGCGGCGCCATTGGTGTCTCCAGCGGAGGCGGTATTCGTGTCTCCGGCGCCGGCACGGGCATTGGAGCTTAATGCACCCGGGTGTACGCCGGCCGGCACCTCGCCAGCAAGCTCCCCTTTCGTCAGTTGCATGCCCGCCGTTGGCAGTGCCTCGACATTAGCCGAGCTCGACGGCATCACAGTAACTAAGCCTCTCGGCCGATGACTTCATCTCCTTGCCTTTGACTAGGCATCCCTGACGCCCTGTACATGTTTTCGCAGGGCACCGCCGACGTTCCTTGCACTCTTCTGCACTTCATGGGCGCCGAGTTGGTCGATGTCGCCAAGGGAAGAATCGTTCAACTGGGCAACCGCATGTTCCACGGTAATCCGATGCCACCCAAAGTGTATAGGGTTGAAGTGGTTTGGGTGCTGCCAGGCTGCGACGAGCTATTACCTCCGGTTCGACCCGCTGGGGCCGACGAAGAAGATGAGATGACCCTCAACGCCTGCGTAAACTGGCCGCTGCTTTGGCCGAAGAGCCAGATTCGTTTGGGGGCGGGGGACACCACCCCACAGACAAGACCGCCAGTCGTGCCGGCGCCAAGCCATGGCAAGAACGCCGCAACGCTACTGGACCTGCCGGACATCCCTATGTCGGACATCCCTATGGCACAGGATCCGGACAGCCCTATGGCACAGGATCCGGACGACGACGACAACGACGACGGTACATTTACCAAAGTCGATAAGTACTTTGCCGAACATGGGTACGCTGACGAGTTCTGCGGGCCTCTTTCTCAAGAACCCAACCAAGACAACCGCAATCTAGCTGGTACGGCGGAGAAATCCAATTGCAATAGGCGTCGTCTGCTGTTCAGTTCTCAGGAGACGCCTCCAGCTCCCGCCTTCACCGAGCCTCAGATAGCTAAGGTGCGAAATATTATCAGCCCCAACACGCTCAAGAAAGCGGTCTGTGAGCAGAACTCGGTCCCATTACAGGAGATCAAGAAGAAGGGATGGAAACGAAAGACTAACAAGGGTGCCGGTGCGAGCCAGCCGGCACCGAGTTCGATCCGTGCTCAGGACGGGCCACCTTCACCTAAGGATATCTCGAGGAGGGTGCATGTGGCGGGTAGGGCGATGCTACCACCAAATATGCTGAATGCTGCAACCGGTGCTATGCGGAGTCTGCACGACAGTGTTCTTTCTTTGGAGAAGCGGCGTCTGAGAGAGAATGATGTGGCATACCCGGTTTTCGTGGCCAAGGTGCCAGAGGGCAAGGGCTTTGCGGATGGCGACATCGGGGGTACGATCGTCCTGCGGTTTGATGACATCTTTGCTATGTTTAACCATCATCTGCTGCACTACACCTTCGTTCGGCTATTTTCGCTGAGTATGGAGATGCGGATCATTAGAGACAAGACCCCGGACATCGTGATAGTCGACCCCTTCTACATGCGTGCCAAGCACTTGAACAGTGCTTTGGACCGCCAAGTTGCGAGTTCACACCTCGAAGGCGTCATTCTGGCAAACCCAGGTAATGATAACTTCCTTATGGCTTACTTTCCCGAGTAAGTCATCCCTTAACCGCCCCGTAACATATGATTTCTTAGATTTTGATCGTTCTTTTTTTTCTAACATTCTGTGTTCTGTGCAGTGACACACATTGCACACTCATCCTCTTAAGCCCGAAATATTCCATGGCCACGTATTTCGACCCGAACCGTAACTCCAAGATAGACTACACAAATGTCAAGAAAGTTCTTGATGATGTTCTCCCAGGCTACGCCAAATCTGGAGGCACCTTCACCAGGGCAGTTCGTAAGTACGGCAAGCACATGTTCTCACACAATACGAAGTTCTGCTGTGTCAAGGAGCCGCCTGGTGGTCAGAAGGATGCCTACTACGCCCTCCATCACATGCGGGCGATCGTAAGGGACCATCATCAACTTCTGCTACCAGATAATCTCAAAGATTGGGCCGCGAGCTTGTCGGCAGTCCAGGACGCGAACCTTAGACAAGAATTCTTTCGCATCCAGTCGGAGTTTGCGGACATCATCCATCAAGATGTCCTTCATACCTCGGGGCAGTTCTTCGTCAGATATCAAGCGTCCAATAGTGAGATAGATGAAACGCTACAAATGCAGGGTGACAACGACCGCGATTTCATGACCATCACGACAGACGGCGGCTTCATCCACGCTCCTGTCCGATGAGTCGAGTCAAAAGTAGTGATGTGTAGTTCTGAAACATTGATTAGCTCATGTTGTAATTAAACTTTAATGAATTCGTATGTCTCTTTGGTTTGGACAGTCGTTCAACTTAGATGTAATCGATGCTATTTATTAGTAGGACCATGAATCGTGCTATTAATGTCTTGCTTTTCTCTTTCGATCCTTTTGTTGCATACTTACATATTGCTTATGTATTGTCTATTGTTTGGCTTGTGCATAGAGATGCCGTCGTATGTCGTGTACAAGGGTAAGGTTCCCGGAGTCTATGACGACTGGGAGGAGTGTCAGAGACAGGTTCACCGTTTCAGCAGTAACAGTTACAAAGGGTACACCACTAGGGCGGAGGCCGAATCTAGATATGCCCGCTATCTAGCGGGAGAGAGGAGGGAGCGTTGAAGGAACCTTATGAGGACCAGTTTGATCGTGATGATGCTCATCATGATGACCACAACTCTCTTTTATGTGATGGTAGTTTAGATGATCGATATCGACTTGTAATGTGAAGACAAACTCGATACTCGCGGTCTTGAGACTTATAATGTTTTATCTTTCTTCGGTCTTTTGAATTCGGAGACTAATATGATGAATTGTATTCGGAGACTAATCTTCTATTGTATTCGATGAATCTGATGTTGCTATGTGCTGCTGTCTATATTCTGTCCAATAATATATTTTGTAACCTGTGCAAAAATCAGAAAAGCAAAAAAAAAACAAATATTCATACTAATGGCGCATCAAGGCAGAGTGCGCCATTAGTATGCCAAAGGATACTAATGGCGCATCAAGACAGAGCGCGCCATTAGTGTGACAAAGCACATGGTTACATATGGCCCCCCGGGAGGCATACTAATGGCGCATTGGAGTTACATACTAATGGCGCACTGCCGGGTGCGCCATTAGAATATCAGATACTAATGGCGCACCAGTGATGCGCCATTAGTAAAAAATTCTAATGGCGTGTTACTAATGGCGCACCGGTAGTGCGCCATTAGTAGGCAAAACCGGTGCGCCATTAGGAGGCCTTTTCCTAGTAGTGGATGCTTTCAGTTGTGTTTGACAGATCGTCTTCTTTAGTTCAAAAAACTTTTTGTAATTTTTTGTCGGAACGGGGCGTGTAATATATCGTTAGAAAGCTCTTGACAACCATATTTCAAGTATATTGAACGTTTTTGCAAAACATTATGGTTTAAGAGCAGTTTTGAAAAAACTGTTTTTTTTTCAAAACCAAAAACGTGAATCGTATTTTGGACTCAATTTTCAAACGGTTTGTCGGAATTGAGCAAATAAGATGGCGTTGGAAATATGGTGAAAATCCGCATCTTCCATATATGTATTGTTTTTTCTAATTCTATATGATTTAAAAGTAATTTGAAAAACGGTGAAATTCTGGGCGAAATGTATTTTCGCGATTTTTTGCAAACGGTTTGTCGGATTGATGCAAATGATACGACATTGGAAATCTACGGAAAATGCACAACTTTTTTGTATTGAAATGTTTTTCTAATTCCTTACGGTTTAAAAAAGAATTCGAATACGGTCAAATTTGATTTTGAACGCGATTTTTTTTAAATTTGACGAAATGGGGCAAATAATATACCGTTGGATAGCTATAAAAAATGCGGAACTTAGTCATGTTGGACGTTTTCTCAAATTCATAACCATTGAAGAGTAATTTTGAATATGGTGAGACCCATCATGCTGTTTCCCGTCAGGAAAAACAGAGTGTATGTGTGTGTTTGTACTGATGCATTTCTCACAGAGCAATTTTTAATGGTATCGGGAAAAGAGTGTACTTGAACGGATGTCTATATGGTTTTATACTGAGCGTGTCTTTACGTACTAGACTTTACTCTGTATTTTCGGTATGATTTTCCTCGTCACTTCTCAATGACATCATCATGCTCGAACTTGCATAGTTTATACTGTTGAACTGACTGATATTTTTAATAAAACGGAAATGTTTTGTGTTTTCTTTTGAACTCAACATTTTTTGCAACGATATTCTGGACTTCTTTCATTTTACCAATTGTACTTTTCCTATTTTGAATTTTCATGGTTTATTTGTTTGAGTTTTTTTCTAAACTTATCTAGGACGTCGTGTTCAACTCTTTCCTATACTTATATGCTAGTAATAATAGAACATTTCCCATACAATTTTTGTCCATTTGTGGACATCAACCAAAATAGGCAGGAAAGAGCGCTATGAAACTGATCATTGTTTTCGACCGAACTATTGTGTTCTTCTTTTCCAAGAACTTATTTTTATACATATGAGCAAACATCCCATGTTTCTCAACTTTGAACTTTATTTTAGTTTTCCTCTAAACTTGTTGTATATTTGAGTATGAACTGATGCAAATATAATCTTTGTCGAATTGCTTCAAATATTTTTGTATAGCACACGCACATATTAAAAAATTCTGCGTTTTTAAAAATCAAATCAAGGTTTCAAATGAATCTACATATAATGGACCATTCAATGTTTTGTACTATTTTAGAAAAATAAAAGAACCAAATCTGGATACATAGTTTGCAGATCACATCACATATACCAAATAATTATTTCCTGTAAAAACAGCAAATGTTTATTCTATAAAAGAAGGATCTAGCAGGAAAGGTACATCAGTACACATCCCTCCAATCAACAATGTTCAACACATATTTGCTGACACATATTTGTTATACAGTAGGTCCCACTGCAAACTGCAAGTTAATTACTTCCCTCCCGAACATGGACAAATCCTAGAGCAACCTAAACTGAATGAAGAAACATTTTTTATTCCTTTGGTGGCCTGCGTGGACCAAAACGCGCCTGTGATCTTTTTCTTCCTCTGAACTTATGGTCTTTTTTAGTTCAAACTGGTGTAGACATTTTTCGTTGAACTATTGCGGAGTTTTGAGTAGTAGACGCACAACCTGACAAGGCAATGTACATGTTCTTGTAAAAAGGACAACCAAGTTAATGTAGAGTAATATCATAAGTTCAAAAATAAAAAATAAAAAGAGTTTTGTACTATTTTTGCTATAACAACTAAGTTAATGTATGCCATGGGGCTGGACTAGGACAACGCTGCATATCCTGGAGTGGTGGAGAGGGAGCTCATGTCACTACCAAATCTATTAGGGTACTAGAAATTCATGGAACATACATAAAACCAAACTAATTGATTACAAGCACTCCTATGAACTGAACTTAAATTAGAAATTGAGCTGAACTTAAAGAGTGAAAACAAGAGTGTGTTGCTGCTAGCTTTCCAATCCTAGAACAGCTTCTAGGAACGTGTGGGAAACAGGCAACATACCTGAACTTGGTATGGACTGGTAGTTGAACTTGCTACCCATCCACACTAGTACCAGCGGCAGAAGACCAAAGTATTTAAGCAAATACGTGATGGCATCAAGAAATAAGTGACTAAATATTTAGCAATAAAAGCGATGTTACAAAGAAAATTGAACTGATGTTTTTCTATCATTCAGACAAACCTCCAGCATATATTTTTTTTGAACTGATTTTTTCTATCATTGAGCTTTTAGGCTTTTTCGAATGAGGTGAAAGCCTATGGTCTATTTGAACTTTTACTGAACATTGAAAAATGTTTGAACTGATGTGAACTTTTTGACTATAACAAGAAAAGAAAGCACTACCTAATGTTCACAATATAAAAAGGGCGGTATTTCTTAAATACAAAATTCAGAAAAGAATGGTGCTCTCTATCAGATTGTTGATGCACGAAAATCGCATGAACTTCATATACTGCAATAGAGTTGCATCAAGTGCACACACACATTGGCGCGCATCTGCTACACCGAAAGCTTGCGATGAACAGTTTTCAAGTTTGAAAACTAAATCTTTTGTTCTCAAGTACTGGCACTACAAAATATAAATATATATCCATTGTTTCTAACACAAAAGAGTGACCACGAATACCAGCACTACAAAAATGCACTCTACTGGTATAGACTACAACATACTTCACATTACTAGATTGCAATTCTTCTTGTAGATGATATTTTTTTTCGACAAACTGATGAACTGAACAAGATTCACATGAGACATATGATTTTTGGGGATTTCCTCAAGATTATGCGCAATAAAGCATCCAGACAAAAAAGAACAGACAAGCTGAACTGAAAACCAAAATAAATGGCCTCTAGGTTCCTCATATAGCAACTAAAACTTCAGAACAACTACACCTTTTATTGCTACAGTACTACTTAAACAAGGTAAATCAATAAAAAACTGAATTAATAAACATCTAGTTAATATCGTTGTGCATGCCCATAGCGGTAGTGTGCAACCGTCGAGCATGTAGCTCGAGCATGGATGCAAATGCCCTTAGTGGTGGCCGCTATCGCCACAAGAATGTTGGACGTATTGCCAGCTAGCATCCACGAAAAAACGAGACAAAATTGAGTCTTGCACAAGATCAAACTAATATAAACGCTTGCTGCATTCATCAGCAGTCATGCAGAACCAAGAAATGTGCAAAGCAACGGGGCTGGTGTGTTCTCCCTGTGTGTGTGCTTGACTTGGACGGATGTGCAGTGTTTGGTGAAGATGGTGGCCGCAACCCATGATTATACATGTACTGGCATCAATGGTCCACTTGGACGGCTGCCAGCACCCCTGGTGGAATTCAAGCTACAACCAACATTAGCAGGAATTCTAGCTACTGCATTCGAACTGACAAACTACTAGTAGAGAGTGAAAATTTTGGATTTTTATGTAGCAATACTAAAACATCAAAACTCTGGTGAGTGAGTTCATCTCCAGGATTTTCGCAGAAATTCTGTGAGTAGCAACATGTATATTTGCTAGTGGGTATACACTGATGAAATAATTGAGCTCCTAATTTGTCGAACTGAATTGAACTAAACAAAATTTTAGAAATGAAACTGAAGTAGAATACGAATTTGAACTAAACTAGAATAAGAAATTAAACTCAACTAAAATAACAAATAGTTGAACCTTTCTTTTAGTTCGCAATATCATGAAATAGTACCAGACTGTAAGGTTTAATACATGAAAGCAGAAATATATAAGTAGGCATCACCGCCGGCAATACTTGTTGCACCAGAGAACCTGCACTGCTAGATTTGTTGAGAGAGGACTGAGGGCAGTACATCCCCGTGGCAGATAAGTAATTTCAAGTTCTATATGAACCAGCACTACTGGATTTGTTAAGAAATTACTAAGGGCAACTCATCGCCTCCAAAGTTTCTGGGTGCAGGACAAAACACGTCGTGCTTGGCCTCCTAGGATGCGTCCATCGACGCATTGCGTACTCAGAACTTGAGGAGGCGCTTCAGGACTAGCCAAACCTGCTTATTGGAGAAGCCAAGAGGCTTCATGGCCTCTAACACTTTCTAGTAGCATTACCATTGTTGGAAACCATGGCGTTTAATCAAATGGTTCAGGGATCACTCCCAGTCAGTCCCGCTGCTACCTGTGTTGCAGAGAACATGAATATAAAGCAGATGGTGACTCATCAATTTTTCTTTACGATATATCTAAACTTATAGAATTTTCAAACTTGCACTGACGATACTTTAGGTGATATATCTAAACTTTACAGAATTTTGAAGAAACTTGCTGCAAATCATCACTTATTTAGGTGATATATCTAAACTTACAAAGTTTTGAAACTTGCACTGACGATATTTCTGCACACACACCAACTATTCTGTAATTTTTCATGGACTGATGATAGATTACACACCGAACTAATACTATGTCTAGTACAAAAATTCTCTAGACACAAGATAAGGAGATGAACGTCCAGGGGGAGGTGGGGAAAAGCTAGCACCTCCCTGAGCTGCATTTTTAAATGATGAAAGCTCAATTCCTAGGTCACAAGTTTTTAAATGCTAGCACTGCTACCAACATTTGTAAATGCTAGTGAACTTGAACTTATGGTCTCCCGAGATATGAACTGATTGTGTTAGAAGCACACGCACAAAATCCAACGAGCTGCTGTACGAACATGTAAAAAAATCAAGTTCATGTATATTAATTGGGAGAAGTTCAAAAAGAAACTTCTAAAAAGTTTGTACTGTTTTTGCTATAACAACTATAGTCATCTTTGCCAACAATGTATATTACATGGTTAAAATAAGTTTTTTGAACTGAACTAAAATAATAAATCATACTAAACTAAAATGAGAAAAAGGAAATGGGCATGTTACTAAAATATTAACTGAACGAACTGTAGTTTAGTGGAGGAATTCACACAAGTTGGTCGCCATGGAATATCTTTCCTTGTGGACATCCTATCAAAACAGATGTAGTGTCACTTGATGCAAAAACAGATTCTCATAGTCCTTTGGAGGTATTATAAACTTCTCCGAACTTCTAACAATTGATCGCATGAACTAAGTGCGAAAGAAAGTGCGACCTTTTTTTGCAATTTGTGTGAAAAAAATCACTAGACAATCTAACATCTAAAATAATTAGCTGCATTTTTTATTTCTTTTGCTACAACCTGAGTGAGTACTGAAACATTGAAAGAAGAGGCTTTTTGGGCACTTTGACTTTGGCAACTTGTTTTTGCTGCAACCTGAAAAAAATAGGAACAAGATAAGATTTTGTCAAGGGGAACTTAACAGGGTCTGGCGTTCGAATGATCTAGGGGGTTATGTCCAAACTTTTTTAGTGTTTTTATGTAAATATGCATCGATCAGCAAATAGCAGCATTTTAAGCAACAAAATTTTGATAGCAATCATCTTTTGTAAAAATAACAAACACAGTAGTGCAGTAGCATGCACATTCATCTTTCTGAATTTCTTCTAACTTCCTATAAATGCAAAACCAGAATACATAGCAGCAGCAACCCCACATACACATTCATCTCTCAAACTCGCTCACTTCCTGTAATGCAATAGGATCGGGGGTCGGGAGCAGAGGTATGAGGAAAGAACAATTAATTGGCAGATGGATTCGAAGTTGAGATCAAACAAAACAAGTTAAGATTAAAGAACAATTGATTATTCCCCAGATTGAATGGATGGAAACGAACAAAATGAATCAATTTGATTACTGATTGCGCTGCGGTAGCTACCTTTGTCGAGCTCAAGCTGTTCGTTGAGGGGCACCTTGGGCGTCACGCTTGGCCTCCTCGTTCTCCTCCACGTCAAGGTTGCTGGTGTGCTCCTTCTCCTTCTCATTCCTACTTCCTTCTCGATCGAAGTAACAACATAAACACCACCACTAGAAACATTAAAGGTGTGAGTAAGGGTTATGCTCGAATCAACATTCAGTACCTCTATACCTTCACTCGTCACCGCAATCGAACAAAAATTCAGATAGAAAACGTAGGTAACAATAGCAGCAATTGGTAGTTGCGTAGTAGTGGGCATGCATCAGCAGCAGCAGAAAAGGATGCGACTGTGCCGGGCAGTCCTAGGTGCAGCAGCAGCTTGCAGCAAGGAGCGGCTTGCACTCAGCTCCTTGAGCGACCGGCCATAGAGGAAGCAGTTGGACTGTTGAGCTGGAGGTCCTCGACCCCGCGTCTCCTCCATCAGGCTCCACTATTGTTCATCACACAATGAACCTCTTTTTTTCTGTTTTTCTTGACTGTCATAGAATAAAATATGGAACTATTTTGTACAAGTATAGTTGAACTTTTGTGTTTTTTTGGTTACTGAAGTAGTATCAGAACAGTTGCTGCATACATATATGAACTGACACCTTTTTTGTCAATGAATTCTTGTAATATATTGTATTAGAACTACTACAGGAGTATCTATATAGTACCAAGCATGCTCATCATAGAAAGCATAGAATTCAGGAGATAGAAAGAACAAGCGCAAAAGTACAGGGGGTGTGTTCTTCACTGTTTGATTTACAGGGGTGCAATGATGAACTGAATCATTTTAGTTCCGTCTTCTCCCCACAGGTCTGAATCAAGAGCAACATCAGTTCAATTCAAAATAAATTGACAGATTATGGATTCAGGTGTTGAGCAGTAACTGAAATCATCAAATAGACAACCCACTCAAGTGTCCTCCATGAACAGAATTAGAATACTACTATTACAACCAAACAAAAATCAATCCTACATCACACATAAATCATGATGTCAGGAGCTACAACAAATCAGAATGCGCAATGGACTTCACTGCCCTATCTAAGATTTTTGTTGCATTATCTCTTGTCCGTGTTACTATTAGTTCTACACCTCAAGACAAGTCAGGCAACTCCAAGCTTGCTTTCGCAACATTGGATTAGACACGTATGTTTAGTGCTGATTAATTACCTAATGATTGAGCAGCTGATGGTTGGGGCTTTGCTTTCTTTTTCTTGCACAATAGTGGGTTTGGGCCCTGCAGAAGGACTATCAAAATGTTAATGGTGCCCACTAGATCATAACAAGCAAATATAGTCGTGCTCGTGCATATGACGAATATCTGAAAAACAAGAGATGAAGGTACAACCTTTTGCTCTGTTTGTCAAGCAATTTCAGTTAGTAGTCCGCAAGAAATTTCATAACACCAGCTAGTGAAACATGTGACAAAGAACTGAACTCAAAAAACAAGATATTTGGAGATGGAAGAAGGCGTCGGACGTCGGGTGAACTTGCTACCCCTACTCCTGCGGACTGACGGCTCCAGTGAAGTGGAGTTTATGGAGGCGGGGTTCACGAGCATCCGACAGACCATCGGACAGTGGCTGAGGCGTCTCCCCGCGGGATAGAGTGAAACACCAAACAGTCACCTCTTATCTCTGAATGATAACCAGAATAGCTAATACTAAACAATTACTGAGAATGACATAGGGACAAGACGTACTGAAGAAGAAAATGAGACTGAAGACTGAGAAACTAATGAAGATCCAAACTAGTATATTTTTTATCTATCATAAGAAGACAGAATCATGAACTGATGAAAAATTATATCATGAACTGATACACATAGTGTAGATATAATTTTCTCTGGACAAGTAAAAAGAAATTTCCAGCCAACCATTGTCTTGTAGAGACTAATTAAGCTCTATTTTTTTGGCCATCCAGCAATAACATTCTTACACACATGGTGCACACGAACTATTATTGCGCAACAAGAAACTACAATTAATTAGCCTGCGATGCTGATTAATTCCAATTGGCGGACGGTAACTATATAGCCACATATATTCAGCATAAATCTTTTTAAGGCATGTATGATGATGAAAATCATAGGATACATGAATCACATATATTAACTAATTTATTAGGCCAGAATAAATACAAGTATCAATAATTTGGACAAACAAGATCCATTCAGGCATAAACACAGCCACTTGTGAGACACATATGCCATTCATTCAGGCATAAGCACATCCACTAAAAAGGAAGATTTTTGGATGGAATCGGGTGAACCAGCTACCTGTACTCCGGTGGACTGACGGCTCCATCAAAGTGGAGCTGATGGAAGCAGGGATGCGGTCGGCCGGCGTGCATGGGAGGGAGCGGCCGGAGCATGGGGAGGAAGGCGGCTGGAGCGCGGGGAGCAAGGTGGACGGAGCGCCGCGAGGAAGGCGACGGGAGAACATAGGGGAGGAAGGTGGATGGCGAGCAACCTAGCTCCGGCGAGCAAGATTCATAGGTCCTCCTCAGCCTTGGATCTCGGTGGCCGACCACGGCGGGGTAGGGGTGGCGGTGCACTGGTGCGCAGGTCCTCGGGTGAGGCGGCGCACGGGAGATAGATAGGGAGGAAGGCACGCGGCGGATGGCGAGGGAAGCACGCCGATGGATGGAGGCGGGTCGTCGGCAGGAGGCAAGTTGGGGGCGGGGGTCGGCGACGGGATGCACGCTGGGAGGAGGAGGACCGTGGCGGAGGTGCTCTGGGAGGAGGGGGATAGGGCCAGCGGCGCGCAGGGTGGCGGTGGGATCTGGGCGGCGGCACACTGGGTGGAGGTGGGATCGGGGTGGCGCGCTAGTTGGAGGTGGGATCGGGGTGGCGGTGGGTTCGAGCGGCGGCAGGAGGAAGAAAACGGATGCGCCTCTATATAAGGCTCGAGGGTAACAGAATAATATTCTGTTATGGGTAACAGAATAGTCCATCCCTATATATATATATATATAATCGAATGTCTCACAACCAACACCATTAATTATTCACACATACACATGTATATATACAATTTCTCCTACATGTTGCCTTGGTGCCTTCGAAGCACGATGGCAAGTGGTTCATGGGGGCGGTAGCGGGTAATAGTATTCTCCTTTGGGATCTATGACCTGGTCGAGCAAAAATCCCTCTATTTCCTCTTGAAGTGCTAGTATGCGGTCCGCTGGTAGGAGCTTATCCCGCACCTCTCTGAACTGTTAAGAAGGAGATCAATATGCATGTGTATTAGTTGTGTGACTAGATATCGATAATGGTGTGAATAGTGTTCTGACAAACGTACCCAGTCCTGCCTTTGAGATCTGCTCCTTTCGGACGCCATCATGCGAATGTTCTCGCAAACGTAGAATGCACACATATCATTCCCCGGCGCCTGCTTCAGGGACTTTACGAGAATGGAATTGAATCAGATAATGATTAATCAAGCATGATAATTAATTAATGGTATTGAAACAAGAATTAAAGAGATGGTAGCTAGCTAGCTAGCTAGTACTACTTAATTAATTACCTTTGGTCGATACCAAAACAACTTTTTTGCCCGTTTGCCTGGAGTCACCTTGATGAACTTTTCCCAAGCCCTGCCCGCCGGCAAAGAAAACTAATAAAGGGGTTATTAAATAGTTCATATCAGGAAATGACGAACTAAATAGGCCAAGATATAGTTAATAATGATTGAAATTACCTGTTGACTATCCCCTTCACGATGGTGTAGTCTTTTTCTTCTTTAGTAGTGAGTCCAGTACTTCAACTGTTCCTTTGTCAACTTTAATGTCTAACAAGATCCAGTGGAAACTGCATGCGCACATGTTTGCATGACTTAATTAAGCGGGCATGTGCATAAAACTAATCAACTGCCGTAAACCCTATACACTTAATTATTAACATCTAGCTAGCTAGTAAGCAAAAACAGAATTTGTAGTACAAGACAGTGTGACTCACAGGAAGTTGTAAGGAAGTAGTATATCTTCACTGGTACTGAGGCGCTTGAAGAACTCCAGCATGCTTTCCTCTAAACTATCTCGAGAAGTTGAAAGATTCCATGTGTACTCATTAATGGTATTTGGGTCAATCAACCCAATGCCATAGCATCCAGATTTTTTCATTTCATACATCTTCATCCTGCATATAATACCACAGAAAAGAATATATAGTAAGGATAACTACATGTAATGATTGATCAAAAATTACAGAAAGAAATCACTTACAGACAATAGCAACTGACGATAGATTTGTCGAGTGCGTCTTGATTATATAACTGAAATAGTTCTGAATACTCAACGGACAGAGCTTTCTCATGGAAGTAATGCTCCTCCTTGACATTCACCATGAGGGACTCTCGATTGGAAATCTTGGTAATGTTCATGTACCATTGATGCAATTCATACATTCTCGTTGGGAGGTTCTTGACTTTGTATGGCTCGACCAAAGGTTGGCCCCGGACATATTTCCGTTTTATTTCCGATTCTCTAAGCGGAGTATGGGCTCGATTTCGAGGAGTTGTGCAACAGAGATATTGAGCATTTCAGCCTGCATTATATGCTCCTCCGTTATTACCACATCGCCAAGCTGGGGAACGCTAACGGTTTGCCCACAATAATATTGGGTGCGCGTACTCCTCTCATGTGTTGTTGGCACAACAAGCGGGGGGATCGATTGCGCCGCCTGTTCTCCCAGCTGGGGAACGGTTTTCCCACATTTTTTGCCCGCTGCTTGTTAGCTCGAGCTCGAGATCGCTTCCTTCTGTAGTCGTGCTCGATGTGACTTCCTGATTTGGCGCTCATAGTCTGAGTCAACAGGCTTGGGAGCTGGTGCTCTAGCCATATGAATGAAGTGGTCAATCTTTTCCTCAGGCACTTTCTCCCTTGGCGGCGGTGCCGGTTTCGGTGCAAAATGGGCGTCCACTTGGGCCTGCACTATGGCTGTGTTTTGGTCCTCGATCATGTCGTTAGGCCTCTGAGGAAGAGGAGCGAGGCTTGGACCATATTTATATCGCTTGTCTCCGCCTGTAGTTCCTGAACTACCTCGACTCATACCACTACGCACCATAGCTGCGGCGTGTCTCTTCTGCGATTGCTGAGATGGTGGAGACGGCTGATGCTGTGCCGGACTTGAAGCAGGAGGAGTGCCCTGACACTATGTCGGACTTGAAACTCGAGGAGTGGCCTGATGTTGTGCCAGACTTAAAGGAGGAGTCGGCTCACGCGTTCGTGGACTTGGAGGAGCGGGAGTCTGCTGACTCGGTGGCGGACTTCAAGGAGGAGTCGGCAGACGACGCGGTGTCGGTGGACTTGGAAAGATGATGCAATCCTTTCTCCATAGGATGATACGATGTATGGCCTCTCCCAGTGTGCGCTCGCCGTCACCTCTAGCAATGTCAAGTGCTAGGATCAAATATGGCTCCACCACTTCATCAACCATGACACGAGCATAGCCCTCTGGAATCGAGATGCAATGGGGGTAATTGTGAAACCAATGCCGTCCGCCACCTTCATGGATATGTTCTTCATTTTGGAGTGTAGCTTACAGTTTGTGTTCTCTAAGATGTCATCCACAGGGTATGTATCCAGCAGTGTGTCGCCCGGGGCAGAACCAACACTGCTTCTGGGCATGGATGGGACGGTGCTATCCAATGATGGACGATCATCCGCTTGCTGCTGCTGCTGCTGAGACCCCCTTTCCTGGCTAAGTGAGTCGATCTGCTGCTGCTGCTGGAATTTGAGTGCCAAGTCCGCGTGCCTTGCTTCTAGGCCTTGAAGGCGTTATGTGTTCTGCGTCCTCTGCTCCTCCTCCAGCTTCCTCTTCTCCTCCTCCTCCATCTTCTTTCTTGCACGGGACCTATAGTCATTGTGTCATTCCTAAAAGCCCTCAGACCAGGGAATAACGCCCTTGCCTCGTGTTTTTCCCGGGTGTTCAGGATTTTCCAGGGCGCGCGTAAGCTCGTCGTGCTCTCTGTTGGGCATGAACACCCCCGTTCGAGCTTCTTCTATTACGTCAAGTATCTTTTGTTCGGCTCCTTTTAGACTTGCCTTCTGCGAAACCAGACCTGTCTTCGGGTCCAACACCCCCCATGCGCATAGAACCAAGTTCTGCACCTGGGGGGGGCCAGCTCCTAGTAACCGGAGTGACCCCTGCATCCTCCATCTCTTGCTCAGACTTATCCCACTAAGGCATTCCCACCGCGTAGCCACCTGGACCCATCCTATGGAACTGCGTCTTTTTTGCGGCATTGGCCTTGTTTTTTATCGACCGTTCCTTAGATAATTCTGAATCCTTGAATTTCACGAAATCGTCCCAGTGTTCTCTTTGCTTCTCTAGTGTTCCCGTGAATTCTGGAGTCTTCCTTTCTGCAGCGAGGTAGTTGGCCCATATAGTTTTCTTGAGGGTGTTGAATGCAATTGCCATCTTCTTAAGAGAAGCGCCCTTGACTTTGTCCACATCTGCTTTAGTGAAATAATCTGGTAGGGTGAAATGTTCCATCAGAGAATCCCAAAGGGTTTTTTTGCTCTGTCCTCGACCCAAGTAACACCTGGACGTTTAGTTTTTGGCTCTTTCCATTCTTGAATGGAGATCAGGAGTTGGTCCTTCACAAGAACTCCGCACTGACGAGTCCACTTGTTCGCAATGTTCTTAGGCATGAGGGGTTCGCCACTAGGTTTGGTGGATTCGATGTTGTACTTTACACCGTCCTTCAACTTTCTGCCCGGGCCTCGCTTTGTCCTGCTGTCTGTAGATGCAGATTTGCTCGATCCGGAGGGCTGAAAGAAGAAAGATCGATTCGTTAATATATCTTCAAATAAAAAAACATGTGACGATCACCATGATGCCTGCTTATATAAATATACCTCGCCGGTAGTCTTTGTTATTTGAAGACCAGCATTGTCTGTGTCATCATAAACATTGTCTGTGTCATCATAATCAGAATCATAGTTCATGACTTCATCAGCTCGGTCGTCGAGATCGAATATATTTTCATCACCCTCTCCGGTATTGTTTAGATATTGGGAGCCGTCATCTGCTTCATTCAGATCATCTAGCCTGCCAGGGCTGCGTATGATGTCGAACAATTCCTCTTCTCTCTCTCTGCCGGTATTGTCCGCCATAGCTTTTACTTAACTAATACAGAAGAAATATAAAACAATTTAGTATTCAAATTACAATGCATGGATGCAATCAATAAGGAAAAACTGAATCATATAGTACATAATATATGCATCGTCTCGATTAATATATAATCTCGCATACATCATCGTCTCGAATAATATATATAATCTCGAATACATCGTCTCAAATATTATACATCGAATACATCACTGGCTAGGTACCTAATAAAGATCGAGTACTACAAAAGAATCTAGGGTGCCACTCGCGGTTCATGGGGCGCGGGCGGTGGACACCCAAAGAGAAGGAACAATCACATGATCATATCGCCGGTCATCTGCCCAGAGAACCTGCCAAGTAGTGGAGAACCTGACGTCGTCCATAGCAGCCACGTAGTGATGGACATGCTCGTCTTCCTCCTTGACACGGCGACGCACCACCTCCGGCGGGGCCGGCTGCCTCTGCACCGAATGTGGGCCACGCGAACGCCACCAAAGGAGACCAGGGTCGACGACGGGACCCGAGGCCGGGTCCCTCACCAAGCGGCGCGCCCCTCCAGGTAGCACCTCCCAGTGCCAGCCCGACGGAGCCCAGTCCCGGACACTGGTCCTCTGAAGCATGATGTCGTCGCGAACGGGTCGACGGCGAGGATGCGGGCCGGGCGTAACATTTTTTAAATGATTGGATTGTGATAACTAAAATTCTATATGCCGATTCTAACAATTTGACATTAATTAATCTAATTCATCTAACTAAAACTAATTCTAAAATTTCCAACATTTCCATATATATAACTAACATTTCTATAACTAAAAACAGAAAAATTGCTAACATTTCTATAAATATTTCTATAACTAAAAAACAGAAAAAAAAAATATAACATTTCTATATAACTAACATTTCTAATATATCTATAACTAAAAAACAGGAAAAATTTATAACATTTCTATATAACTAACATTTCTAATATTTCTATAACTAAAAAACAGAAAAATTTCTAACATTTCTATAGATATTTCTATAACTAAAAAACAGAAAATTTTCTATAACTAAAATACTAATGTGTGTGGGGGGGGCATGGCGGCCGGGGCAGGAGCTCACCGGCGAGGCGCGGCGACGAGGGGCGGCGACGG